>NW_006296417.1:5663509-5669755 GCF_000327345.1 Myotis davidii | reverse complement strand
CACAGAGCACTGTGCCAGGTGATAACCCATCAGTTTCTGGTTGTGGGAAGGACTGAGAGCTTTGTGGAAGGATGAGAATCAAGGCAGAAGACAGTAGGGGGCTCTGAGGAGGTCAGAGAGGGCTCTTTATCAACCAATGTGGACGTATATATCTTGACAACCTGAATACCACCTTGGCCTTGCATCCATCCACCCATCCATCCACCCATCCATCCACCCATCCATCCACCCACCCACCCATCCATCCATCCACCTACTCACCCACCCACCCATCCACCCATCCATCCAACAGCATTTATGGAGGTCCTACTATGTGCTGGAGGGGCACTGGAATCAGCAAAGAGATGTATCCCTGACTTCATGCACCTTACAGTCCAATGAGGTGGCCTGGGAGGGAGGCACTTGCTGTCCCACTGGGAGTGAGGGCAAAGGGGAGGACAATGAAGTGTGCAGGAGAGGTGAACACATCAGGTCACACAGGCCCTTGCAAGACAGGGGCAGTCTTTTACCTTTAATTTTAAGAGAAATGAGGAGCCATGGAATGGCTTTAGGGAGTCAGCATCCTCACGGGGTTATCTAGATGCCCCAATTCTCCCTACTGCCTGTAATATTCAGCCTCTGAATATTCATGAGGGCACGAGAGCTGCTGGGATGGGAACTGGAGAAATGGAAATGGATGAAGAGACTCCTTTTCCAGGGGAGCTTGGACCCTCAGGACCTTACAGCTAGTGCTCAGGGGCTGCCCGGGGCCAGAGGTTTCCCTCTCTGACTAGACCCGTTCTATCCATGAGCTGATCATGCCATGTCCGCCCGGCAGCCTTCGCCAGCTCCCAGGGGCTGTGACGACAGAGCTGCAGAACGGGACCACCGGGCCCTTGCGGGAGCCCCAGCAATGTTTCTGGGGCTGTTACCCATGATTTCTGCACAACGGCGCTTCCCAAACTGGTTCAACAGAATGCCAGGTTAGTGAGATGTTATCAGGTGTGCTGTTAAAAAAAGCCACTACAACGAAACAAACAAAATAACAAAAAAAAAACCCAAAACAACAACAACAACAAAAAATACCGCAAAGAGGATGGAGGTAGAAGGTCCACTAAGTCAAATAAATTGGTCAAACAAACCCAGCACACACTAACATTATTATTAATTACTATTACAGTCTCTTTTGTTACTGCTACTACAAAAACAATCCCTCCCCCCCCCCTTTTTTATCGTGACTGTACAGGTCCAGTATTCCAGGACATCTACACTTCCGAATATTCTGGTATCCGGGCTGCCTTTTTCTTTGCCAGGCAGGAAGAGAGGCTCTGGCTCCCAGAGATGGAGGGCCAGCAAGAGCCACGCCGTCTGGATTTTCTGGTCCACCCAGATTTTCCGTGTCGATTCCATCAGCAAACCAGGACTTAGTTCAGCGCCTCCGATTTCTGTTCTAACGTGAATGCATGTGCTGTTTGAAGAGGTGCTTGCTTCCCCACCCGGGGCTGCCCGGCCTGCCTGGCCTGGACATCCGGGAACATACGACCCAAGGAACCAAGCACTAAAGGGGGAGTCAGCAAAGGCGGGGCCACAGACCCCCGGAGCCCGTGGTCACTGGGACGCCGCACAGGGAAGAGCCTGGTGGTCCAGATGAGGGCCCTGGAGTCCGACCACCTGGCTTGGAGTCCGGACTCCGCTGCTTAGAGTACGTGACCTTGTGCACGAGACCCAGCCTTGCGGTGTTGTCGGGAGGAATGAGAAGCTGAGATGCGATGCCGTATTTCAGATCTTCAGTGCTGTGCTCCGCGATGCTCCATGAGTGACAAATGTGGAAAGATGTGGAGGGTCGCTAAGCGCAGAGCAGCTATGGATGCAGCCAGGGATGGGGCCAGCCGTGGGCAAACTACGGCCCGCGGGCCGGATCCGGCCCGTGTGAAATGAATAAAACTATTGAAAAAAAAGACCGTACCCTTTTATGTAATGATGTTTACTTTGAATTTCTATTAGTTCACACAAACACTCCATCCATGCTTTTGTTCCGGCCCTCCGGTCCAGTTTAAGAACCCAGTGTGGCCCTCGAATCAAAAAGTTTCGTAGACCTTGCAGACCTCCACCTGGAAGCCCGGGCAGCTTTCACAGACCGAGCAGCAGGCCTCGGCTAGCTGCCTGAGGAGGATCTGCTGTAACCCTACCCGGCCCCAAGCCTGCATGCCCCCAGGGAATGTAATAAAAGGTGTTTCCCTCCCTCCAGGACCTGCTGGGCTCAACTGATACAATTTAGAGGCTCAAATTCCAGAGCGTCTTTGTTTGTTCTCCTTACAAGTGAGCCCAGCTCGGAACACCTGTGGGCTGAGTGCTTTTGATGCACTAAAGCCTGTCTTTTATTAAGCTCTCTGCCAGCAGTCAAAATAAGACCAAATGTCCATGTGTCGCGTAACGTGCACGTGGGCATGAGACACCCAGCGTGAGCACTGCCCGGCAACTGGCTGCGCTCTGTCTTCCATAAAGAAGTTAAAATTAATTTTAATATGTTGATGGTGCTTATTGATGATAATATTCATAATAAATATCCATCGGAAAAAGTCTCTGGCATAGCCATGTGGCGGAGAGGTCAAGGAAGTTAATGACAATCACAACTACAGAATGCAATTCAGTCAATTACTTTAATTAAATCTAAAACTATTTTATGTCTTCTCATTTATAGAGTAAACTGATCGTGGGGAAAAGGGCAGCTTCTTTATCTGGCGCCTTTTAGAGTCCAAACATGTGGTCTCAGACTGTGTTTTAGCATTTGTACCTTTTATTTTTTAAAAATATTTTTATTGATTTCAGAGAGGAAGGGGGAGAGAGAGAAACATCAATGATGAGAGAGACTCATGGATCGGCTGCCTCTTGCATGCCCCACACTGGGGATGGAGCCTGCAACCAGGGCATGTGCCCTGACCAGGAATCGAACCGTAACCTCCTGGCGAGGATGATGCTCAACCACTGAACTATGCCGCCTGGGCTCATTCGTAGCTTAAATATTCTTGTGAAACATTTAAGGTAATTACGGGTCCTATGAGTTAGACTGCCGCGTCTATAAGGGAAAAAAGGTAGCGATTTCCTTTTCAGCGCAGTTTTATAGAGAAAAGCACTTCCCTCAATTGCGAATCTTATATTTAGACTGGGTTGTACTGGGTAGAGCCAACATTCCAGGGTAAATGGAAAAATTGTCTACATTTCAGTGAATCCTTCTTAATGGTACTGTTTGGGATCTGAAGTAAAGAACGCAGCTGGCTGCAGTTCTCACAGCCACACGAGTTCAAGTGCTTACAACTCCGTCCTTAAAGCCATACAAAATGCTTTTTTCGGTTAATTGTGGTTTCCTACAAAACCCTGTATTCCTTATGCGTTTGTTGTTAAACTTGGAGATAGAAGGATATTTTTAAAAAATGGTTCAATCAATGAATTGACAATTAATTCCTCTTTCAGCAAATAGCCATGTGCCAACGAGTGCTGGGATCCACACAGACAGAATCTCGTTCCTGCACTCGAGGGGTTTACATTTTAATTAGAAGCAAGTGAGAAAACAAACAAGTAAATTAAATTATATAAGATAGTGCAACGTGTATAAAAACAGAGCAAACAAAGCAGGATAATGATACGATGTCCAACTTTTCCATGTTTGCCCAGCACTGTTCTGGATTTAGCACCGAAAGGTAATTTCCTGCATCCCAGGAAAGCCCCAGTTCCAGGCAGACTGGGGGGGGGGGAGGGAGGGTTAGGGGGGGATTAGCCACTGGAGTCATGGGAAGGATTGGGACTCAGAGGGGGTTTCTTTCAGATGGGTGGTCAGGGAAGTCCTCCCTGGGGAGGTGACATTCCTAAGTCTCTTCAGAGCAGACTTTGTGTATTACATCTTTGAATTTCCCACTGCAACTAGCATAGGTCCCTGTATGTAGTATAAAATCCATAAATGTTGCTGAGATCCAAATGTTTGGAGAATCGGCACTGGTATCCTAATGAAGTTAAGATTGTAATTTTAAGTGATTTTCTATAAGAGCATTTCTGAAGCAACTGTTTTCTGGGTTTGGCTAAGAACTATTTGGACCTCAAAAGGAACAGTATCCTTTACTCTAATTGCATTTTACGCCAATTTATTATGATATGATGAAAAAATTGGAAGATATAACTTTATTTAGATTAAAATACAAACACGCGGGGAAGCAATCCTGGAATGATAGAGTGAGGGTGTAAAAAACCCACTCCTCCTTAAAAACAATATAAATACCGGCAAAAATTACCAATAGCAACTTTTTCAGAACTCTGGAAATTAGGTAAAGGCTTGAAAAAAAATCTAACAAGTATTTATTCAAGAAAGACGGTTAACTCTTATTTAGAAGAGTAAGCATTGTAGCATTTTAACTGGACCTAGTCCTATCCCACTGTCCCCAGTCCTACAGTAGCCTTGAAAATCAACAGCATGGTACTTGTGCAATTAAAACAAGCGCCCCAGACGCCACTGAAGGGAGAATGGGTTTGAAGCTCCCCCTCAAACTCCACCCCCCCAAAACGGTCACAATTTCACCTGTCTCAAAGATTGTCTTTATTTGATTTGACTCCGATCCCACTCTGTACAAATAGCGTTTCACTCGGGTGTTTGTTAAAGACTATTAACGGCAATTGTTTAGTATAGCGGCTGTCTGATGTTAAAGTATTAAAAAGCAAAAACTGGGCCCAGCCAGTTTGGCTCAGTGGATAGATAGAGCGTTGGCCTACAGACTGAAGGGTCCCAGGTTCAATTCCGTTCAAGTGCACATGCCTGGTTTGCGGGCTTGATCCCTGGTCGGGGGCGTGCAAGAGGCAGCCGATCAATGATTCTCTCTCATCATTGATGTTTCTCTCTCTCTCTCACTATTCCTCCCTCCCTCCCTCCCTCCTTTCCTCTCTGAAATCAATAAGAACGTATTTTTAAAAATTGGATAATGAAATGTCTATAAAGGGCATTGAAAGTCCCAACATAGTTCTGGGAATCTAGAAACCCACATGAAAGCACAGGGGTATCCACATGCTCAGGAAAGACCTGAGGTGGCTCTAATCTCTAACCTTGGCTGACCTTGAGGTGCTGTGTAAGCAGGAAGTAAAGGCTAAAGTGAAATTCTCAACTACCTGGCTGAGCATTGAATATACTCCCTGCCCACCCTTTTCAGAGCTCCTTGGCAAAGGCAGGGAGATTTATTGATCAAACCATTTAAGGAAATCTCTCTCTAATTATTAGCTGACTCATACTATTTTCATTGGCTACACATGACAAACACTGCAGACTTTACAAAATTAGTTCAAGAAAGTCACTAAAGAAATAAGCAGCAGCGACAACAAAGTGTTCAACAATAAGGGTGTGTGTGTATTTGCAAATCTTATGTCCATAGTTGCCACATTATATGTATTTTATATATTCAGTTTTCCAAAGAAACAGAAAAGTATGGTCTACATACATGCACGAACTAAAAAGCAGTGAATACAAACTGTCCCTGTAGTAATCCAAAGTTGGACTTACTAGACAGAGACTTTAAATCAAATGCTATAACCAAATTCAAAAAACTAAAGGGAAGTACGAGAAAGTTTCACCTAAGGGAGAATACCAATACAGAGATATCAATTATAAGAAAAAGAACCAAATAGGAATTTTAGAGTTGAAAAATACAAAAATTTAAAGAAAAAATTTGCTGAGGGGGGCTCAACAGCAGATTTTAATTGACAAAGAATCAGTGAATCTTAAGACAGTTTAAATTGAGATTATCTAGTTTGAGGAACAGAAAGAAAAAGAATGAATAAAAGTGAACAGAGCCGTAAAGGCCTTTGGGACAGTATTCAGTGTACCAAAATGTGCTTAATGGGAGTCACAGAAGAAGAAGAAAAGAGAGAAAAAGGGGCTGAAGAAATAATGGCTAAAATTATTTCCAATTTGATGAAAAAACATTAATTGCACATTTAAAAAATCTCAACAAACTTCAAGTAGGCTAAACTTAAAGAGATCTACACACAGATACATTATAACATTATTCCTAGATTAACAAAACCTGAGAGGTAGTGGCTAGGAGACCCACTCTATAAGAAATAGGAAGGAAATTCTTCAGGTTGAAATAGAATATTAGACAGTAAATGTAAGTACATAGGTCAATGTAAAAGACAGTTTAAATGTATTTTTACTTGTAAATACTCTCTTATTTTATTTAAAAGTCAGTCTCATAAAGCAAGACTTATTAAACTATGTTGATGGGCTCATAA
>NW_006296417.1:5656454-5662611 GCF_000327345.1 Myotis davidii | reverse complement strand
CGATGCGGACAGCAGGCGGAAGCCTGACAAGCTGGCGGGTAAGGCCGGGCTGTGATGGCGCGGAGGTCTACTGATCCCCGCAGGCCAGGCCGAGGGACCCCACCGGTACACGAATCTGTGCACCCAGCCTCTAGTTTATATATAAATAAATATAATACTATTAACTAAACTCCAGATTGCACCAGTTTTCTGCTGCTACTCTATTTTTTCGTTATAATTTAGGATCCAAAATCACATTTTGTCTTTAATATTTTTAAAAAATACATTTTTATTGATTTCAGGGTGGAAAGGAGAAGGAGAGAGGAATAGAAGCATCACTGATGAGACAGAATCATCAGCTGGCTGCCTCCTGCACGCCCCACACTGGGGATGGAGCCCACAACCCGAGCATGTGCCCTGAGAGGGAATCCAACTGTGACCTCCAGGTTCATAGGTCGATGCTCAACCACTGAGCCATACAGGCCAGACTGGTCTTTAAGTCTTGAGACCCTCCTTCATCAGGCTCAGATAACAGGACATTCAGAGAAGCTCTCCAGTCCATGTGAAGTCAAGAGGACTAGAGTGGGACCTCCTGTTTGAGGCCTGGCTCTGTCCGAGGCCAAGTGGATGGCTTGGGTGGCTATGGGGACAAACGTGAAAGCACCTGACAAGAATAAAGCACTATCCTCCAGCAATATCACTTAGTCACTCATCAGGCATGGAGAACACCTCTCCTGAGGGCAGCCCTAGCTTAGACACGGCGTCAGGCATGGGGTCACAGCGCACGTGAGTCCCACTCATCGCTTGCGGGCATTTCTGGTCTTGTAAGTCTGATCACTACATACTTATTGAATGCCTACCAGGGGCCCTGGGATGCCCGTCATTAACTGTCCATTACAGTGCACTCCATGATTATCCTACTACAGGCCTGAAAGAGTTAATGAGCCCCCCTCTCCCCCCGCCCCTCCCTCCGCCTAGGGAGGCCAGCCCCACTGTGTGAAGGCTCTTGATGCATGAGGCTCCAAGGATGTGTTTTCTTTTCCCCTCTGTTTATGTCTCTGTTTTCTGTAAAATCTCCTCAATTGCGGCGGTATCTCCCAAGTTCTCTGACAATGCCATAAATTTCATTAGGAAGATGAAACCTTATGGGGCAATTAACTCCCAAAGTGGTACAAAGCAAAAGCCAGGAGATACGGGCCTGTAGTACTTAGCACTTAGCTCCGAAGCGGAGATAAGCCCTATCAACTGGGGGTTGTGTTTAATGTTCGCTGCCGCGTCCGCAGCGGGCTACAAGCTGGCGGTCACCGTGTTAACACTCCCCAATATCTATTACAATTAGTTTTTGATTAAGAGGCCTAACGCGGCTTTGGGAGCCTTTTATGTTGTGTCAAATGGCTGGTGATGGAGTGAGAAGCGCGGACACCTCCCAGTAACACAGCATCTTGTAAAATGTTTCAACTGAACTATTTTATCATCTTAATGGAAAGCAGATGACTTCCCCGCCCGCCCCCCACCCCCCCTTAATTTCAACTATTTACCCAACAGTCCTTGTTTGGAATGGCTTGGAGATTTATTCTGAAATGACTACCCCATGCATTAGGGATGGTTCCTAACGGGCCAGGCCGTTTATTTGGGAAGGCTTTTAAAATGATGGAAGCGGGTTTCATAGAGGGCCGATTTTTCTTTTCTTTTTTCTTTTGATTTTTAAAAGAGCCGACGCCGGTGCCCTCGCGTAGGAGTTAGTTATTGTTTTAATTGCGGGTTGGGAGGCCTGTCTCTGTTGAGTTCTGCTTTCTCCGCTGGGGTTCCAGTCGATAGTCTGGGCTGATTTTCTAAGAGAGAGAGGTCCCTGGTCTTTTGTGAGGGAGACACAACGGTTTAGTTGTGTAAGATGTGTTCTGTGAGAAGGGAAAATGTGTGTGTGTGTGTGTGTGTTTTATCAAGGTAAATTCGATCAGACAAAGGAGAATTATTTAAAAACGTTTATGAGCTCTAAAGTGTCCTTGTAAATTTCATGTAAATGGCATATCAATTCGACCTGATTTGTGAATGTGAATGCGCTAGCTTTTTATTTATTTATTTTAAAAATATTTTTATTGATTTCAGAGAGGAAGGGAGAGGGAGAGAGACAGAAACATCAGTGCTGAGAGAGAATCATGGATCGGGCTGCCTCCTGCACGCCCCACCCTGGGGATTGAGCCCTCAACCCCGGCATGTGCCCTGACCGGGAATTGAACCGTGACCTTCTGGTTCATAGGTCGGTGCTCAACCACTGAGCCACACCGGCTGGGCTGGACAGAGGATTTTAATCGATTCAGACAGAGATGAGCGAAGGAGGGCTGACTACTCGGTCTGATGGCCCTGGGGGCTTGGCCGTCTGAAGGGTGGCTCTTCACATCGGGTCACACACATCATGTTAGGGTGCCTACTCAACAACCCTGAGGCTGGCAGGGAACGCATCATCACCCCCACTTTACAGGTAAGGACACTAAAGACCCGAATCACTGGGTCTTTTATTACTGCGAGTCAGACAATTGGTACGATCTTGCGCAATAAGACTCGCTATCACAAATGTCATGCGATGCTCACGTGCGAAGATCCAGATCAAGACAGAGAGTGAGAACAGGGTCACCCATTCCTGTTGGCTCGGCAAGCCTCTTTCCTCAGCACTGTTGCCCCGGGTCCATCCATTTCATTCATTTACTCGGTCATTCAACACTCACGTGCTATGTCCCTGGCACGGGGCTCAGAGATGAAAACAGTAGCCCCTGCCTTCAACAGGGAGATGGATACTGTACATCCATGGCACCCATGACTGTGGGGTGAGGTAGGTGCCGAGACAGAGGGGGTGCTGAGAGAGAGAGGGGTGCTGAGGCAGAGAGGGTGCTGGGGCAGGTGCTCCAGGGACCCCGAGAGAGGTACCTGGTCACGTGGACAGGGGTTGGGTGAGACTTTCTGGAAGAGGAGATACTTGACCTTGGCTGGATTCATAGGACAAATAAGGAAGTGCCTGTGTCAGAGGGAGGGCCACGTGGAGATGAGGCTGAGAGAGGCTGGGAGAGTCGGGAGAGCATGGCTCACTGTCAATGGCGACAAGAATCCATGGTGGGGTGCGTGGCCGTGTGGGACGGAGGGACCGGACTGTGAAGCACTAGACCAATGCTCACCTTCCCATAACAGGGTCAGCAACGAGCTCCCAGTCACCGCTGTAGTTGGGGGGGGGGTTAGCGTCTACCCCCCAGCGAACTAGCAGAGGAGCCCAGGACCTTGGTTTCTTTCTACCTCCTCTCCGGCCCTCCTTGCCCGCTGCCTTCGACTGGTCTAGTTTTATCACCCACTTTGGCAGTTGGTTAGAGGCTGTTATGGGTATAACCAACCTTAAATAATCTGATTTTCAGGTTGGACACGTCACAGTGTCTCCTGTGGGCTTGCGAGTCCAACTCCACATTTATTTAAAAATTGGTTTCTTTGCATTATCTTTAAAAGCGGTGCTATCCACGCATCTGTAAAGCTTTAGGGCCACAATATATAAAAGCCTCTCATCTGCCTGTTACATCATTGTGAGAATAAAATTGAGGTCCTCAGAGATTCCAGTTCTCCATTAAGTGTACTGGCCGTTTTATTAATTTTATTTTATATAATATTCCTATAGAGAGCTGTGTATTTATCGGAGAAGAGAGACTGTATAATAAATGCTAAAGGTACACTTAGATTCTCTTCTTTCTCTGTACATTTTCAGAGATTTTGGTTTGTTTATTGTTTATTTTTCATTTAGACAAAACCTCTAAACTGGCTGCAGGAAATGCATATTGTTTGACCCGGCCATGGTTTCAATAAGTTGCCAATATTTAAAAGCCCAGAACTGTAGAGCTTTCACATAAAACCTCGCTCCTTTTAAAAAAATCAAGGTTATGGTGCTCACGACACTCTGTGGGATTCAGTTGCCTTTCTCTCTGTTTCTCAACATCTCGCCAACATTCCCTGCCTGCCTTCCATGGCTTTGCCTTCATAACCCCAGGCCTGGCTTTGACTTTTCCCAATAAAAAACATGGATAGGCTGGCCGGTGTGGCTCAGTGGTTGAGCGCCAGCCTATGAACCAGGAGGTCACGGTTCGATTCCCCATCAGGGCAAATGCCGGGGTTGTGGGCTTGATCCCCAGTGTGGGGCCTGCAGGAGGCAGCCGATCCATGATTCTCTCATCATTGATGTTTCTATCTCTCCCTTCCTCTCCTAATTCAATAAAAATATATTTAAAAACACACAAACAAACAAAAATCAGGGATGAAACATATCCACACAAGAACCTGCACATGGACACTTATGGCAGCTTAATCGCAATTGCCCACACTTCCCAGCAACCCCACTGTCCTTTAATAGGTGAATGGACAAGCAAACTGCGGTACATTTATTACGTTATTATATTACTCAGTGCTAAAGAGTAATGAGCTATCAAGCCCCAGAAAGCCATGGAGGAACCTTAGGGCCTGCAGGGGGCAGCCGATCCATGATTCTCTCATCATTGATGTTTCTATCTCTCCCTTCCTCTCCTAATTCAATAAAAATATATTTAAAAACAAACAAACAAACAAAAACCAGGGATGAAACACATCCACACAAGAACCTGCACGTGGACACTTACAGCAGCTTAATCGCAACTGCCCACACTCCCCAGCAACCCCGCTGTCCTTCAGTAGGTGAATGGACAAGCGAACTGCGGTACATTTATTACGTTATTATATTACTCAGTGCTAAAGAGTAATGAGCTATCAAGCCCCAGAAAGCCATGGAGGAACCTTAAATGCACATTATGACGTGAAAGGGGCCACGTTATGGGGGTGACATTGCTTGATTCCAACCCCATGACCTTCTGGAAAAGGCAACGCTGCGGAGACAGTAAAAGGGTGAGTGGCTGCCAGGGGACGGGGCCAGGGTGGGGATGGGCAGGTGGAGCACAATGAGAACGCTCTGCGTGGTACTGGAATGGTGGGTACACGTCCTCACACAGTTCTCCGAGCCCACAGAACACGCCTCACCAAGGCTCTAGCTCAGCGGTTCTCAACCTTCTGGCCCTTTAAATACAGCTCCTCATGCTGTGACCCAACAATAACATTGTTTTCGTGGCTACTTCCTAACTGTAATGTTGCTTCTTTTATGAATCGTCATGTAAATAACTGATATGCAGGATGGTCTTAGGCGACCCCTGTGAAAGGGTGGTTCGACCGCCAAAGGGGTCGCGACCCACAGGTTGAGAACCGCTGCTCTAATGTAAACTATGGACTTTGGTGGTATTGATGTGTCCATTGGGTCCATCAGGTGTAAGGAATGGCCCACTCTGGGGATGCTGACAACTGGGCGGGTGGGGGGAGGGACTTTGGGAGCAGAGGGTATATGGGCAGAGGTATATGGGAAACCTCTTACCTTCCTCTCAATTTTCCTTTGAACCTAAAACTGCTCTAAAAAAACAGGCTCTCAAAGGCAACAACATGACCGTCTCAAGCGGGTTTGGGGTGAGAACAGGCGAAATTCAAAAATGGAACAGTAACTTTTCACTCTCTAGCCATCTGCAATCCCCACTGGGCTCCCCTCGTCCCCTTGCAGTGGGGCAGGCACCTCCTGTCCCGAGCCTGGTGGTTGAAGTGCTAAGTTTTCCCCGCTGTTAATGATTAATGTGACCTGTTTATGTACCAGTTACCCAGCTAACCATTAATATCTGTTTACTCATTGATGACCTTTGCAATGTCGTACCTCTCTCCGGGCTGTAAATGTCAACCTCTCTTTTTTGTTCCTTCTTTCTCTCCCCCCACCCCACCCCCTTACACGCACAGGTTTTCCTTCCTATCTATGGCCTACCTGGAGCAAGTCCTTCACAAAGTAAAATAATAGCGGGCAACGCGAAGGTCATCTTCATGGAGTTGGAAAGGAAGACAAGAGCTGTTATTAAAGAGGATTAAGACACAGAAGTTCCTGTTTTGAAATGAGCAAGAAATAGACATAAATGGTCAATGCAAGGATCCCTGGGAAAGGGGACAAATGACGACCCCCCAAAAGTTTTTTTGTTGTTGTTAATCCTCACTAGAGCAGAGACACAGAAGTTCCTGTTTTGAAATGAGCAAGAAAAAGACACAAATGGCCAATGCAAGGATCCCTGGGAAAGGGAGCAAAAAATGACGACCCCCC
>NW_006296417.1:5644420-5656370 GCF_000327345.1 Myotis davidii | reverse complement strand
TATGATTCTAGAAAATAAGGATCTATTTTCTGCCTAAACTTATGATAAATACTAAGTCCAGCCCTAATTATGTTTCCATAATGTTTCATTTAGAGAGATACAAGGATATTTAGAAAAACAGTAATTTCTAAGATGGTACTATGGAGATTAACCATTTAACTGGTGCTTACATACACCATGCACCATGTTAAGGGCTTTATATAGATTTCTCTCTGCAAACAATTTTGTGAGGTAGGTCTTATTAACGCCATTTTGAAAATCTGATAAATGTGTCTCAGTGATGTCAGATAATTTAATAAAGATGACAGGGCATATATGAGCCAGAATTGAAATTCATTCTGACTCTAAGTCCTGTATTCCCTCCAGTGGCCTATGCTATATACCTCCCTAAATTTTAAACTCTTCTAGATTTTAAAGTAGATCTCTAGTTAAACATACAGACAAATGGGTGTAGCTTTGCTTATACGACAGAGCATGTACAAAATGGTCCTTTTCCCTGTAAGAGACTTGCCACCTTGAATCTGCCAGAGATAAGTGGTCTTTCTGTTCCCTGGCTGCTGGATTAAAACATATGTTTTAGCCCTAGCTGGTTTGGCTCGGTGAATAGAGCATCGCCTGTGGACTGAAAGGTCCCAGGTTCGATTCTGGTCAAGGGCATGAGGCCAGGTTGCAGGCTCGATCCCCAGTGTTGGGCGTGCAGGAGGCAGCCGATCAGTGATTCTCTCTCATCGTTGATGTTTCTCTCTCTCTCCCTCTCCCTTCCTCTCTGAAATTAATAAAAATATATTTTAAAAAATTTACAGTTAAGGGAAATGAAGCTATTTCTGACAATGGGGAAAACCCATGGATACATTGTTATCTCTGCACAGCAGTACCATTTTAACGCCTCAGGGCACTTCTCTATTGAAACGATTTAAAATATTAATATCACCCAGCCATAAATGACCATGATGGCATTTGTAGAGATTCAAGTTCCTGAGTTACGCCCTGGGTGTGCGCTCACACTGTCTCGTTCGTGGAGTCCTAACTTCAGTAACATTAGTTTTTTCAGATCTGGCCCTGAACGCTTGCTGGGCCTGTCGCTTCGGGTTGAACTTATCTTACAGAGTTTAAGGCGGACGACCAGGGAGCAATCTGTCACCAGCGGTTGTATTGGGGATCCTGGAGGGCTGGGATGGGGGTGGGGAGAAGGTAAGACTTCCAGAGCTGCTCTGAGTGGCAGGGACGATGGATGTGGCCCATCGCCGCCCTGGTGAGGGGATTGGTGTGGACCGCAGTGCTGCCGCTGCGGGCCTGCCTGTGTCGGATGGCTCCGCTGCGCTTCCTGCACATAAATACCTCTCAGGTTTTCCCGCTAAATGACCATTCAGCTTGTCTTTCCCAGTGAGCTCTGTAATAAATAGATATATGGGCCGGACGTGGGGCGCTCTGACTTCGTTAGATCCTCTAGCATCCTAGACTAGACAAGCGGACTCAATCATTGTGCCAGCAAACAAAACACAGATTTTCCAAGGAAGCACAGGGACCCGGCTCTTTTGTGTAGTTTTTTTTTTTTAACCCTCACCCGAGGCTATTTTTTCCATTGATTTTTTAAAAAATATTTTATCGATTTTTTACAGAGAGGAAGGGAGAGGGATAGAGAGTCAGAAACATCGATCAGCTGCCTCCTGCACACCCCCTAATGGGGATGCGCCCACAACCAAGATACATGCCCTTGAACGGAATCGAACCCGGGACCCTGCAGTCCGTAGGCCGACGCTCTATCCACTGAGCCAAACCAGTCAGGGGATATTCCATTGATTTTTAAGGAGAGTGGAAGGGAGAGGGAGAGACAGAAACATCAATGTGAGGGAGACGCATAGATTGGTTGCCTCCCACACGGGCCTGACCGGGGCTGGGGAGGAGCCTGCAACCGAGCCCTTGACCAGATTCGAACTTGGGACCCTTCAGTCCCCCGTCTGACACTATCCACTATCCAAAAGGCTAGGGTGGGACCCGGCTCTTCTGTGGAGTTTATAATGACAGCACTGAGAGGCACCTCAAAGGCAAGCTGAGGATCACAACTCCGTGGCAGGCCCGGGCATCCAGGGAAAATATGGTCGGAAAGCACATCATTTTCTTTGAAAACGGAACGTGCATGAGGGACACAGGAACGAGAGTGAGGCGAAGCGGTTGAGCCGGCGGGACCTCGCTGACGGCATGTTTGGCTCTGGGAACGGAGAGGAGGGTGTTCCCAGCCAGCCCGGCGGTGCTGTGTTTCTCTCCCTCCCCCGTGCCCCGCGCGCCCTTCTTCACCACCTCTGGGTTCGGGCTGTCGGGTGCTCCTCTCCGATCTCTATCTGGGTATCAAAGTCAGAGGCTCTGCACTGTGCCAGTCGGAATCCCACATGGGCATTTCCTCTTCATGTCACGTGGGCACCCGGCTCAGCTGTGCGCGCCTCCTTGCTGGCAGCCCTGGCGACCTGGGTTTCCGGAAGGCGCCACAGCCCTGAGCTGTTTTGGATTCGCCACCGCTGGCTTGGTCCTGGGCCCAGTGTGATGCGAGTTCACAGCTGCTCCCAAGTCTCCGTGAGCTGCGGGAGCTGGGCCAGGAGTGCGCGTGGGCCCTGGAGGGGAGGCAGCCGAGTGGGGAGGCTCCTAGCTCGCTGCCCACTGCTTGTCAGGACTCCGACCATTCAATGCTGCAGGAAACCTGCTCTCCTTTCCACCTAGAGCTGGCCCAGGGCCCCATGGGATGCTGGGAGGATCCCTCAGCACCCAGCACAGTGCCTGACACACAGAGATACTCAGTAAAAGCAGCCGGGTTTGGAGAAGGCCCTGCGTCGAGGCACCATGTCTCAGAAGAGAGTCGTTGGAGAAGGCACTGCAGGGCTGCGCAGGCCTGGCCAGTGGGGCTGACAATGGCCATGACAGTCATGATAATAGTCCCGGGTGGGTAGCTCAGTTGTCAGAGCATCATCCTGACGCACCAAGGCTGCAGGTTCAGTCCCCAGTCAGGGCACATACAGGAATCAACCAATGAGCGCGTGGATACGCGGAAGACAAATCCGTGTTTCTCTCTCCCTGGCCCAGGCCTTGCCACTGTCCGCCTTCCCATGGCACCCGGAGCGCCTTGTGTTGTGTCTACGCAGCAGTTCATTCTGAACACTTCACCATAGACTGGTGGCCTTTTTAAATATTCCTGCCTGCGGGGACTCCTGGCTTCACCGTGTCCTGGCTGTGTGATCTTGGGCAAGTTGCCTGACTTCTCTGGGCCTCAGCTTCCTTGTCTGTGTACGTGGGGAGCAACTGTTCTCATACCTGTAAAGACCAGGGCCCGTGCTTGGCGTGGTCTCGTGGGCAGCGGAGGCTGGGTGTTGGGGTCGGGGTGTGTCGCTCTGGCCCTGTGTCCTCGGGCCGCCCCTGTCCCAGCCTGCAGGCCATCACACCGTCTGCGTCTGCGGCTCTGCTGTCCCTGGGGGCACTGGGCCCAGGGACCCGCGTTGAAATGTTTGCTGAGCACAGTGATGGGGCCTAGTGACCCAGATGTGCCTCAGAGCCCTCCATCTGGTGGCCCGGCCACTGTTCGAGGGGGGCGGCGTGGATGGAGGCCAAAGCTTTCCTAGTGGCCGGGTCCTCTGGCCTTCACCCCTTCCCATGTACCAGGATCCCTCGCTCCCCTTCCTCCCCTCCTCCCACTCTGCTCTTAAAGGCCCCGCTCTCTCCTCCTCCTCCTGGCAGGAATGATCTCCTCCCAGAGCCCGGGCTTTGGGGAAACAAAAGCCAGGTGTCTGGGCTTTGGCCTCTTAACACAAACCTCCCCCGGGGCAGGGGCCCAGAGAGCGGGCCAAGGCGGAGATAAAAACACAAATTAATATATCAGTGACTTATCCTGCCAGGCCCCAGTGCTCTCTAATCAGGGAGACAGTGAAAACCGGGGAAGGTGCCAGCAGAGCATGTGGGGGAGGGAGGAGGGGCCAGGAGACGGGAGGCGGAGGGGAGGAGGAGGAGGAGCAGTCCCCGGAGACTCCAGAGTCTGAGGTTGCCCCTGAGATGCCCTGGGTGGGCGTGGAGTGGGGCGACCAATGCGGGTGGGTGACAGGGAGAGGGGTGACGGAAGGACACAGAATGGAGGAGCCGAGGAACAAAAAGGAGGCAGGGCAGCACGACAGGGAGTAACTGGTGACTGAGGGCAGGCATTACTGCAAGCTTCCCGTACAACCCCGGTATGTGCCCTGACCGGGAATCGAACCGTCGTCACCTCCTGGTTCATAGGTCGACGCTCAACCACTGAGCCCCACTGGCTGAGCTGGACACCCTTTGATTGTCCAAACTCATGACAGCCATAGTGGGCATGCCTCTGTCATTCTCATTTCCTTTATGTTTTACTATTTAAAAATTTATCTTTATTGTTGAAAGTATTACAGATGCCCCCCCTGCCCCCCATTTTAAAGATAAACTTAGGGGGTAAAGCCTGAGTGGACATTCCCAATGTCCCACATCCAGCAAGTGATGGAGCCGGGTTTTCAGCCCCAGAATTTGGGGTGCACCGAACCCGAGTCCCTTTCCTCTCGGGATCCCCACTCACAAGTCTGAGCTCTGATCAAACAGCGTAACTGGAAGTTAGTTGATTCTGAGCTGGGAATTTGGTGAGGTGTGTGGAGAATAACAAAGACCTGTTAGAACAGTGGTTCTCAACCTCCTGGCCCTTTAGATACAGCTCCTCATGTTGTGACCAAACCATAACATTATTTTCGTGGCTACTTCCTAACTGTCATGTTGCTACTGTGATGAATCATCATGTAAATATCTGATATGCAGGATGGTCTTAGGCGACCCCTGTGAAAGGGTCGTTGGACCGCCAAAGGGGTCGCGACCCACAGGTTGAGAACCGCTGTGTAAGAATGAGATGAGATTAACCCCTTTGTACACCATAAGCGTCTACAGACTCAAGCAGGGGACCTTCCCCACATGCCTCCATAGCCACAAACCTCGCACATCAACTCTGGTCGCCCCGTTTTAAAATCAGGCTTGTTGGTGACATCTCTGGGTTTGTAAAGAAAATGACGGTAACTTAACTTCGTAAACATTCCAGCGCCTATGGAAGAATGGGGATGGTTTCCATTTTGGACGCGTGGCAGTTAACGGGTTAAGGCCATGAGAGAGAAGGGAGCTCTACTTCCAGGGCTGACTTCACCATGAACAGAGCTTTCCGAGGGCAGGCATGAGGCTGGAACAGCCTACATCCCAGGCAGAGCTTGGCCAACCGTGGCCTCACGGGCCCCACCCAACCCTGCAGGGCAGATCAGGCGCAGAGTATTGTTGCCATTTTACAGATGCGGAAACTGAGGCTCAGAGGAATGAAATGGCTGGGCCGAGACTGAGCACAGATCTCCTGGTTCAAATCCCACTGCTGATGGGATGGTGGACATGATCACTCAAGGTGGCCACACTCGGGGGGCGGGCAGAGAAGGGGGTAGAGCAATATCTTTTGGCCCCATGCGGGCCGGTGGGCTCACTCAGCAAACATGGATGTTGAAGGTCAAGTGTGGGGGGCAACACTGATGGGAAGGGAATGGGGGTTCACAGCTCAAGCATTCGAGCTGGCAAAGAGGAGAAAGAGCTGGGATTCAGGATACGAAACCCAGAGGAGAGCTATGAGTTGAAGGGGAAACGCAGGAAGGACTCAGAGGTGACATCGGGGCCTAGAACACTGGCCATGTGCTCAGGGAGGGAAGAGATGGGAAAGAAAGCAGGAAACGAAAAGGGAGGGAAGCGGAGAAGAAAGCGAACATGTGGGCCATTTGGAAGGGGCCCTCAGAGGCGGGAAAGGCCGCCTGGAACTGGTACAAAGCAGATCGTGGGGTGAGAGAAACAGAACGGAGGAAGCACCTGTGGGAAGAAGGGTGTGGGAGAAGTCAGAGCCACCCCTCGCCCAGGAGGTCCGGGCAGACAGCCTGAGGACGAGGAGAGAAAACACCATCAGCAAACTTCAGCCAAAATCAAAGGAAAAGAGAGAGAACGAGAACGGGAAAGGGAAGGACAACATAAAAAAACCAATGCTCTCTTTCGAAGTTGCTAGAATCATAACAAAAGGTTGAAACGTAACTAATAGACCAGTATTTCCTGAACGTGTCTGATAACAGCCCCTCCTCTTTCTAATTTTCTTATTTTTTCATTTGTTAAATATATATTTTTATTGATTTCAGAGAGGAAGGAGAGATAGAAACATTAACGATGAGAACAATCATTGATCGGCTGCCTCCTGCACACCCCACACTGGAGATCGAGACCACAACCCGGGCATGTGCCCTTGACCGGAATTAAACCTGGGACCCCTGAGTCCACAGGCTCTATCCACTGAGCCAAACCAGCTAGGGCTCCTCTTTTTTATTTTTAAGGACCATCTTTAGTATCTAGTGGGACTATAATTTTATTTGTTGCCTTAAGGTCTTTTCAAATTACAGTTCGTTTTGGGTTCTGAATGGGGGGAAGAATTCCCCCCATTCTTGCTGCTTTCCCCGTGCCTGCCTGTGAGCCGCCTGGCCTAAGGTCCGAGCTGGAAAGACAGGCTTGTTAGAACTGTCCCTACATAAATGCCATCAGATTTTTAACGTTGACTTTCCAGACGCTTCCAGGAGCCAATATGTGAGCTGATGCTCAGAGTGTTGCCTGCCTGTGCGATTCCCCCTGCTTACTTCCTCGGTGCTCCGCTTCCACTCAGAAAGCGGAATTTTCCAGCTAATTGACCTTCACATAGTTGAAGCATGATTGTGTGACCGCTGCTAATATTGGCATTGCCTAAAAGCGACAGAATCGGCCTGCAGATTCCACCTGGTAGAGGCCCCTTAAAGAAACAGATAATCCAGAGATTAGGGGCCGGTTTTGAGGGCTTTTTGCAAACTTTTATCATGCCCACACACTCATCTGAGGTCTGTAACAGTGATGGGCATATTGTCTGTCAAGTGATGGTGAACCATAGGGGGAGAAACAGGTGACAACTTACTGGGGAGGTTGACAGGCCAGGAACTCAGCCTCCATCGAACACGTGCCCCTTGTCCCTGCCAACTCTGCAAGGTCAGAGGGTAAACTCAGGGTGTAGCTTCCATTGCTTTTCACTCGTGAATTGGATGGATGCATCTCATTGGGGGTGTCTCTGTGCCTTTATTCCATGCATCTTTTTAAAAATAGAGATTTTCATGGATTTCAGAGAGGAAGGGAGAGAGAGAGAGAGAAACATCCATGAGGAGAGAGAATCATGGATCGGCTGCCTCCTGCACGCCCCCTACTGGGGATCAAAACCACAACCTGGGCATGCGCCCTGACCGGGAATGGAACCGTGACCTCCTGGTTCCTAGGTCGACACTCAACCACTGAGCCACACCA
This sequence comes from Myotis davidii, assembly GCF_000327345.1. NCBI lineage: Eukaryota > Metazoa > Chordata > Mammalia > Chiroptera > Vespertilionidae > Myotis > Myotis davidii. Next base: position 5,649,005 of record NW_006296417.1, on the reverse strand, counting down.
GCCGGGCAGAAAATATTATTCTTTGATTTTTTTTTTCAACCATCTGAAAATTTGAAGTCCACTCTTCGCTCACGACCCATGCAAAAAGGGCCGTAGTTTGCCAACCCCAGATATAAAGAACTTTACCACACTGCCACTGGGGTCCCCGGGATCTGTCTCCGACTTCCACAGTGTTTGGAGAGGACAGACCCAGGGGCGCCCCTTTTGCAGCCTCGACCACTGTCCGGCGTCTGATCCCACCGCCACCTTCGGAGCCACCCCAGCCATCCTGGGCCTCGGAGACCAGCCAACGCCGCTTTCTGACCTGGAGCCCTTACAACCACGAGCCGAACAACCACGGGCTCCCAAATGTCTCAGAATTATTCCCCGATGTGGGGGCCCCGTCACCGCTGGTCGCCTGCCCCTGGGGCCCCGTGCACCTACCTCTGTCGGGGCTTCTGTTCCCACAAGACAACGTGGCTGCGGAGGACGAGGCCGCTTCTCCCTGGAGATGGCGGCCGAGGAGAAGCTCAAGGGCCGAGCGTCTCCTAAAGATGCAAACCCCGTTCTCTCCAGGACGAGCTGCCGCCTCCCCAGGGGAGGGGGGGACACTCGGGACCCCATGGGCCCCCCTGGCCTTGGCGAGGACCCTGACCCGGGCCCTGGTGGAGCGGCAGGTGCCAGTGGCGCCCGCGCGGGCCCGGGGCCCTGTGACTTCCGGCAGAACACCTTCCGGGTCCGGGGGGGGCCTCATCAGGAGGGTGGGCAGCACCTGGCTCGCCCCAGGCGGCCCCCAGGCAGGCGGGCGAGTGTCTGTCCGAAAGGCTCCCCTTCAAGCACGACCAGGAGCCTGAGGGGCCCCTCTGCACCCCCTGGCGTCTCCCCGGAACCCCTAGCCATTCCTTTAACCTCCCTGGAGCCCACTCCCATACATTGGACCAAGTGAGACAATAAAGTGTTTTGCAGCAGAAAAAACAAGTTTCCAATGGACAGGTATTCTGTTTAGGGCTAGCGGATCCTGGGAAGACTAAAGGAGGCAGATTTTGCTCAGAAAAGGTAGGCCTTTTCTATGAAGTCGGATTGAAATAGACTCTATGGCCCCACCCTGGCTCCCTCCCCTGTCCCCACTGGGAGCACAGGGTTAAAGTCGGGGCTAGGCTGTTAGTTCCATTTGCCACTCCCCTCTGTCTCGCTGTGTGACCTCCTGCAATTCTTTAACCCCTTCCTATGGCTACTGATCGGTGCATGGAATTAGAGGCACTGCAAGGATTCGAGATGTTACTGTACACACAAATCCTACAGGCCGTGCCGATTGGCACCACGTCTGGCACACAGTCAGTGTGAAATGTGTGCTTGTCACCAGTGTCATTAGAGTCATCATCATTATTTTTTTTATTTTTATGGTAATCCTCACCTGCGGACATTTTTCTTATTGATTTTTAGAGAGAGAAGGGGAGGGTAGAGACAGAGAGAAGCATCAATGTGGGAAAGACATTCGATTGGTTGCCTCCCGCATGCCCCCTGACCAGGGCCGAGGTCCGTGCCCTTGACCGGAATCGAACCTGGGACGCTTCAGTCCGCAGGCCGACGCTCTATCCACTGAGCAACACCAGCCAGGGCTCATCATTGTCACTGTTGCTATGGCTGTCACCACTGAGAGGTGGCTGGGCATGGGGGAGATCTTGTGGAAGGAATCCCTACTTTTCACGGAGGCTGAACTAATACTAATAGATGCTTTCTTGTTCTAACTAACAATCAGTGTTCTCTTCAGTGTAGCGCCCGAGGCCTCAACCCTGAGACGCCATTGTTGTTGAAATCTGAGAAGAAATCGCTCCTTAGATATTTTAGTCCTTTAATGTTAGCTGCAGGGCCAGTTAAAAGAGCATTTTGTTCCTGCTTGATTCCTCCCGGTCTCAGATCTTGGACCTACCTCTCGGGGGTCTTATGTGGATGTTGACTGGGATTTATGCTCCTTAATTTTTTCTCCATATGAGGAGGTAGAGGGAGGAGCGTGGCTTTGAAATGGGAAGCCGCCCACACCAAAAGTGCAGCACTCTTCCTGGGAGCTCTAGGCGCCGATCAGGCAATGCTGGATCCTGGGTAGCTGTGCCAGGGGGCATGGGGGCCCTCTGACCTTGTTTAACTGCGCCCCAAGCCCATCATGATTGCTGCTGCCTGTCAAGAGGGGAACGGCCAGGCTGGTGGTGGCTCAGTGGTTGAGCGTGTATCTATGGACCAGAAGGTCACGGTCAGGGCACGTGCCTGCGCTGCAGGCTCCATCCCCACAACCCGGGCATGTGCAGGAGGCAGCCGATCAATGATTCTCCCTCATTATTGATGTTTCACTCTCTCTTCCTTCCTCTCTGAAATCAATAAAAGTGTATTTTTTTAAAAAGGGGGTCGAGGAGTGACCTTCCCGTTGACTACCAGACCCCATTTGCACCTTGTCACCCCCAGTTATAACTCTCGGGCTGCTTAGTGGTCACTGTTGACTTGGTCTCTGACGTTGATATTCCCAGGTCTGCTTATCTCTATGGTGCCTGGTCTTTCCCGAACCTTCTCCTGTCCACAGGCTGGAATGAGGGCCCCGATGTCTACAAGTGGACAACACAGTATGAAGTCACAAAAGAACTCTCACAGGCCCTGGTCCAGTGGTTCTCAACCTTCTGGCCCTTTAAATACAGTTCCTCATGTTGTGACCCAACAATAACATCATTTTCGTTGCTACTTCATAACTGTCATGTTGCTACTGTGATGAATCGTCATGTAAATATCTGATATGCAGGATGGTCTTAGGCGACTCCTGTGAAAGGGTCGTTCGACCTCCAAAGGGGTCGCGACCCACAGGTTGAGAACTGCTGCCCTATGTGACCTGGGCACATACCTCAGTTGCAGGCTCAACCCTGGCCCTGGTCAGGGTGCATGTGGGAGGCAACCAATCGAGGTGTCTCTCTTACATCGATGTCTCTCTCTGTCTCTCCCCCTCCCTTCCACTCTCTCTAAAAGAAAAAAAAAATATAGCTATACATCTGGAAAAGCATCATAGCCCCTTGTATAAGATATGTGTGCTAATGACCTATCCATTAAAGACACACACATCCTTTTGAGAAGGATCAAGGGTTCTGCTGTACAAACAAGTGGAAGGTATAAAACTTGTTGATCACGGCGGAGGCTCCAAGATCACACGTGCCCATCAGGGTGATTCGCGCGGGGTCACAGAAGGGTCTGCCAGAGGCAGCCAATTAGACGTCTGTTTTTCCTTTCAAAGTCCCCTGCGTTTCCCCCGCCCTCTTCAAGACACCCCTCAGTGGACATACACATCCTGAGGTCAGAGTAGAGCAAAAACCAAAGAAAGTCCAAAACAGAGAAAGACAAAACTATGAGAATCTTCTTTCATTAGCCGGTAATCCATGCATTTTAAATACTTGCATCTTAAAGACCCATCGCTATAGGAGGACAGTAACATCTCTGATGAGATGTCAGGACGTGTGTCTCAGGCAGCGAAAGGAAAGGAATAAAATAACTCATCTCCCACCGAGGGAGAAAGTTGGCTTCCAAGTTGCAGAAGAAGTATTTGTTCAGAGTGAGGAGGACCTGGCCTGGGTGGTATTTACGGTGGAAAAATGCAACAGCGTGGGGCCTATCTTTTGGGGAAGGAATGCACGTTCAGGATGTCCTTAGCAACCTGAACTCCCAGGCCACATTTTTCCCTCTCCAAGAAGCAAGTGGGAACTTGCAAAGTATGTAGCATGTTGTGAACAGGGAGCGGTGAACTTTGCCCAGGTCTGCAGCCAGCGCTGAAATCTGAACCCTCAGGAGGTGGGGGGGTCGGGGTGTGGGGTGGAATTTCCCCCCTTCCTTTGTAATCCCTGGATGCCGGGGCTTTACAAAGTCCCTGGGTCTGGAAGCGGGGGAGTCCCACTCCTAAAACAAACCCCTTTTCTCTCTTTTTAAAAAAAATCCTCACCTGAGGATATTTTTCCATTGATTTTTAGAGAGAGTGGAAGAGAGAGGGAGAGACAGAAATATCAAAGTGAGAGAAACACATCGATTAGTTGCCTCCTGAATGAGCCCCGACCAGGGCCTGGGCTGGGGAGGAGCCTGCAACCCAGGCACGGGCCCTTGACTGGAATCGAACCCGAACCTGGGGCCCTTTGGTCTGCAGGCTGGGCGCGCTAGCCACTGCGCCAACCTGGCCAGGGCCAAACCCCTTCTCTTAAGGAAGTACTAAAACCAAAAACATAACGTTAAGTCCATCTCTGTGATAATCACATTTAACCTAGTTTTCTGGATCTGGAGGAATGTAGATTTTTTTTTTCATTCATTTTGAGACTTCCTATGTAGAGATGGTCACTGGCTGGGAAGATCCCCCTTATATCACTAGGGATTAAAAAAAAAAAATAGCAAGTCACACAGTGTCCTGCCTCGGGGCTGCCTGTGGAATGAATCCCTTCACAAGTTACTCGGTAACTTGAGCCCTGTTCGTTCCTGAAATTCTTTCACATAATTGAAGATTAATTCGATTCCCTAGATTGTCCGGGGGTTGTTGACAGTGGGGGGCAGGGGAGGGTGGAAATAGATTATTCAAATCACAAAAAGTAGGTGT
>NW_006296417.1:5643002-5644386 GCF_000327345.1 Myotis davidii | reverse complement strand
CCTGCTCAGAAATGAATGTTTGCCTTCCTGACTGCGCCCCGGCCTCCGCGCTGGGGATCGTGCCAGGAGGGGGTGAGGGCCCCGCCGGCGTTCAGAGAGCAGGTGAACCTCGGAGAAACCCAAAGCGATTTCTATGTATTCACGGCGCCTCCAGGATCCATTAACGCCGAAGCCAGCCAACTCGCTGGCTCTCTCAAGTGTCTAATGTCAACAATATGAGAGTCAATAGCGGGGACATTCCAAGATAGTATTAACGCGATTGATTTATTGATGGTTGCACAATGGGAGGTTATCTTTTGTTAATTGACTCGGTAAATAAGCGCAGAGGCAGCAGGGGATGGGGGGAAAGTACCGGGTGGAGGAAAAGATGAGGCACCTGATTACGATTTTTCTCAGCTCCCCGCCTGTCTTGGTCAAGTCAAACACCACTTCCGCTGCCAACCCCCATCACCGCTTAGCTATGTTGCTTCTGCCCATGAGGGAAGACTCAAAGGTTGTACATTATTATTATAATTATTATTATTATTGATTTCAGAGAGGAAGGGAGAGGGAGAGAGAGAGAAACATTACTGATGAGAGAGAATCATGGATCAGCTGCCTTCTGCATGCCCCACACTGGGGATGGAGCCCACAACCTAGGCATGTGCCCTGACTGGGAATGGAACTGTGACCTCCTGGTTCATAGGTCAACACTCAACCTCTGAGCCCTGCCGGCCGGGCAATGCTCTTTTATTTATAGTCCATGTACTCTAAGCCTCGCCTCTCAACTAGATAAACAACTGGCCCCAGGGTAAGTGTCCAACTCAAGTCTGGGAGGAAGGAGTGCATGCGGGCATGTCTTTGCCTACTACTCTGCTCTTCTTCATCATCATCATCTCCGATTGTATTATTTCCGGGCCCAGAAACTGTCAGGGACTATCTCCCGAATTAAGTGTCAGCCAGTCTTTCCAAAACACCCACAATTTAGATATATTTTTTGTTTTCTCTTCTGCCAACTCTGGAACATCCGCGCTTACTCCAAAATATTGCTCGGTTTCTTCTAAATGCTTCAGATCTCTCTGCCTTTGTAGCTCAGCTCATCCTCGTTTCTTCAACCGTCTTCCCAAGTTCAGTTTTTGCCTGGTTCTTAAGGTCCAACTCAAATGCCACGCGTTTCTTCATGGAGCCATTTCTCGTCCTGTATGCCGCAGCTGGAGGTGTGTTCAGTGTGTGTTAGATATATTTCTGCTCATTTTTTTTAAAAATATATTTTATTGATTTTTTACAGAGAGGAAGGGAGAGGGATAGAGAGTTAGAAACATCGATGAGAGAGAAACATCGATCAGCTGTCTCCTGCACATCTCCCACTGGGGATATGCCCACAACCCAGGAACAGCCCTGACCG
>NW_006296417.1:5639946-5642692 GCF_000327345.1 Myotis davidii | reverse complement strand
AGTCTTGACATATGCATTTGTTGAGCATTATTTTAATTTTTTTAAAAAATATATTTTTATTTATTTCAGAGATGAAGAGAGAGAGAGAGCAAGAGAGATCAATGATGAGTGAGAATCATTTATTGGCTGCCTCCTGCACGCCCCCTACTGGGGATGGAGCCCATAACCTGGGCCTTTGCCCTGAGCGGGAATTGAACCAGTGACCTCCTGCTTCATAGGTCGACGCTCAACCCCTGAGCCACACCAGCCAGGATGCTGACTCTCATTTTAAAACTATCTTCAGGATGAACGAGGTATGGGAGAAAAGCTCCATCAGCCTGGACCCAGGCAGCTCGCTGCAGATCACCCAGTTCCCGCTCCTTCCCGGCCTAACGTCTGGGAATTAGTTCCACTTCAGGCTCACTGTGCCCAGAGCTGCCTGCGGTTGGCAATGCCAACTCCAACACTGGGGCCGCTTTCTTAGAAGCCTGTGGTCACTCGGGAAACAAAGGCGCCCCTGTTTCCCCTTGGCCATCACAATGGAGACGTCAGATTAATAGAATCTTTACATTCTTGAGTAATGCTGGCGGGATAGTTGGTGTTCGGGTCCACGCGGAGAAATACTTTCCGAACCAGAAAGGTCACCCGAGGAATAAGAGCGCGAGGGAGATGGCATTGGCTGTGGATGTTGGTAGATTTCTGGACGATGGCGTGTGCCCTTTGCAGTGTGTTCTGGCTTTGGAGCTGCTTGGCGTGGGGACACGCTGTGAATTTACTCCTAAGTGGCATTTCCTGGGCAAGGAACCCCCTTTGTTGAAGGGACCTGGCGTCGGGAAGAGAAGGGGCCACGGGAGGGGGAGGGGGAGGTTTCCCAGTTCCCCCTCTAGGGCTCACTTAATGAATGCTATGTTGTCGCTAATGGCATTTCACCACAATGCCTCTCTCTAACCTTGTCACCAAAAAGGTACTCTGCCTGCATCTCTTTTCAATGCCGTCTGCCCGGTAGCTGTGTAGCGGTCTGTTCTCCCCATTTTCTAAGTGGTAATCCTAGAATGATCTTGGCTCAGAAATAAATGAGGAACTCGTGTCCGGGACTCGGATTTCCCCGGCGGGCTTGTCACACACACACGGGTTAAGTACCGGCACACAAAACCTCCCCAGCCACGGGCGACGTGTCAATAGCCCGGCACCTATGGGAGAAGGCCCTCAATGGGTCTCTCTCTCTCCTAAAGAAGGAGGTCGAGTTTGGTTAGGGAGTGAAGAGCAAGGCAATTTAGCTCCTTTAAAGGCTCGCTGGTTGGGAAAGATGGAGCTATATTTAGCGCGGTGACTGTCCTTCTAGATTCTAGAAGGAGAGTCTACCAGGCAATTAAATGGTAACTGTGTGTGTGTGTGTGTGTGTGTGTGTGTGAAGGGGTGCTCACAGGAGGAGGGCACATTTGGGGAGATGATAATGTTAGCCTTAGGAAAGGATGTGCAGGAAAAGAATACTTCAGGCACCTGACAAAGGTCTCTTCTGAGTGGGTGGACAGGGCCCGAATGACTCCAAGTGAGCTGGTGGCTTATGCCCGATGGCCCTGCCCCCTCCGTACAGTCACAATATTAATAAACAACCTGCTGTTTCTTGAGTAACTACTACATCCCAACATAATGCTCTGTTTTTACGGCATCATTTCCTCTTGACAATTGGGCTCGGAGGCACAATTTAACCCCAGGTCATGGAGCTGCTCAGGGGTTGAGAGAGATTTGAATCTAGTTTTCTTCCTGGCTCTGCGTTTAGGTGCCTCTCTGACCTGCCTGCACGACCACGCTCTGCACTATGGGTGTTTCATGTTTTTCTTTTTCTTTTCCAAATATGCTCTTCCTGATTTCAGAGAGGAAGGGAGAGGGGAGAGAGAGAAACATCAGTGATGAGAGAGAATCATTGATCGGCTGCCTCCTGCACACCCCATACGGGGGATGGAGTCCACAACCCGGGCATGTGCCCTGACCGGGAATTGAACCGTGACCTCCTGGTTCACAGGTCAACGCTCAACCCCTGAGCCACACCGGCGAGGCTATTTCATGGTTTCCAGTTCGCATATGGGAGACCGTCCTGGAGAAAGGCATGAAACATACACACACACGCACGCACACACACGCACACACACACTGCACGTGTACTCTATGTCTGAATCTGCATTTTAAGTGGAGTTGGTACTTTCAAAAAAGGAATAATGAGGGACTCTGATTTGCATTTTAATTTACATGTAGATCTCCCAGACCTGGGAACTTGCTTTTCTCTTTTTAAAAAATCCCTTTCCTTGCTTTTATTGATGATAATCCCTGGGGATTGTACTGTGCGCTCATACACTCCTAGATATGGGATCACAGGGGTGGGGCAGAGATGAGAGAGATAGACACCTGCCAAGGAAAGAAACAGCAGGGTAGCCCTAGCTGGTTTGGCTCAATGGATAGAGCATCGGCCTGTGGACTGAGGGATCCCGGGTTCAATTCCAGCCAAGGGCACATGCCTGGGTTGCAGGCTCGATCCCCAGTGGGGGGCATGCAGGAGGCAGCCAATCAATGATTCTCTCTCATCATTGATGTTTCTCTCTCCCCTTCTCTTTTCCTCTCTAAAATCAATAAAATATATATTTTTTTAAAAAAGAAACAGCAGGGTAGAGCTGAGTAGCAGGCAACCAGCTCTCTGTGGTTGCCCCCCTCCCCTTTTAATGTTTTTATTGATCTTAGAGAGAGAGAAACACTGATGCGTGAGAGACACTTC
>NW_006296417.1:5632493-5639846 GCF_000327345.1 Myotis davidii | reverse complement strand
CCCCCTACTGGGGATCAAGCCTGCAACCTGGGCATGTGACCTGATGGGGACCTTTTAATTCATGGGATGGGCATTTAAGCAACTGAGCCACACAGGCTGGGCTATTTCTTCCTTTTTGCATGGCAAACCCAAGGCCTGTTCCGCTGGCAGCTTCAAATTCAAACCCTGGTGTGGGCGTAGGGGGGAGGTGGTCTAGAATTCCTGATGGAAACTGTGGATTTACAGGGCGGTGAGTAATAGGACTCCGTCTGAACCAAGGCCTCTCTTTCTCAGGGTTGAGGGTAAAATCCAGGGCACTGAGTCCAGGTGACTTTTTTCACATTTATGCTCGGATTGAGGGAGGCGCGACTCAAGGACTGCACCCGGGAAGCCAGTCTGTAAGTGTGGAACCTCAGTTCCTGCTCTCGCATAAACAAACAGCCCGTGAATGAGAAGTCTATTTCCTTGAATGATGTAGTGGTTAGTTTAATGCCTGATGTGAAGAAGGGGATTCAATCATTATTTGCAAAATCAAATTTAGAAATAAACAGTTTAGGTGTAGAGGGCCCTGGCGAGGTTTTTCTCAAAGTGGACAAAGGAACGCTTTCAATCTTTTTGAACCTTTTGGGCCTCCGTGGGCAAGATCACCTCTCAGGCCCGGGTTGGTGAGCTCCAACATTCTGTGAATCTCGGTTTGATTTGGTCAAGGGCACATGCCCAGGTTGCAGGTTCGATCCCCAGTAGGGGGTGTGCAGAAGGCAGCTGATCCATGATTCTCTCTCCTCATTGATGTTTCTATCTCTCTCTTCTTCTCCCTTCCTCTCTGAAATCAATTTTAAAATATTTTAAAAAATGGTGGTGGATATAAAAATCAAGGCACGTTACAGAGACCCCGGAAGCCACTCTCAGGACGATGGCCCTGTTGCCACTTATCTGAGTGACTTAATTACAGGTGACTCCCGATTTTCCGGGGCGGGGAGAGATGGAGAGGCAATCTCAGAGTGTAGCTGTGCCAACATCGCATGGACTGGCTTGGGAATATTCCATAGGATTCTCCCCCTGGAAATTTGCCTTCCTAATTATGTTTTGCTTAGCCCGATATTAGAAATGAGCTGGTTCCCCCAGGGTAGCGCTGAAGTTAAACTGCAGAGGGAATTGGTGGAGAAGCATGCCCACTGGAATTCGGCGGATGAAACACTTGCGGGCACTAATGGAGCCCAACACTCCCAAAGTTATTTTAATTTTAACGAAAAGCTTAATTTTGAGCACTTTACCGGAGCCTTCATATGGCCTAAAATGCTATAAACAGTGATAACAATTACATACAGGAGAGTATTCGCATTACGTGTGCTTTGACCCTGAGAATGTAATGTCCTCACCCGCACCCCTCGGGGATGCTACAACAAACAATAAACCAGGTCTCTGGGACTCCCGCACAGCGCCCTGCACATAATATCAGAAATATCTGTTGAATAAATAAACGCTCCTGCTGGCTATAGCTTAGATTTGAAACCTTAGAGCTAAGGGTGGCTTGGGAATTTCGGTTGCTTAAGCTACTCAGTTATCATCAGAGGGGTTCTTAACCAAGTTCTTTCCTTCTTCCCTCCCTCCCTCCCCCCTTTCTTCTTCCTTCCTCCCTCCCTCCCTCCCTCATTCCTTCCTTTCTCCCTCCCTCCCTTCCTTCCTTCCTCTAAATTTAACAACACCAGAAGCCGGAAGAGGGAAGGAGTGATTCTCCTTTGCAGATTCCAGAGGGAGCACAGCCCTGTCCACACCTTGGTTTTAGACTTCCTCCAGATCGGGGAGAAAATGAATTTCTGTTGTTTCAGATCACTAGTTTGTGGTGCATGGTTATAGCAGCCGGAGGCAACCAGCTTGCTGCCCAAGGACGCGCGGCCGGCATCCCTGGTGACTCCTCTTGGGGATTCATCTCCTCCAGTCCTGGGTGCAGGTTTCCAGTTTGTGAGACTCCCGAGTCCATGCAGGCAAGGCTTAGACACGGGAGAGTTTGGGTAAAGTGGTTCCGTTCAGGTGCAGCTCCTTCATTTCCCTCCTATTATAATAGCCTCCTTGTTTGTTTTTTTTAAATATATTTTATTGATTTTTTACAGAGAGGAAGGGAGAGAGATAGTCAGAAACATTGATGAGAGAGAAACATCGATCAGCTGCCTCCTGCACATCTCCCACTGGGGATGTGCCCGCAACCCAGGTACATGCCCTTGACTGGAATCGACCCTGGGACCCTTCAGTCCTCAGGCCGACGCTCTATCCACTGAGCAAAACTGGTTAAGATGATTCTCAAAATAAAAATACAATTAAACATTCTTCTTGGCGACACAGAGACGGCTGAGAAAGATATTTCTATTGAGTCTCTTTCCCCTGATAAATTCCTCAGAGGAGAGATACGGAGACAAAGTACTGAGCTCTTGTTCTGCTCGGCCGAGGTGGGCTGTCCATGACTCTTCATTCGATTTACTCCTCCCACTCTACTGCACTAAGGACATATTTTTGTTGTTGTTGTTACTGTTAATCCTCAGCCAAGAACATTTTCTCATTGATTTTTAGAGAGAGTGGAAGGGAGGGGAAGAGACAGAGAGAGAAACATCGGGGTACGTGCCCTTGACTGGAATCGAACCCAGGATCTTCAGTCCATGAGCCGACGCTCTATCCACTGAGCCAAACTGGTTAAGATGATTCTCAAATAAAAATACAATTAAACATTCTTCTTGACAATACAGAAATGGCTGAGAAATATTTTTATTGACTCCCTTTCCCCGGATAAATTCCTCAGAGGAGAGATACGTAGACAAAGTATTGAGCTCTTGTTCTGCTCTGCCGACATGGGTTTCCAGGGGCCAACATCTGGATGGAAACAGAGGGGTCAGAGCGCCCCGGAAGCATTCTGGCCAGGCTGTCTGGATTCCTGGAACTATGAGCCTGGCCCCCGTGAGTGAGCAACCCCTGGGCTCCCTATCCTGTCTGGTTCCTGACCTGATGTCACGGTGGATAGGGATAAACAGGACCCAGGCATCAGGATGGTCTCGGGGACAAAGGGTTGGGATCAGATGGGCTGTGAGTCGGAGCCTGGGGCCAGCACTCAGGGCAGGGGGTATGGAAGGGCCAGAGAGAGAACGGAAACTGGGGGCAGGAAGAGCCCAGAGCTACTAGTAAGGCTTCCATTGGCCTGTGGGGCAGGTATTAACATCACCATCGGGCAAGGCTCATGCTTTGGCTGGGGTTGGGGTGCGGCAAGGGGCGCGGGGGGCGTCTTTCCTGCCTCCTTCCTGGTAGGATTCACCTCTAGACTTTTGGGGCTCAAGAATGCTGGGTCTGAAACCCCGTTTGAGGACAGGAAATACATGCGGTGCTTTCTGACTGGGGAGATTGTGGAATTATTTTTATTAGAGCTGATCGAAGAATAACATATGATTGTCCAGTCCAGCTTGTGTGGCTCAGTGGTTGAGCATCAACCTAGGAACCAGAAGGTCAGGGTTTGATTTCCAGTCAGGGCACATGCCCAGGTTGTAGGTTCGATCCCCACTGGGGCGCGGGCGGAAGGCAACCGATCAATGATTCTCTCTCATCATAGATGCTTCTATCTCTCCCTTCCTCTCTGAAATCAACAAAAATACATTAAAAAATATGATAGCCAAGATCTGCCCTCCCCTTACCCCAAGGTCTCGTCCTTCTAAGACAAGAGAATCGTCTGAGAGACTCTCACAGAAGAGCCCGTGGGGTGCTTGTATTTGGGACACACATTCCAATGAGCTTAATTCCCAGAAAATGTTTATCTTGGAAAGTTGTGAGGCTTGTCATAAAAAACCCCTAACTTTCTATTTCCCTGCCTTTTGGGGACCATGAGGTTCAGTGAGGTTAGACGTGTGTATGAAAGTGGTTGGCACTTGGTGAGGAACCCGTAACCCCACTCCTTCCCATGAAGGCGCTGAGTTTTGTCTCACTTGATTATTATTTTTAGGTGAGGCTATCTCGTCTGGTAAGTAATTTTTTTTTTGGTTTCCTCTCTGTTTCATTTTCTTTTTTTAAAAAGTAATTTTTAAAGAGTTTTAAAACTGATTTTTTAGAGAGAGGGGAAGGGAGACTGAGAAACATTGATGTGAGTGCAACATTGATCAACTGACTCAGGCGCGCCCCCTACCGGGGATTGAGTCCGCAATGAATCCAGGCATGTGCCCTGACTGGGAATCGAACCCGCAACCTTTCAGTACACGGGACGTGGCTTGACCAACTGAGCCACATCACCTGGGGCCGTTTTGTGTTCATTATGTCTTTACCTCTTTTCTACATGGTGAAAAACGACTCCATTGGAAATTTTCAATCAGAAAAATATTTTTAGAGATGGGAGGGTTTCTCAGATCTAAGACAGAACTTATTAAAAACTCAAGAGCTGTGGGAGCTATTAAATCAGCCTCTTTGTCTAATCAATAAAGCCTTTCCTACATGCACTCAACTGACGCCTGGGTGGACCGTGCATTCCCACTCACCGAGGTCTCTGCACTTATAACAAAGAGACCGAATCAGCACTTCTGCCCTGGCCGGTGTGGCTCAGTGGATAGAGCATCGGCCTGTGGACTGAAGGGTCCCGGGTTCGATTCCGGTCAAGGGCATGTACCTGGGTTGCAGGTTCCCTGGCCCTGGTCGGGGTGTGTGCAGGAGGCAGTCAATCCATGTGTCTCTCTCACATCGATGTTTCTCTCTGTCTCCCCCCACCTCCCCGCTCCCTTCCACTCTTTCAATGGAAAAATATCCTTGGGTGAGGAGTAACCAAAAAAAGAAAGAAAGAAAAGAGACAGCATTTCTGTGTGAAGGAACAGCCCTGAGCTCATTGGTTTTGGCAGTCAATCCATGTGTCTCTGAAAGCTGAAGCGAACGGATTGTTTTGTTCAGGAAACTTCCCTGAACACCTGAGCAGGGGCCGCCTGGTGACATCAGCTTGGCCAGAATTTCCATGACGCCAAGGGCACGCCGGAGCCCGGCGCAGACAGGGCACTGCAGTCCATGGCCTGGACTTGGCAGGCGGCTCCTGAACTTGGCATCTTTTCACCACCTAGTCATGCCCGGTCCCAGGCCGCGGCGCTGGGCAGGCTACCTTCACAGAGGCCAGAAGACGGAGCAGGCCCGGTGGGAGGGGCACGATGCTGCCAAGGGAATCGAATGTGCTCAAGACCAACTTGCCCTCGACGGGCGCCAAAAGATGAAAGCAGTCAAGAAAGTTTCCTGTTGTGTGTGTGCCTTAGGATGTTTTAAAAATGAACGTGATTTCTGTTTACTGCCCTCTGCTAGCCCCTCCCAAGCTTTCCAGGTACCCTCCCTCCCTCCTCCCTTCCTCCCTCCCTCCCTCCCTCCCTTTTTGATCGATGTGAGAGAGACACACTGATTGGTTGCCTCCTGCATGCACCCAGACCAGGGCTGGGGAGCCCACAACTGAGGTCCGTGCCCTTGACCGGAATGGAACCCGGGACCCTTCAGTCCGCGGGCCGATGCTCTATCCACTGAGCCACAGCGGCTAAGGCCAGGTATGCCTTTCTTCTACCACCTTTTTCACTGCCCGTGGGATTATCAGCTGCTCTGTGAAAGGAGTGGGGTTTACCCAGCAACATCCCTGACTACAGATGAGTTTGTATTTTAGAAGGGAAACAGCTGGATGGCCAAAGCCAGGGAGGGAGGCAGCTCTGGTTTCGTGGGCGAAGGGAAGTTCGAGGGCCCAGGGAGAGCGCCTGGGCGGGCAGCCATGCGGGAGAAGAAAAGGAAACACGCCATCATAAAGAGCTAATCGTGAGAAATGGAAAGTGAGCCGGCCAAGAACAACAAGCAATAAATAGACGGTGTGAGGGGGGAGACGATGAGGCGGGACCTGAAGCCATGCCCGGGAAAGGGGCAGCGAGAGCATGGGCCTTCCAGTTGCCAAAAAAAGGAAAAATAATAATTCTGAAAATCATCCAAAAGTCCTATAGAAAATGTTTATTGTTGTTTTAAACTATATATTTGTATTGATTTCAGAGAGGAAGGAAGAGGGAGGTAGGGAGATAGAAACATCAGTGATGAGAGAGAATCATTGATCGGCTGCCTCCTGCACACCCCACACTGGGGATCTAGCCCACAACCTGGGCATGTGCCTGACCAGAAATCAAACTGTGACCTCCTGGTTCATAGGTTGAAGCTCAACCACTGAGCCACACCGGCTGGGGCACTAGCTTTTATTTTCCATTTTAAATTAGTTTCAACAGCAGCATTTGTTTAAGAGGGGAAAATGCTGGGTGGTGAGTTCTGTAATACTGTACATGCATCTTATGAATTACACGATAGTTTGTGGTGGGCAAGATAGGAACCAACCTGTTTTTCAATGGTAGCTCTACTGGCGAGCGAAAGCCAGGGCACTGGCGCTACATGGAAAACGCATGAAGCCCTCACCGGTTTGGCTGAGTGGATAGAGCATCAGCCCTTGGACTGAAGGGTCCTGGGTTCGATTCCTGGCAAGGAGCATATACCTTGGTTGTGGGCTCGATCCCCAGTAGGGGGCGTGCAGGAGGCAGCTGGTCAGTGTCTCTCTCTCATCATTGATGTTTCTCTCTCTCTCTCCCTTCCTCTCTGTAAACAGTCAATAAAAAAATATTTAAAAAGAAAAAGAAAAAAAAAGAGAAAGCGCATGAAGACATTATTTCCTATGACTTTATGTTGTCCTTAATTAGGAAGCATACTGGCAACAAATGCCGACATGTGTTAGGATGTTCAGTTGTGGCCAAATAAATGCTTTCAATTACAACTACGCATTCCATGCCTCGTCAGAACCCCCGTGGCTTTGCTCCTGGTTGTCCAATCTCTTTACACGTCACTTCAAGGGCCCATCTTCCGTTGGCTTCCGGGGCAAAAAGACTTCCCACCACTCAGGCCCCTCCAGGCGCTCACTCGCAGGGAGCACATGGCCTGGGACCGCCTCTTCAGCTCCTTTTCAGGCCTGTGCCTCTACCC
Source organism: Myotis davidii (assembly GCF_000327345.1). Classification (NCBI taxonomy): domain Eukaryota; kingdom Metazoa; phylum Chordata; class Mammalia; order Chiroptera; family Vespertilionidae; genus Myotis; species Myotis davidii. The sequence goes on along the minus strand of NW_006296417.1, from coordinate 5,632,880 downwards.
TTGTTAGTCCCTCTTTCTGGGACATTCTTCCCCAATTTAAAAAATATATATATATTTTAATTATTGATTTCAGAGAGGAAGGAAGAGGGAGAGAGAGACAGAAACATCAATGATGAGAGAGAATCATGGATCGGCTGCCTCCTGCACACCCTCTACTGGGGATTGAGCCTACAACCCAGGCATGTGCCCTGACCAGGCATCAAACCGTGACCTCCTAGTTCATAGGTTGACGCTCAAGCACTGAGCCACACCGTCCCAGCTCTTCCCCAACTTGCATGGCTTAGTTCTCACCTCCTCCATGTCTCTTCTTGTGCGCCTACTCCCTAAGCTTTCCCTGATCTCTCTACCTCTCTTCCTCCTCTGTAATCATCGACTTATCTCTGTCCA
>NW_006296417.1:5624131-5630558 GCF_000327345.1 Myotis davidii | reverse complement strand
TTTTTTTAAAAAAGTTTTTATTGATTTCAGAGAGGAAGGGAGAGGGAGAGAGAGATAGAAAATCAACGATGAGAGAGAATCATCGATTGGCTGCCTCCTGCACGTCCACTACTGGGGAGATAGAGCCTACAACCCAGGCATGTGCCCTGACCAGGCATCAAACCGTGACCTCCTAGTTCATAGGTTGACGCTCAAGCACTGAGCCACACCGTCCCAGCTCTTCCCCAACTTGCATGGCTTAGTTCTCACCTCCTCCATGTCTCTTCTTGTGCGCCTACTCCCTAAGCTTTCCCTGATCTCTCTACCTCTCTTCCTCCTCTGTAATCATCGACTTATCTCTGTCCAATCAGCTATTTTCTCTCTCCTCTCCAATGTACATTTCAAGAGAGAAGGGAATTTATTCTGTCTTCACAGCTATGCCGCAGGGCCTGAGACAGTGCCAGGAACATAGAAGGTGCCTAATAAATTCACAGCCCCAGTGGTGAGGTTTTTGTCACTTGTTTTACATCCATGGATGGCATGTTCAAAGCCCTGGAAATTATTAAATCATTTTTCTGCATTTCCTATTGAAAACGTCTGTTATGCTTAATAAAAGTCAGCCACATACTTAAACTGCTGTTTTGTTTTCCTCATAAACAACCCCACACAGGATATGAGTGAAAAAAATTAACAGAAAGAGTAAGACTGAACAAAAACCGCATTCATTTAGTGGAAGGGAACTTTTTTCCCTAAATTCTTACATGAAGATCTTTTACCCAATATATCAGATCTCTCCTAAACCGTGAAATGAAAGGACTGGCCATCAGAACTAATTTCAAGAGGAAAAAATGTCATCTCTGAAGCAGTAAAAATCTCCATAAAACGGTGTAAACTCATTACGGGGTTAAGTAAAATCGCTGGAATATGTTAGGACCTTCAGATGTCCCCAGGGCAGACATAACACCGCAATTCTCCCAAAAGTCCCTCTGGGAAGATGCCGTCATGGCAGGATGAAGTCAGTGTGATAGTATCACTTCATTTGGGTCCTGAGACTTGTGAAGACATCACTGGTGGCAGATCACACGTCCAGAGCTGGCCCTTTAAGGCCTATGGGTCGTGAGCTCAGCGAAACTTAAATGGAGAGGACGCCCGCATTTATTCAGCTCTGCCTTTAAGTCAATTCCAATGTTTCTCTTCACCTCTCCTCATCAAAGGAAGTAGAAGTGTTTTGTATACAGTGCTTTTTATTTTAGGTTATTAGAGTATGTCTTTGGTAACAAGATAAGAGCAAAATGCACTGGATGCCTCAGAAGAATAGATGTGCAGTCTGGCTGGTGTGGCTCAGTGGTTGAGCGCCAACCCATGAACCAAGGGGTCACCAGTTCGATTCTGGGTCAGGGCACAGGCCTGGACTGCAGGCTCCATCCCCAGTAGGGAGCATGCAGGAGGCAGCCTATCAATGTTTCTCTTTCTCTCCCTCTCCTTTCCTTGCTCTCTAAAATCAATTTAAAATACACACACACACATGCAATGGAGGACCTCCTGTACCTTTGCATAGTACATATCTCCATTATCCCCACATTTTTGAAAAAAGCGTGTTGATAATCTAGGGTAAGTCACTGGGATTGGATAAACTCATCCCAAATTTGAATGCTTATTTTGTTAGGTAATTTTACATAAATTTGTATTGCTATAAGCTATACATATGCTGTATATATATTATAGGTATAAGTTTGGTCATACCTCCGTTTTATACTCAACACAGACGCTCCTCACCCTGGATTATAATGGACTTGGTTATGCCCATGCCTTTCTAATACTCCAGTGCCCTTGCAGATAGGGTGGGCCCTGCTGGCTTTATGTCCCTTGGTCCAGTGTGTGGAATGGTGAATAACCTTTATCAGAAACCTCGCTCAATCCTTTCACACAATCTGGTCCTAGAGGCATGAATCAAAGATGAAAACCAGAAAGGCAATTTCACTAGACACCAAAGTGGATTCCCCACACTGGCTCAAGGCGGGGATGCGTGGAAGGACAGCAGCGTGCTCTCTCAGGAGTGGAGAGTGTCGGACCACAGCTCGCAGGCTGGAAACCGAGGAGAGGGGTTGGGAAGACACATTAACGGGGACATTAGAAGCTGGGCCCCTTCCCTGGCTCCAATTACATCCAAGGGACATCTTTGCGCTGATCCAGTTCTTGCCTCTGTGTCTGAGCCTGCCACTGCCTGGCTGGTCTGGGGTCCCCTTGGAATTGAGGATGAGGTTTGAGAGAGAGGGGTACCCCTCACTAAGCATGTCACCCCTTTTAGCACCTTTCTCAGGATGGCAGCCACGTTGTTTTATGATGTCCCTGATCAGCTGTCACTATTCATAAAGTAATCACTGCCATTAACACGTCAGGCCTCAAGCCATCTGCTGGGTACGGCACACGCTGAGCGGTTGGTGGCAGGCTAAGCAGGTGTCACCTGAGGACTGACAGGACTACAGTAAAGGTGGGAGGTCATCATGGTGAGAGAGGGTATGTCATGTCCAAGAAGGCTACGCTGTGACATATTATAGTGCACTGGGCCACTTGTATAAGGTTCCAAGAAAAAATGACTGAGATCCTTAACTTTCAATATTGGTAAGTCACAGAGACAAAAATGGCATGGAGGCGCTTGACAATAACCTCTAAACTGTGATAGACCATTGAGTTAAACTCACAGTTAGTCCCAGCTGGAGGCTCAGCTGGTGGAGTGCTGTCCCAGGCACTGAGAGGTGCAGGTTCAGCTCCCAGTCAGAAAACATACCTGGTTTGATCCCCAGTCAGAAGTGTATAGAAGGCAACTGATCAATGTTTCTCTCTCACATCCATTATCTATCTATCCATCCATCTATCAATCATCTATCTATATCTATCCAGTACCTATCCATCCATCCATCCATCTATCAACTACCCACCTGTCCATCCATCCACCAGTCCATTCATTCATCCATCCATCCACCCACCCACCCACCTATCCATTCTTAGCTCCTTCCCACCAGGAACTGCCTGCAACTCTTTGACAATGTGAGTAACCCTTAGAAATGCATGTCCCACGTACAGAGGCACGTAACCAGACTTGCCCAGCGGCCTGAAGCTTCGGCCCCCCTTCCTCGGCAACTGCCCAATCCAAATAGTGGGCCATGTGGTTCTGACGTGAAGGGGCGGATTATAAATGAAATAGTGGCTTTTTCAAATTAGCACACATACCCACGAGGTGTGTTTACTCAGGGCGCCTTAATGGCTTTCAAAGAGCCATTAGCTCAACTGAGTGGATATTATGCATTACCAAAATATGCACATTGTACCCTAAAATAGGCCCGCGACCTGTAAATACATTCATCGCACAATTTCTCTTTGAATTCTCCTTGCTTCCTTTTTTGCTAAGTAACTTTCTTAGGTCATTTTAGAACAAAGGGATACATTTTTCTAAGGTTTACCTGTTTGCCTGTTCTGTTCCGGAGCTCAAGGAATACCTGAGAAATGCTTTCATCTGCTGAGTGGGTCTACCTGAGGGGTGATCTCACAGGTTTTCCTTCCTTTTTAAAAAAATATTCAATATATTTTTATTAATTTGAGAGAGAGAGGAAAGGATAGAGAGAAACATCATCTCTCCACTGCCTCCTGCACACCCCACACTGGGGATCGAGCCCACAACCTGGGCATGTGCCCTGACCGGGAATCGAACCATGACCTCCTGGTTCATAGGTCGATGCTCGACTACTGAGCCACACCGGCTGGGCTAGATTTTCCTTCTTAGCAGAGGCACCAGCAAAGCATACAAGGTCTCAAGAGATGAATGAAAAAAGGAAAATGTCTACAGAATAGAACAACCAACCGCCTCAGAGGTAACAAAACGCACCCCCAACCCCCATCAATTTGAGTTTGAGGCACTTTAATTTGACAAAATCAGCGTTTAACTGGGGAATCTGCCCAATTGCTATCTGTCACCAGAGGAAGCAGAAGCAAAGGGGTTAATCATTGCCGACAATTAAAAAAAACACACACAACAAAAACCCAACGGTTTTATTGCAGAAATGGGAATTGAACCGGAACACTCCCAGTCAGAATGAAGGTCAGACAAGCGGATCGGGAGAAGCCCCTGTTGCATGTGCAAAGGGAAAGTTTGCAGGGGGTGTAGACAGGGCAAAGAAAGGGGCTTATTCCACCTTTGAGAACGTAGCTGAATTTAGATTTTTAAGGACAAGTTGGCAAACATTCAGAATCCGTGTGATAGGAGGGGCGAGCATTCCTGGTGACAGTGCCGTGGACGGCTGTCTCCAGGTGGTTGCGCAAGAAGTCAATGTGTAATATCATGTATTGACTCCTATTTCTAAAGCATCTTGCTGTTTACCTGGTTATCTTAGGGGTCACTGTTCCACCTTGAACCCTGACCGGGATAGGGCGCCTGTCAGCCAGTGTGTACCTTCTGGCAGTTTCTGGACATGCACCTGGAGACACCCAGGAGATAGAATCCGAAGTCTCAGCTTGTTTGTGGAAACTACATACGGGGCCAGGTGGGCACCTCACATATTGGGGGGAACGCTTTGGAAAGCAGATGACTGTCTAAGTCAGCGGTTCTCAACCTGTGGGTCGCGACCCCTTTGGCAGTTGAACAACCCTTTCACAGGGGTCGCCTACGACCATCCTGCAGATCAGATATTTACATGATGATTCATAACAGTAGCAACATGACAGTTATGAAGTAGCAACGAAAATAATTTTATGGTTGGGTCACAACATGAGGAACTGTATTTAAAGGGCCAGAGGTTTGAGAGCCACTGGTAAGTGCTGTGCTGCACACCTGAAATGAATCCAAATGAATGTCTCATGCAAACTGTAATAAAAACTAAATTAAAAATAAATGTGGCCTGGCCAGTGTGGCTCAGTGGTTGAGCATCAACCTATGAATCAGGAGGTCGAGGTTTGATTCCTGGTCAGGGCACATGACCTTGGGTTGCCGGACCCCCGATCAATGATTCGCACATCATCATGGATGTTTCCATCTCTCTCTCCCTTCTTCTCTGAAATCAATAAAAAATATACTTAAAGTAAATAAATAAAAATAAACGTGTGGGCCTGGGGGATAGCTTCTCCATTGGTTCTCAGCCCCAGCTGAACAATAGAACCTTCTGTGGAGTTTCACACAGGCCCCCAGGTCCTTGGCCACGCTGCTGGGTTATGGCTCAGTAAGTCTGATACTGTGTTCTCATCTGCAAACCAGGGGTACATTTCCTATCCAATGAGAGGGTTGTGAGGATCACACCAGCACCGTGACTGAAAGAGGTTCACTTTGTTTTGGGTCAGATCTCCCCAAAGTAGGAGCAGAGGTCCGTGAGATGCTCCGTGGGAACACCCACCCGTCAATCATATTTGCCAGCCGTACACTCTGCCTCCTTCGAGACTGTCGCTGGGACCATTCGCTCATGAAAGCGACCAGAAGGGAAAGAACTGGTTTCTCGAGATGCTTTAACCACTAGATCCCTTTTCAAGGGGCAATTAGTCATTGATGCTCAACAGAACACGCTTTCAGGGTCATTCCTCTCTATGTCCGCCACCTAATGTTCTCAAGTTCTATAACCTCCCTTTGGGAATTGGCTGTGTGCTAGCCTTCATCATGGGCTATAGGACACCCCCAACACATTACTAAAGGCCTATGTAGAGCAGTGCCACCCCGCAGGTGTGTCTCAATCGTTGAGCATCGACCTATGAACCAGGAGGGCATGGTTGGATTTCCAGTCAGGACACGTACCCAGGTTGTTTGGTCCCGCCCCCAGTAGGGGGTGTGCAGGAGGCAGCTGATCAATGTTTCTCTCTCATCATTGATGCCCTATCCCTTTCTTCCTCTCTCCCTAAAATCAATAATATTATATATATTTTAAAAGAAAAACAACCATTCTATTGACCTATTATAGTTTTTCCTTGAATGCCTGCGCTTACCAAGACAGGACACAAACAATGCAGAAAGGAACAAAGCCATCAATTTAGAAATAAAATTAATAGCTAAACAGTAGAAATTCATCGTGCACGGTTGTTAAATAAAGGAAAGCTGGCTACATTTTGCGAGATCATACCTCATCCCTGGAACGAGTGGGACGGGATAAAATTAGAAGTGCAAGTTATGATTAGGGCTAAATTAATCCAAGAGTCAAAAATAAACTTGGTAGAAATTTATATAGGTGCACTGAAAAAAAGATTTAAAAAATGAGTGTTGGAGGAGAGACAGGACTATTTCCTTTATGCCAACAATTTAAGAGGTTTGGGGGAAACGATACAATTTGGTAGGTTATTTTGGCAACGTCATTCCCCTGGTATGTACTCTTAGCTCAAGTGAAATATTTGGATTCGAATATGTCCACGTGGGAGTGAAAAGTGAAAGTGGCCAAATGAATCTCTCTGGTGAAGGTGTGTCTGTAAAACAATCATT
>NW_006296417.1:5622202-5623972 GCF_000327345.1 Myotis davidii | reverse complement strand
GTGCAATGATTCTCTCTCATCATTGATGTTTCTATCTTTCTCTCCCTTCCTCTCTCTGTAATCAATAAAAATATATTTTTAAAAAAAGCATCACTTGCTCATATAAACATGAGTGGACGGTGATGCACATACATGGTCTCAGGATGGACGGGTTTGTAAATTTCACAGTCAACTTGGGCAGAGTTCACAGTAAGAATTTGCTTCAGGCCCGGCCAGCATGGCTCAGTGGTTGAGCATCGACCTACGAACCAGGAGGTCAGGGCTCACACTTGCCTGGGGTTTCCAGCTCAATCCCCAGTGTGGGGCGTGCAGGAGGCAGCCGATCAATGATTTTTCTCTCATCATTGATGTTTCTCTCTCTCTCCCTCTCCCTTCCTTGCATCTTGTTTTGCAGGTTTGGGAGGAAAACTCGCAGAACAGCCTTGCTCCGGAAGTTGTGATGGGGCCCCAGCCAGGAGCGCTGCAAGCACCCCCTTTCGGTTGGCATTGGAGCCCTTCTGCCTCCGCTCCTGGCTGTAGGCCAAAAGGAGCAAACCCCGCCCCACGTTTCAGGACCTCAAAATAGTAAACTAAACATGGTTGCTCTGCCTCGGGCTCTAAAAATGACCCCAGAGCCGGGTGCCAAACCATCTAGTGGATCCATCGCTAATGGATTTTAGAAACCATTGAAGAACATTTTTTTTTATTGATAATTAAAAGCAAAGCAAAACTCTACTCCATCTAAACCAGCAGTTCTTAACGTGTGGGTCGCGACCCCTTTGGCAGTCCAACGACCCTTTCACAGGGGTCGCCTAAGACCATCCTGCATATCAGATATTTACATGACGATTCATCACAGTAGCAACATGACAGTTATGAAGTAGCAATGAAAATAATTTTATGGTTGGGTCACAACATGAGGAACTGTATTTAAAGGGCCAGAAGGTTGAGAACCACTGATCTAAAGGGCTGTCATACGTGTATACGGTCACTATAGCAGAGGCCAGATTTGACAAACATGCTTTATGCTCCAGTGTTAAGTGATATAAAGGCAAGCAGATTGGGGTTTGGAAGAGGACATCTGGGCTTCGATGCTAGCTGAGTGACGAGGGAGCATTTGTGAGTCTGTTTTTTGTGGGTAAGATTCCTAAGAATAATGAAAAAATAATGACGCCCATTTTAAGTAGGTCATTGTGAGGAGCAAAGTATTTTCAAAATCCTTTGACAATTGTAGTGTCTACGATTTATCTAAGTTAGGGATTCACAGTGATTGGAAGTTTGAACTTCCTTTTTTAGTTATTTAAACTTTTATTTTTTTATTAATTTTTTTTGGAGAGAGAGAGGAACATCAATTTATTGTTCCATGTATTGATGCATTCATTGGTTGATTCTTGTATGTGCCCTGACCGGGGATTGAACCCACAACTTGGCGTATTGAGACGATGCTCTAACTTACTGAGCTACCAAGCCAGTGCCTACCTAGGAAGTTTGAACTTTCTGATCAAATACATCTGGGTACAAATCCTTATTTATCTGTTTTCTAGCTCTGTGATCTGAACAAGGTAATAAAATATCTTTGACCATTGCTTTTATCATCTGTGAAGTAGGGATAGTATTGTTGGGAGAAGTAAATGAAATTATCTGTCTTTCTATCTATTACCTATCTATCTATCTATCTATCTATCTATCTATCTATCTATCTATCTATCCATCCTATCTATCTCAAAGGGTTGCCAGTTTGATTCCTGGTCAGGGCACATACCCGGGTAGGGGGCATGCAGATGGCAACCC
>NW_006296417.1:5618246-5622084 GCF_000327345.1 Myotis davidii | reverse complement strand
CTAAATATCTATGTATCTATCTATGTATCTATGTATCTATCTATCTATCTATCTATCTATCTATCTATCTATCTATCTATCTATCTATCTAATATTTGGCACATCGTTAATGCTAGAAAAATGAGTGGCCACTAATAAATGTATGAAGTGATAGTGATGATGATGATGATGTTATATGCTCATAATTCCAGGAGCCAGTCTAAATACAGACAAGTGAAAATCTGCAGACACCTGTGTGACTCTGGGCCCTTCTCCCATACAGTGACACACTCTACAGAATCTCACTGCGTGCGTTGACTTAGTAGGGGATGCTTCGAGTGTGGGTTAGCAGTATTTCCATAACTTACTTGGTCAGACCCAAAATACGGGCTGGGCTAAATGTAAGGATGTAAGGGAGGGAGTGAAAAAGACTTGCTGAGCCATTGTCAAGTACAAAGCAATGCTGATCTTGGCAATGTTTAGCATCTAATTTTCATCAGGAAAGAGAGAAAGATGAAAAAGTATAAATATATCCAAAGGCCATAATAAAATTGTTGTGGGGTTAAAACATTTATCTCGTGGCCTCTTAATTCCAAAATAGTATATTGTTTCTGCAAGTTATTTCTGTATTAACAATTCCCAGAGGATGCTTGTGGTCTTCCAGACAAATACTCACTACGGAAGCCTGGCTGGCCCCAAATTGGACTGGTAGGTTCTTTACTTGGTATTTCCTATACACATTAAACATAGCAATTTAGTGAATGGTCGATTTGATTCAATATTTAAAGGTCACAGTTTTTTTTAAAATATATTTTTTATTGATTAAGATATTACATATGTGTCCTTATCCCCACGTTACCCTCTACCCCCCCCACCCCCGCCCACACACACACATGCCCTCACCCCCCTATTGTCCGTGTCCACTGGTTAAGCCTATACGCTTGCATATAAGTCTAAAGGTCATAGTCTTATCCAATGAAAAAAATTGTGTTTTTAATCTACCTTGGGGAGATGTTAGCCTGCTGCCCCTTTAAGGTAATGGTCACGTGGTATGTTCTCGCCCTTTGACGTCTCCTTCAAGGATTTGGAATCCCCCGCTCTCTCCACCCCAAGTATGGAAGCTGCATTTTTAGAGACACTCTCGCTTTTCAAGGGCCACATCCAAGGACAACGTGTGAAGGACCCTTCGCCATTTGCCTCATTGACTAGCTTCTTGGAAACGCCTCCATAGCCTTCGATTATTCTTTTCTTCCCAATTCTGATGACTTCTTTCCAGTGGCCACAAAGGCCAGCCCGGGATCCTGCCCTTTATCATCTTCTCTTTGGCCAAGGCTTGGTCTTTGGGTGACCCATTCACTCCTGCTGCCCAGCTATCTCCTCCATCCACCCCAAGGGCTGGACCACCATCGCCTTGCTCCCAAGCTTGTTTTGTTTACCTGCATTTCCTCAAACTCAGTATAGAACGTCAGAACTCATCCATTTCCCTGGGAGCCAGATCCGCCATGCCTCCCTTTGGGTTTTGGCAATTTTGTTTGCACGTGAATATAAACTCTCATGGTGTTAAAGCCTGGAGACTTCAGGTTTTATCTTTGTCTCTACACTCTTGTTTGACCTCCAGATCCTAGCACCTCCCCAAGTTTATTTGTAAGCCCTGTCACTTTTATCTCAGAGGTCGGTCACAGTGAGAAGATGTCAGGTCTGTGTGACACTGTGACGGCCCTGCTCATGTTCTCAAGATAAATGCCGGAGCTGCCGCCATTACCTCTGCATCCCAGACGGGAAGGAGGAAAATCACAAGACTAAGGGGCATCTGCCAACTGAGGCAGCTTTCCTGAAAGCGGCCCCCAATACTCTTTGTTTGGGTCTATTGAGCCAACATGCATGGCCACTGGATCTACAACAGGGAGGCAGAGAAATGCAGTTTCCAGCATCTGGACACAGTTCTGCTCCAATGAATGAGAGATCAGTTGGTAAGAAACAGTGTGGATTGATATTGGCTAGGTGCCCAGCGAAAGGGTATTGGGTAGTCTGTACAAATCTATTCTCCTTACTTCTCTATATTTTCTTTAAAAAAAAATATTTTTATTGATGTCAGAGAGGAAGGGGGAGGGAGAGAGAGAGAGAAACATCAATGATGAGAGAGAATCATGGATCGGCTGCCTCCTGCACGACCCACATTGGGGATTGAGCCAGAAACCCAGGCATCTGCCCTGATCGGGAATCGAAACGTGACCTCCTGGTTTGTAGGTTGATGCTCAACCACTGAGCCACGCCAGCTGGGCTACTTCTCTATATTTTCTTAAAAATAAACTTCTACTGTCTTTGGTAGCATGGAAGAGCCTGACACTCCTTAGTTCCCACCATCATCATCTTAGTTCACGTCCTTGACTTTGTATGGCTTAGGCCAGTGGTCAGCAAACTCATTAGTCAACAGAGCCAAATATCAACAGTACAACGATTGAAATTTCTTTTGAGGGCCAAATTTTTTAAACTTAAACTATATAGGTAGGTACATTGTTATTCACTTAATGAGGGTCCTCCTAAGGCTTAGGAAGAGCCACACTCAAGGGGCCAAAGAGCCGCATGTGGCTCGCGAGCCGCAGTTTGCCGACCACGGGCTTAGAGGGTTGCCAAGCCGAATGGACTCAGTGTGCCCATACCTCATAGCTACTCTTGCACCTGTCCATCAATCCATTTACTCAACAAGCAAGTACTGAGGACAGGGATGAGTAGAGCCATGATCTTAAGGTTCAGGTCATTTGGGGAGACCACCACGGCACCAGTTTACCCCAACCCAACATGCCCAGTGCCATAACAGAGGCAGATACAAAGAACTGTATAAACACCGAGAAAACCGAGACTGATTCGGCCAGGAAGTGGCTGGGAGGACTTCACAGAGGAGGTGGCGTTAGGAGGCAAGGTGGGTATTATTAACAGTTTCTCAGGATAACCCAGAGAGAACTCCTAATAAATATCCTGCTTTGTAAACTAATTATCAGTGAAAAACAAAGCGGGTATACTTGACCTCGGTCTGAATTTAATTTTTGAAGAAAGCCATCATACACGAAAGCAATTTTAAACCTGGCATCATAGGGCACAGTCCTGATGAATGAGAGGGAAACTGGTCCTTAGAGAGGGCCCCGCTCACTCACCAGGCCCTGAAATTAGCTGGGGACTCATTTGCCCAGAGGGCACCTACCCCACAGAGAATCTCCCAATTACCATCAGACGCGATCATTCCTAACCTCTCATGCATTACGAAGATCGTGTCTGCACCCAATGTTTCTGTTCATAATCAGGGCAGCCCTTAATGGAGGTGATTGCTAATTTATCACCCTGCATATTAGTGAAATGAATGAATGAATGAATTTGCTCTGGGTGCAGAGGCCACATTTATTTGTGGTCTTCTGGTTCCCATGGGGTGTTCGTTTGGTCTCCGAGACATTTCACTCTGCAGTTTCTCATACTTTGGGACATTTATTGGCAGCCACTGACAGCATGCGTTGGTGCCCAGGCACCGACAATGGCTGTATCAGAAAAGTGGTCTTTTTGGGATTAGTTATGTTCTGAGAATGTCAGAGAAGTCCCTGTCAGGCTATGTTAAAAGGCAATGCAATCTAAAAGGTAGGGTTATGTCAGTCCCAACAGTACTCTATTGTTATAAAAAGCATAAATCGAGATATATTAAATGATGATACATAACGCTGGTGAGGCTAAGGTAACATAGATTGATACCTTCATAAACTGATTGAAGATTGATACGTTCATAAACTGATGATAATGGCCTAGCGGGGCATTATCACCTCTTCCCCAGGGCTGTTTATTTTATTTTATTTAATTAATTAATTTATTTATTTAA
>NW_006296417.1:5616322-5618134 GCF_000327345.1 Myotis davidii | reverse complement strand
GTGGCCCCACCCCATAACAAAGAAACAGAATTTCCAGAGGATGAGGCCCAGAAATCAGGATTTTAAAAAGATTCCCAGGTGATTCTCATGTGCAGCCAAGGTGAGAACCACTGGCTTAAAGTCTTACAAAGGGTAGTACATATGTCTCCTTTTTTCCCTCCTTGACCTTCCCCCGGCTGTTTTGAGAGCTATATGAGATCACAAGTGCTCAATAAATGGCGGCTACTATGACAATCCACCCATTTGTCCTGTGTAATGACTTTATAAGATAGACTTTGCTCCCATTTTACAGATGAAAAGATTGAGGCATAAAGAGGGTAACCTCCTCGAGGCTGGTCTCATGGTATATTACATGATCCCTAACGTATTTATATTCGTTGGTCCTTAATTCTACTTGCAAGAATGGGCCTATGGAGATGATTAGAAACTCAGACTTGTGGACAAATCATGGTGTAGAAGGATGGCTATCAAAGCACCAAGCCATCTGCGGACTATCCAGGACCTAGAATATCATATTTATCAGGAGTTGGGTTTTCAAAAAATTTTTGGAAAAGTGCCCACTAGGCTCAGTGAAATGAAAAAGAAGACAGTTGTATTGAGGTTTAATCTCTCTTTCTCTCTAGCTCTCTCTCATTTATCAACCTATCATCTACCTATCTATCCATCCATCCATCCATCCATCCAAATATTATCTATCTATTTATCTATCTATCCACCCATCTATTATCTATCTATCCATTCTTTCTATCATCTATCTATCTATCTATCTATCTATCTTCTATCACATACAAACACAGATACACACACTTACAAATGATTTGCCTCAAAATGTTAACTTGCTCTAATAAACTGATTTCTATTATCATCCTTACACTTCTCTAAATCTCTAGATGTGTCAGTTGAGAAGTATGAATTTCATAATCAGAAATAAATCACTCTTAAAAGAAAAATCCAACAAGAATCAGGTAGTAGCCCTGGCTGCTTTGGCTCAGTGGATAGAGCTCACCACTGGCCATGCCACATCTCAAAACAACCTCCCGGGCTTTCAACTTAAGAAGAAAAAAATCAGGTAGGTAAGTAAAAGTAATTCTTATTATTTTTTAAAATATATTTTAATTGATTTCAGAGAGGGAGAGATAGAAACATCAATGATGAGAGAGAATCATGGATTGGCTGCCTCCTGCACGCCTCACACTGGGGATCGAGCCACAACCCAGGCATGTGCCCTGAGCAGGAATTGAGCCGTGACCTCCTGGTTCATAGGTCAACGCTCTATCACTGAGCCATGCTGGCCGGGCAGTAAAAGTAATTATTAAAGCAGAACTAACATCAAAAAAATTTAAAACCAAGTTGACTAAGCAAAGTGTCTTCTTACAGTGCTTGGTTCCTTCGGGAACATTAGAAAATATAGTTGAATTGTCTTTTACTGGTGTTTTTCTTGGGGGAGTGGAGGTATTTTTTATTATAGATTTTATGATAAATAGCTTGATTTCAACGGCACTTTTGAATTTGCTAGACATTAAACAATAGAGAAAGACCATTTTATAAATTGAAAATTCACATGTGTGAACACTAAATGCTAGGATTTGATTTTGTTGTTTCTATAGAAACAAAAGAAAATTGAGATGAGAACAAACTAAAATGGATTCGAGGTTTATGAAACAGATAAAGGAGCTTATTTTACGTGTTCTCAGTCTAATGTACAGTGAAATAAAATGTCTATTCAAACCCAAACTGTCTGTGGACATTTCTGTTTTGGGGGAAAAGTTCAGTTGGGGGAGGAAGTCTGACAATGAAGGGAAGGGGATGTAT
>NW_006296417.1:5591057-5615871 GCF_000327345.1 Myotis davidii | reverse complement strand
GTGTGTCAGGAGGGAGGGGGATGCCCACATATGTGTTGTCAGGAGGGAGGGGAACGCCCACGTATGTGATGTCAGGGGGGAGGAGGGCACCCACATATGCAATGTCAAGAGGGAAGGAGGGAAGAAGGAAGGACGATGCCCATCTACAGAGCTCCAGCCTGGCCAAAATGGTCAGGAGCATTCGCCTCCCACCCTGGCCAGTAGCTCAGCTGGTTAGAGCCTCTTCCCGATACGCCACGGTTGCGGGTTCGATCCCTGGTCACGGCACATATAAGAATCAACCAATGGGTGCATCAATAAGTGGAACAACACATCCATGTTTCTCTCTATCTCTCACCTCTCCTCCCGACCAAAAGCAATAAATAAATTTTTTTTACAAAGAGAAAGCATTCGCCTCCCACAAGTGAGGTGCTGTTCAGTTACTCAGGACACAAGGTTCCTGCAGACACTCAGAGAACCTTCGGGAGTTCGGGACCAGGAGACAGCGAAGGGGCAGCAGACCTCACTGTGCATCTAGCGGAGGGCTCAATGCACTTCCCAGGAGACGCTGCAGCGATCAAGAGAGCTGGTGTCCTCTGTTCGCTGTTGAACCCAGACTCTCCGACTCCAGGCAGAGAGCAATTACACGGGGCCACCTTGTCACTATTGCCCGCAATTTAGATAAAGCCAGGGAGCCTGTGATGTGTGCACACACTTGTACACAACCCATGGAGTACTAACACACACACTCACACACCCCATGAAGTACTCTACTCATGCATGTGTGGCCCACTCAATTAGTCCAACCACTTCAGTTTTTCCCTTGAATGAGGTGACAGTCCCTCCCTTAGGTCCCTGTGGCTAGAAGGATCACAGTTTGTAGATTTAGTAGAAAGTTGGAAGCATGTTCTCCAGGGACCCCTGGGGGTCAGGTTGAGTAGCTGGTACCTCTGTGGTACTTAGTATTTGAAGCGATTGCCACCACACCACCGGGTTTGATTCCAGTCAGGGGCAGGTACCTCGATTGCAGGCTCCATCCGGCCGTAGATGGGGTGTGTGCAATGGAGGCAACCCATTGATGTGTCTCTCTCACATCGATGTTTCTCTCTGTCTCTCCCTCTCCCTCCCACTCTTTCTAAAAACCAATGAAAAAAATATCTTCGGGTGAGGATTAAAAAAAAAATAGTAAAAAAGAGAAAAAAAATGAAAAGAACTGATCTTTAATTAGGTAAGGATTTCTGCTCCTGGCTTTCCTTCCAGTGCGCGGCCCCACTCGCCAAACCGGTCGGCCGGCATGGCCTGGTGTTGACACGGACTGGCAGCGTGAACCTTAAACTGCTGCAAACACCTATAAAATGTGGCCTTTACCCGCATGGCCAGCGAGGGGGCCTTGACAGCATGACACCTGTCATCTGATAAGCCAGGGTCAGGGGTCACGGAATTGCTGTGTTTTTTCTGTGGCTGTCAGAGAGCCAGAGGCTTTGAATGTTCTTAGTATGTGAATTACCCGGACATGCGCGGTCCTGCCGCAGGTATTAACTCATCCGAGGCCGAAGGGAAGGCGAGATGCCCGTCAGAAGGTCAGGGCCCCTGGGGCGGCTGTGTTGTAACCCTGAGCCCAGCTGTGGTGAGACACATCCGGGGATCTGAGATGGGTTTTGGAGGGCTGGCGTTGCCTGGGGGAGTGGAACCCTTTAGAGCGAAGAATTACAGGGCACGATTTTAGGTGGATGGTTGGCTATTTTTCCCACGTGGGCAAAGTCTATACCAGCGGTTCTCAACCTGTGGGTCGCGACCCCTTTGGCGGGCGAACGACCTTTCACAGGGGTCGCCTAAGACCACCCTGCATATCGGATATTTACATGACGATTCATAACAATAGCAACATGACAGTTATGAAGTAGCAAGGTAAATAATTTTATGGCTGGGTCACAACATGAGGAACTGTATTTAAAGGGTCAGAAGGCTGAGAACCACTGGCCTATACCCTAGCAGAGAGCATGATCATAGGACTTTCATGAAGGAAGAACCTTTTTCTTACAGCAAAATAAATGCTAGTGTTCAAAATAGCATTTCAGTTCATCGTCTTGTATATATCATGTCTGTTTTATAATGTCTTGGAGATGGCGGTAACCACACATTATTTTTTAAAAAATATCTTTTTATTGATTTGGGACAGAGAGGTAGGGAGAGGGAGAGAGGGACTGAAACATCAATGATGAGAGAGAGTCATCAATCGTCTGCCTCCTGCACGCCCCCTACTGAGGACTGAGCCCGCAACCTGAGCATGTGCCCTGACCGGGAATCGAACTGGTGACCTCCTGGTTCATGGGTCAATGCTCAACCATTGAGCAACACTGGCCGGGCACTGCACATTCTTTGTGCTTCTCTTTGGAATTTAATGAATGTGAGACCAGGTGGCGAGGCAAAAGGACAATAAATTATAACAAGAGTTCTCCCTCCCTCCACACAGTCACCATGTGGAAGATGTCTTATTCAATGAGTCATAAACTCATGAAGAGAAATGCCTGGGTAATGGAAATTTTTAATTGATACGGATAAATCTTTATTCTCGCCCAAGTCTCTCTTATATAACTGAGGGTGGGATGGGAGTTGACTTGTAAAACAAATATTTCAATACGTTGTATAAAGTACTGAGGGGGTATCCTAGATGGTTTGGCTCAGTGGATAGAGCGTCGGCCTGCAGACTGAAGGGTCCCAGGTTCAATTCCGGTCAAGGGCATGTACCTCGGCTGCAGGCTCCTCCCTGGCCCGGGTCCGGGGCCTGGTCAGGTCTCTTGCAGGAGGCAACCAATAAATGTGTTTCTCTCACACTGATATTTCTCTTTGTTTTTCCCTCTCTCTCCCTCTCTCTCTAAAAATCAATGGAAAAATATCCTTGGGTGAGGATTAAAAGAATTTTTTTTAAAAAGTGCCGACAGTAAGGAAAAGGGCATGGGATGTTGGAGATTTTCCTTTGCTTTTCTCTTCTGCTCTCTCCTTGTGTTTCAAATGATGCTAAAAACCAACCAGGGCATTTTCAAGGTTTGGGGGAATAGCTGTCTATTTATAGCCTTAAAATTTGGCACTTATGTAGGCCACTTAAAGCATGTAATCCTCCAAGATTTCAGAGCAAATCATTGCACTTTCCGTAGTATTTCCCCATCGATCTAATCATACTCTAATCTAACAACACCTCTGCCTGCCTCCTGCACGCCCCCTCCTGGGGATCGAGGCCACAACCCCGGGCATGTGCCCTGACCGGGAATCAAATGCGGTGTTGCTGGTAGTCATGAAGGGGGAAAAAGATTACCTTCATGCAACCCAAAGCCAGGCTTTCTTTGCAGCCATAGGTTCAAATGCGACAATTTGTGATCCACGGAGACTTCTAGCTTGGACCTGGCAGAGATTTCTCAAAAAAAACCAGAAATGAGTGTAGAGGCAGAGGCCAAGCCCGTGTTGACCAACCCAACAAGCCCAGGCTCTCTCCGCAGGAGACAGACACATAGTTCCAAACGAGCTGGAAATTTGGCAATGCTTTTCATTGCCCACTGCTTGAGTCCATTCCGAGCCAAGGCAATTTACCACCAGGAAGGGGCAAAAACAAAGTTGATTTTTAATCTCCGGACCACGGAGGGGCTGGCTCATCAGCCGGAGGAGGTGGGAATTTCTATCCTTTATTTAATCTTTAACGCTCTGTCTTAACGCCGCGGAGTGGCGATGGCCCAATTTCTAGCGCTGCTGTCCTCTTGAAACTGCGGTTTCCTTCATTATTTACAAAACACTCTTCCATCCTGGCTCTGGTTCCGACTAATCTGGAGGTTTTCTGCCTTCAAAGCCACTCTGCACTGAACACACACATGAGCCTGACAACACAATCTGTTGGATAGACGTTGTGGAAACGGTCGCCGTTTGCATATCTTACATCGCTTTCTTGTTTCTGTGTCACAAATTAACATTTGACATAATTCACAGATTCATGTTTTTTTTTCCCCCCACACATCCTTTAGGAGTTTCTTTTTTAACTCTTTCCTGCTTTATTGAAATATCATTATTTTTTTAATTTTTATATATTTGTTTGTTCATTTAGAGAGAGAAAGAGGAAGGGCGAGGGATAGATGAGAGAGAAGCATCAGTGATTGGCTGCCTCCTGCGTGCCCTCTCCTGGGGATTGAGCCCACAACCCGGGCATGTGCCCTGACTGGGAACTGAACTGTTGGTGTATTATTCCTGGCTTGATGCTCAAACACTGAGCTACACTGGTCGGGCTATTGAGGTATTATCCTATATAATAAAAGCCTAATATGCAAATTGTCCCCTCGACTGGGAGTTCAATGAGGGGGTGGGGCCAGCTAGCCAACTGCCCACGGCCCCTCCCCCTGGCCGGCCCAGCCCAATCGGGATGGACCAGTCAGACCCCACCTGTGCACAAATTCATGCACCAGGCCTCTAGTTGACATATATGTAAGACATATATGTATACAATGTGATGACTTGATATACATAATGTGAAATGATTATCATAATAAGGTTAGCTAAGACTGCCATACTCTCACACAATTGCGTTTTTGAAAGATCTATTCTCTTGACTTGTAATATACGGTACAGTGCTATTAACTATCGTCACCATGCTGTACATCGGATCACCAGAGGCTATCCATCTTATTGCCGGAAGTTTGTATCATTTGACCACCATCTCCCCTGTCCCCCAGCCTCTGGCAGCCACCATTCTATAAAGATTCATTTCCACAAAAAATTTAACCAACTAAAGGTCTAGATTCGTGGGAATTGGGTACAATTATGAGGTGGGGCAACACATCTAAGGTTTGATCTTGCGTATCTTAACCCGTGGGACTTTCCAAAATTGGCTTTGTATAAACCACACAGGAGATGTTTGTGAGCTATCACCCCCCAGACTACCTCATCAAATATATTTTCCACATAAGAATATCCAGTGTCATCTAAGTGGATAATTAACATCGAAGGTACGAGGCCCATGTCCACATGATGAAAAGTATTTGGGAAAGGACTAAATGAGCGTAAGACCAAAGAAAGATTTTGTTTCTTTACAAAAAAGTCACTGAATTATGCCATCCAGACATCCCACTGGCCGATGACGCCTTGATAGATGCAGGAATAGACAATCACATTAAGGCGATCACAACATCATTTGCAAATCTCAAAGTCGTATCCGGAATCAACAAACTATGAACTTTCTCCCGAATTAGGAGGTAATAACCCAGCAGCAGCAGCAGCCACGTGCTCAATCGGAGAGAGATACACGAGTGAGAAACTCTTCACTCTAAGAGCCTTTAGTCTAGGGAAGTATTTTTCAAATTAAGTTAGCTGAGACCCACACAAAGAGATATAGTTTGCACTGCAACACAGATGCAAATGTGTGTAAGTGAAACAAACTTTTCCAATGAGATGCTGAATTTCCAACCCTCAATGTACACTGATATTTTCTAGCGTGTTCTATTTCATGTTGAAAAGAAATGCTAGCTGCAAACCATAAAACTGGCATCTCTAATCGGAGGCTAGGAGCCACCATTTGAAAAAGAGTGATTTGGTCTACATTTTTGATGAATGTAGTGGATGGATTAAGCCGCTTTCCCCAAAATTTGTATTCATAAGCTATGTGGAACAAATACTAAATATAACCCTAAGGGTACAGTATGTGCCATAGGATAGTGGCTCAATAAAAATGTGATGAAATAATTACTAGAACATACTGGAAAAGAAGAAGGTAGGACAGTTACACTGTAGAAGACTAACAAATTAAGCTTCTATTTTGGCAGTGACGTTATTGTTAAAATTTCATTACTTTATATTCTTGTAATTTAATTACTGTACTAAGGCATATTTATTTCTTTTGGGTGAGAAATTTATCAGAATTTTAAATTGTTTTGAACAGAATATTCAAGAGATATATGCACGTCCATGTTTACTGAAGCATTATTCAACCTAGCCAAGATATGGAAACAACCTAAGTGCCCATCAATGAATGAATGGAGAAAACAGAATGTGATTCAGTCATGGGGAGAAAGAAATTCTGCCATTCGCGACAACATGAGAGGACCTTGAGGACATTATGCTTAAAGGGGACAAATCAGACAGAGAGAGAAATGCTGTATTTATCACTTACATGCGAAATTTTAAAAAAGCCAGACTCTTATAAACAGAGAGTAAAATGGCTGCTACCAGAGGAGGGAAGTTAGAGGATAGAATAGATGTCTATGGATATAAACTTTCAACACGTAGTAAATCGTCCTAGCGATCTAATACACAGAATAACGAATCTAGAGAATAAAGTTGTATTACAATCATCAAACTTGCTAAGAGATCAGAACTTAATTATCCCAACCACTAAAAAGAAATGATTATGAGATGTCATAGAGGTGCTAATGATCACTACACAGGAGTCACATTTTAATATATAAATGTATTAAATTACCATGCTGTACATATTACATTTACACAAAGTTGTGTGTCCAGTCTATTTCAATAAAAAATGGGAAAAACTCCACATGTATTAATGATGAATAAATGTATTTTTTGAGCAAGTGAGGCTGGTTTTCAAAGTCTACTGGATGGACCACGTCGTCTGGATGATTCAGACGACAAAATCCTGAACACCTGATTGGTTCAGTCAACTGGAAGAAACAACTGGTCAACCCATGCTATCTTTTCTCCCCCCAAATGGGAAGACATGGCAAATTCTTAGGATACCTGACATTCTCGCCCTGCCTGTGGGACTGGAAGTGTGAACTGGCAGAAGACTCAGAGGTCAGCCACAGGCTTTCATTGCTCAGGTGCCACATGAGAAAGAACTGGCACTGATTCTCTGGTTAAGTCTACAGTTCTCTGTTCATTGCTTGGTGAAGTCTAGGGAAGGGCTACCTAACTCGCCCTTTTAGCATCCCCCAGGATGAGCTGCTAGATGCGACGTTAGCAGAGACAGAAAGCAATATCATATTGCCTAGAGTAGATAAACAATGAAAATTTGGTGGAGGGAATTGAAGACAAAATTGTATCTCAGAGTCTCTATGGGCACCCTTCCGCAGCAAGAGCGAACTAATGGAACTGCATGTCGGGACGACTGGTCATTATTAATTCAGCCAAATTAGCATCTAAACATACGGAATTTTTCACTCTTCGGGCATCTATGCCATCATTTCCAAGACAGATTTTGATGATTAAAAAAATGGTGAATGGGAATGAGGAAAAGTGCAGTGAACGTTACTATAATCCAAGATTGTGAATGGATGCTTCTAGATGCTCAGGACAGTTTAATAGGCCCCATCTGATTAGATGTAAATCCATACATAGGATAGACCAGTTTATAGTTGCATATGGGGGGGGGGTTGAGTACCAGCTGTTTAATTTGTGGCCATCACTATTTTCACATCAGCACCTGTTGAATGAGAGGTATTAGCACCACTTGATTTTTTAAAAAATATATTTTATTGATTTTTTACAGAGAGAAAGAGAGAGGGATAGTTAGAAACATAGATGAGAGAGAAGCATCGCTCAGCTGCCTCCTGCACACCCCCTACTGGGGATTGCCCGAAATCAAGGTACATGCCCTTGACCGGAATCAAACCTGGGACCCTTGAGTCCGCAGACCGACGCTCTATCCACTGAGCCAAACCGGTTAGGGCAGCACCACTTGATTTTGCTTGTGCCTGTCTGGTTTCCTCCTTCCTCGCCGTGTTACCACCTTTCTTGCCTGGGAGCGAATGTCTCCCGACTGAGCCTGGACCACGTACCCGGCACTGAAATCTTGGAAACCATCTCACCTGCCTGGTCAGAACTCACGTCTCATCCAACCGCATCCCACCCAGGCCGGGCCTGGAACGCAGAGGGCAACTGGACACATATCTGTAGAATGAATGAAGCTGTCCACTGACCCAGGTCAGGGGTTAACATTTGATATTCAAATAAACACCGTCCGTGCCTACCCTTTGGTGGGTACCATGCTAAGTATTGGGGAGCTGATCCATTCCCTGCCTTTAAAAGATTCTAGTAGGAAATACAGAAAAGCAAGTGACTGTCATGCATACGATGGTGTGAAATCAAACAGATAACAGACCAAAAGCCCGATGACCTCCAGGCTCTTTGTCCAGGACACCCCACAGCCCCGGGTCCAGTTCCTATCGCCATCTGGAATTTTCTCCTCCAGGCTCCGTCTTATCTGAGAATTCCCTACCTTTCCTTGCTTCTGGATGGACCCGGGTCTCTTTCTGGTCTTATTTGGTGCTGCGTATGGGGTTACCTGCCTCCGGGTGTAATTTGGGTCCTAGTAGCTTCAGTGGTTGCTATAGCAGCTGTCTAGACACGTCTGCAAATGAGTGAAATCTACTCTCTAATCTTGGAGAGACAGGAAGCAGCGGGAGGCCTTCCCTCTGGCCCTCCTAGTCTCTCTGCTGTGGAACCAGGGTCTGCAGCCTCCCTCCAACCTGAGGAGCAGGAGGCGTGAAAAACCTAGCGATCTGGGGTCCAATTAAAACTCTCCCTAAACGGAGGTGAGAATTTCAAAGGCCAATAAAAGGTGTTGAGTGCAGAAGCGCTTCAGGGTGTGGATGGTTGAGCAATGATCCCTTTTCTCCATTTTGGAGAGAGAGTTGTCCATCCAGAAAGAACAACTTTAAAGAATATACTCTCGCCTGGCCCATGTGGCTCAGTGGTTGAGCACTGACCTATGAACTAGAGGTCATGGTTCGATTCCCGGTCAGGGCACATGCCCGGGTTGCTGGCTGGATCCCCAGTGGGGGGCGTGCAGAAGGCAGCCGATCCATGATTCTCTCTCATCATTGATGTTTCTGTCTCTCTCCCTCTCCCTTCCTCTCTGAAATCAATAAAAATATATATTTTTAAAAACACACTCTATTAAATTAATCTAGCCGTGTTTAGCTAAGGGGCAGTGTTGTAGAGATTATATTTTAGAGAGATTATTATTTAAGTAAAACCCCACTCTTTGGAAACGGCTGAGGTGTAGAAACATCTGGGGGCGGGGGGAGTTGGCAGCAATGAGAAGCCTGGCCCCCTTAATGCAAGGTTCACTTTCCTGGGATGAGACCATAGCCATTCAACTCCCTATCACTCTCTCCAGAAACCCTCTAGGCCAGCGGTTCTCAACCTTCTGGCCCTTTAAATACAGTTCCTCATGTTGTGACCCAACCATAACATTATTTTCGTTGCTACTTCATAATGGTCATGTTGCTACTGTGATGAACCGTCATGTAAATATCTGATATGCAGGATGGTCTTAGGCGACCCCTGTGAAAGGGTCGTTCGACCTCCAAAAGGGTCACGACCCACAGGTTGAGAACCGCTGCAGCTGAGCTCATTGCATTTTCCCTCCCATAGTCATTCTGAAATTCTAGAGGTCATTTCAGGCGTAACTTTTAAGTCATGTCGTTCAAAATCATCTTCATTTTCAATGACGACTTGAATCTCCCAAGCTGTGCTATGGAGTCTTCTCGATTTTGACCTGATCATTCTGGGTCGGGTAAATTTCATGTCTAAGAGACCAAGTGGAAAGTTAAAACTCTTGTATTTCCCCCACTGGGTTCCTCTGAGCAAGGAGACCTCCGTCTGTCAGGTATAGAGACCGCTAATTTCCATTTCCAGTTTGTGAACTACAACAGGACGCGTGTCTTCTGCTGAGCCCGAGTTGGAAATGAAATTTTGGGGACTTCGGGAACATTGGCAAGGATCCCATGGAGGTGCACGCCAAAGGGGGTGGGGCTGAGAGAATGGCAAGTATTTCCCTGGGGGCGGGGGGAGTTACCTGGTGGGAAGAGCCTTTTGGGGCGCAGACGGACCTGTTTAGAGCCCAGCTTGGCCACTGAGTCATTGAGTGACTCACCGTGGGGTTATACAGATAGTGGGGTGAAGGTATACGGCCCCCCTGGCTGTTGTGTGATCAGTCTGAGAAGGGCTTGGCCCAGTGGCTGGCCCATTGGGAAGGGGGGTAGGTGGAAGTGATTACGATTGCTCTCTCTTTTGACCTGGTCCCCCTGGGGTCATTCTAACTTTTCTGTTGAGAAGTGAGGGGCCCCCTACAGGTCCACCCTTTAAGTCACTGCTTGCACAACGCTGACCACTTCCGGGACTGGGTCACTGGGTGAAACGTACTTCCCATTTGGACAGTCAAGTGTTGCTGAGAATTGGAAATAGCGAAGGGGCAGAAACTAACTAGAAAGCCACATCCCATGGGGAACAGAATAGTTCCGAGAATAAAGTCTGCATCCCCAAATCAAAGAAGCATTCTTTTGGTCAGTAAAATAGTTCATTACTTAACCTGTGCTGGACTCGGGGCAGGCGGGTGGGGTGAGTCATATAGACAGTGGATTTAAAAGTTAGTCAGTCCTAATACTTTTTTCCCTTCTCCGTTGATGAAGTCACTTAACGTAGGAGCTGGAAGATGCGTAGGGGAGTTAAGGGAAAAGTCACAAGTCTGAACTAAGTTGAGGAATATCCCATTCAAAGTTTCAGAGGCGGCGTCAGCATGAAACTCAGCCTGAGGAACTTATTCGGCTCTTCTGGATTTAAAGTCAAGATGCAATGCCGAAACCGGTTTGGCTCAGTGGATAGGGCGTCGGTCTGTGGACTGAGGGGTCCCGGGTTCGATTCCGGTCAAGGGCATGTGCCTGGGTTGCAGGCACATCCCCAGTGGGGGATGTGCAGAAGGCAGCTGATCGGTGTTTCTCTCTCATCGATGTTTCTGACTCTCTATCTCTCTCCCTTCCTCTCTGTAAAAAATTAATAAAATATATTAAAAAAAAGATGGACTGATAACATAAACCGAGGCGCAAACAGATCCAGAGGCATGGACGCATGGAACAGACTGAAGAATCTCAGAGGCGAAGGGGAAGAGATCCACCCAAGAGCTTGTCTACTTGCCTGCATATACACAGAACCCAAGGACACAGACGATAGCGGTGAAGGCCTGGGGAGGGGGCAGGACTGGGGGGGAGGGCGACAATGGGGAAAATAGGGGACATCTGTAATTCTTTCAACAGGAAAGACAAATTAAAAAAAATTAAAAATACACATTTTAAGATGTTCAAAAATAAATAAATAATATCAAGAAGGACATGAATGCTTCCCCTAAAAAGGCATGATCTGAAGGAGTGGCTATTGGAGCGATGATGGGCCAGCCCACCTGGCCTGCAGACTCTGTCCTATTTCCAGGACATTGAGACTCACCTACTGCTATGTTTGTGGCAGATTTACCCACATTATTGGGCCAGTCATCTCTCTCCCTTTTTTAAAAATGTTTTTATTGATTTCAGAGAGGAAGAGGGAGGGCGAGAGATAGAAACATCAATGATGAGAGAGACTCATGGATCGCCTACCTCCTGCACACCCCCCACTGGGGATGGAGCCCACAACCCGGGCATGTGCCCTGACCGGGAATCGAACCGTGACCTCCTCGTTCACAGGTCGACCCTCAACCACTGAGCCACGCCGGCCGGGCTGGGCCGGTAATCTTGACCACCACCTCCAGGAAGTAGGAATGTCACATCTGCGAGCAAAACACACGTGTCGCCTCCCTGAATAGAAATGGCTCCGCGTTGCTGGCAGGTCCCGATGTAACAGCATCTTTATCCGAAAGCCGCCCCCTCCCCCAGCCGATGCAGAATAGCTAACATTCTTCCCTTTTCCTTTTAGAAGGGGGATTAGCAGCACCTGTCCCAGCTCACATTCGTGGGATTCGGCAGGAAAAGCAGCATTAGAGGGGAAAGCGCCTTTGAATGTCCTACTTAGCAGTGTCTCTGCGGCTGCTAAACTGCTACCTTTGTCTTCGGAGGTGATGAGACATCCCCTGGCTGCGAGACAGGCCTGGCTGAAAGGTGTCGACTTAAAAGGGAGCTGATGAAAACCGGGGGGCGCAGGCCTGGGAGGGCGAGAGCTGGGCGGGCGTTCCCGTCTCACTGTTACAGTTGAGGGAGGGATTGTGGTCGCCACCTCGCTGCCCCACGCCACCCCTTCTTCTATGGGAGGTATTAACCTGGACTCTCGATCCAGCTGGACATGTGCCATCCGGGCTTTGTGGAGGGGAAAGGGGGAAGTTTCCGAGCCTCGAGGTTCAAAGGGCGTCTCCTGGCCAGGAATCCTGAAACCTGTTCTTGGAAGTGGCATTCACCAGGCCGGGCGGGCGTTTAACCTTTTGCTGTCTGTGCTGGCCCCTTTGGTCGAATGGAGGTCCTGGGATGCTCTCGCAGGAGCCCCCGGAAGACCAATGAGTTAATGTTTGGTGAAGTGCTCTGAGAGTCGCAGATGAAAGGTGCTACACAATAATTACGATAACGTTTTGTTCTTACAGAGTGCCTTTCTTCCAGGGAGCTCAAACTGCTTTCCAAAAAATTATTTCATTAATCCTCGCTGCAGCCCTCCATGGCAGGTAGCAATTAGGCTCTCCCCCCCGGCTCGCAGCAGTAATATGGGGTGCGGAGAGATCAAATGACTTGGCCGAAAGTCATTGGTGATTTACTGGTTAAATCACCAGCTGAATTCAGGCCTTCCTTCATTCATTCATTCATTCATTCATTCATTCATACATGCACTCAACAAATATCCCCCCTCCCTAATTATATGCCAGACACATAAGCTATATGATGGAGGAGGGTGGGATGTAAAGTTAATCAAAAATACATTCTTTATGGAGGAGGGTGGGATGTAAAGTTAATCAAAAAATACATTCTTTGCCCGGCCGACGTAGCTTAGTGGTTGAGTGTCAACCTATGAACCAGGTGGTCACGGTTCGATTCCCGGTCAAGGCACACGCCCAGGTTGTGGGCTCGATTCCCAGTATGGGGCAGGCAGGAGACAGGTGATCACTGATTCTCTCTCATCGTTGATGTTTCTCTCTCTCTCCACCTCTCCCTTTCTCTCTGAAATCAATAAAAATATATATTGAAAAAAGAAGGAATGAGGTGAGCTTTATATAGAGATACCTCGCTCTTGTGGTGAGCATTGGAAAATTTAGATGCAAAAGAAAAAAAAAAGAAAAAAAAAAAGAAAATTTAGATGCAGAAGAGACCTGAGTCCAGTGACCAGCAAGACAGTTCCCTGACTCAGAGGCCAGACTCATTCTCCGTGGTTTATATGCTAGACCAGGGGTTCTCAGCTACGGCCCGCGGGCCACATGCAAATACAAATATTCTATTTGTTCCCGTTTTGTTTTTTTACTTCAAAATAAGACATGTGCAGCGTGCATAGGAATTTGTTCATAGTTTTTTTTTAAACTATAGTCCGGCCCTCCAACGGTCTGAGGGACAGTGAACTGGCCCCTCGTTTAAAAAGTTTGAGGACCCCTGGGTTAGACCTTCAATGTTGTTTGAAAATTCTGCACACAGTCTTTCAAGAAAAAGGCTATCGCACTACTCCTTTGTGGCTAGGATGTTTTCTCACTTTGGAAAGCATTCGAATGTCTTACAGAAAACAGGCAAAAATCATTTGGACGCGGCTTTTCAATGACGGTGCTGCGAGCGACTGTCACTCTTCCGCTCCGAAATCCATCAGGCAAAAACGGTTCAGTCTCCATCAATTACTTATTATAACAGAAAGAAAGCCTTTGTTGTGCTATTTGTTAAGCATCTCTCAAATTAGATCCGCGAGAATGATCTTCAATGCAAAAGAGTGTTCATTTTTATTTCTCATGATAAACCATTCTTTGATTAGACATATTTATTTTATATACATGTATATTTTTAATTGATTTCCGAGAAGAAGGGAGAGGGAGAGAGGGATAGAAACATCAATGATGAGAGAGAATCACTGATTTGCTGCCTCCTGCACGGCCCACACTGGGGATGGAGCCCGCACCCCCGGCATGTGCCCTGACCGGGAATCGAACCGTGACCTCCTGGTTCATAGGTCAATCCTCAACCACTGAGCCACACTGGCCAGGATAGATATATTTATTTTCCCCATCATTGTAAGTATGGAGTCATTTTTAAGAATGGTTTCCTGATGACTTGTAGTTTTTGTTGTACCAAAATCCTTTTAAGTGTGACGGTGAAACTAGTAAAAGCATTTGCCTTTATTAAAGGCTCTTCAAATGTTTTCTCGGGTGTGGATGGCTGCAGATGCATGGGCTACGTGTGGGGGGAAGAGGATGGGTTATTGGATCCTCAGCTGCTCTGTGTGGGACCTTGATGGCCACTACTCATGGGCAGTGGTGGGCTTGGAAAAGTCACACGTTCTCAATACTGCATTTTGTGGAGTATTGAGATGGCGGATTAAACTATTCCACACCTGGTGGACATACAAGAAAGGCTTCCGGACTCGCCAACAGTTTGCTCATTCAGAATTGATGTATCTCTTTGAGCAACGCTGGCTTCTCAATGGAAACATCCTATCTGTCTCCTTCAGTTGAATGAAGGTATCAGTTAGAACAGACCAAGTTAGGCTGCAGTCCCCATAGTCAATTTCACTGCACAGGAATTGCGGGTTATTTGGTAATGCAATCTAATTCTTTTCTTCTAAAATATATATTTTTTTCATTGATTTCAGAGACAAAGGGAGAGAGAGATAGAAACATCAATGAGAGCCCTGACCGGTTTGGCTCAGTGGATAGAGCGTCGGCCTGCGGACTGAAGGGTCCCAGGTTCGATTCCGGTCAAGGGCATGTACCTTGGTTGCGGGCACATCCCCAGTTGAGGGTGTGCAGGAGGCAGCTGATCGATGTTTCTCTCTCATCGATGTTTCTAACTCTCTATCCCTCTCCCTTCCTCTCTGTAAAAAAATCAATAAAATATATTAAAAAAAAAACAACCCAAACATCAATAAGAGAGAAACATAGATCAATTGGCTGCCTCCTGCACTGGGGATGGAGCCTGAAACCCGGGCATGTGCCCTGACTGGGAAACGAACTGTGACCTCCTGGTTCAAAGGTTGATGCTCAACCACTGAGCCACACCGGCCGGGCCTAATTCTTCAGATATCATTCCGCAGCTTATTTGATCTAAATCTCTAGTTTTTTCCAAATATTATGAGCGAGTTAAACGTGGCGCCAGGCATACCGTATGGCATTATACCTTCTCTATTAGAAAAGCAGCGTTTCCAAATGGTTAATTTTGGAAAACTGACAGCGGAGTTCCCCTCCGGATGCTCAGCGGGGGCCTGGTCCGCTTTCCTGCAGCCCGCGTACATTGGCGGATGGGCACAACAGCCTTTTTATTTTTTTAAAATATATTTTATTGATTTTTGACAGAGAGGAAGGGAGAGAGATAGTCAGAAACATCGATGAGAGAGAAACATCGATCAGCTGCCTCCTGCACACCCCCTACTGGGGATGTGCCTGCAACCCAGGTACATGCCCTTGACCGGAATCGAACCTGGGACCCTTGGGTCCGCAGGCTGACGCTCTATCCACTGAGCCACACCGGCCAGGGCGCAACAGCCTCTTTAAGAAATCTGCTTGGAAACACAGAGCAGGCGTGCTGTTTAAAAGCTGGTGAAAGCTGACTGCTAGCCTGGAAAGAAAAAAAAGCCCCGTTTCGTCGGGCAAAACAAGACCCTTCCCTGTTTGACTGAAACGTACGAGACAGGAAAAGAGAGACTATCTCTTGTAACTGTCAGCAGCTTGGCAATCGGACATGGATCTGGCCAACCTGTCCTTAATTGCTAAAATATGACTTCTAGCAACTCCAAGTATGTTCTGGCAATGTCAAGTTATCCCAAACCACATGACTTGACTTCTGCTGTGGAATTAAAATGGAAGATTTATCCCACGTTGAGACGGAGCCGCACACACTCTGCGAGGACCCTGTAGGCGGCAGGCAGGGAAACGGGATATCGTTACAGCGCGGCGGTGCCCCAGGGGTCAGTGTCAGATACAATCTAATTTAACATCTTTATTAAGGATCTCGAAGAGGGAGTAAGCCACATATTAATGAAATGTGCAAATGATATTAAACTGGGAGCTGGTGTAACCACCAGTAAGGACAAAGAAATAATAGGAACGCACCAAAAGAGGTTAAAACTATGTGCAGGAAATTATTACACGAAAATCACCTTGTTGGGGTTGATAGCTTGGAGATGAGCACTGGGAGTCAGAACTCTCCCAGTTTGGGGGCTGCCTCCAACTGGGAATTAAGAGGAAGAAAAAGAGGGCAACCTTGAGCCAGTATCTAATTTAGACACCAGTGTAAACACTGTGCATTCCATTATGTAAATTTATACAGTTTTTAAAATCAGAAAGATCATCAACTCTCAAATTTAGATCCCAGCCAAATCGAATGTGGGAACTTAACAAAATAAGCCGCAGAGAGCTATTAAAAAATGACGAGTGCATGAATGATAGACAGAATGTATGAAATAGCCCAGCTGGTGTGGCTCAATGGTTGAGTATCGGCCTGTGAACCAGGAGGTCATGGTTTGATTCCGGGTCAGGGCACTTGCCCGGGTTGTGGGTTCGATCCCCAGAAGGGGGCGTGCAGGAGGCAGCCCATCCATGATTCCCCCTATCATTGATATTTCTATCTCTCGTTCCCGCTCCCTTCCTCTCTGAAATCAATAAAAATATATATTTAAATACAATAAAAATATAGGCTCCCCTCATTTCCATGACCTCATGACAACGGGACCTCTTTCCACCATTATTTTCTATGTTTCATCTTCTTCCTCTCCATGTTCTAACAACTGCAAACCTGGTGTCTGTTCTCACAGTAACAGCATCTTATTCCTCAAAATCTGAAAAGACTTCTAAAGAAATTTTTTTCTCCCACATTTGGGTAACATATACAAATCAAGTGTTTTGCTTATAGGTGCTAATAGAAACTTTTGATACAGACTTAACCAAACAAATTCCCACCATAATGAGATAATTTTCTATAGTTGACGTGGGTTGTAAGGGTTCCCCTGGAGGTATTATTTTAAATGTGATTATCCCACCTTCATTTTTTGTTGTTGTTACAAAATAAAGGCTCTCCCCCCGCGGGTTGCCTGTCACCTTGGAGATGGGTAACGTGATGAATTGGGGCACATTTGCTTTGCTTGGCTTTCTCAAGCTCATTAGAGATGATGCATGGTCTGAACTTTACGGAAGGGAAACAATTCCCTGGACACCTCTCTCTTATCTTCTCTGTTTACTTATGAAATGGTGCTGTGCTTTCTTTTTCTTTAAATATATTTTTATTGATTTCAGAGAGGAAGGGAGAGGGAGAGAGAGAGAAACATCAATGCTGAGAGAGAATCGTGAATCGGCTGCCTCCTGTACACCCTACACTGGGGACCGAGCCCGCAATCTGGGCATGTGCCCTGACCAGGAATCAAACCATGACCTCCTGCTTCCTAGGTTGATGCTCAACCACTGAGCCACCCCAGCCGCCGGGCAAATGGTGCCGTTCTACTTGTTGCACAAACCTGCCACCTCCTGAGAAAAAAAGAAGTCTTGTCTATAAGGCTCATGGTTTTCCTCCACAATAGCCCTAAACCTGAGCTGAATGGATGTGGTATATATATACAATGAGATATTACTCAGCAATAGAAAGAATGAAGAAAAAAAAAGTCTAGTTTATTTTTGTCACCACATATTTGATCCCTTTTACCCTCTCCAACCTTCCCCACCCCCATCCTCTCCGTACTGTTGTCTGTGTCCATGAGGTTGTTGTTTTTAAGAAACACTAGATTTTACAGTTTCTCAAAAACTACCAACTCACATCTGATCACAAAACATGCCCCCTTTTATGATGGCTAAAGAAGGCCATTTGTCTTTATGAAGAAGTTAAAGGACCATGTGTCTTTAAAGTTCCTACCTGCACAGTAATCTATATATATAAAAACCCAGCGACCGGAACAGTGGAACGACCAGTGGCTATGACACACACTGTGGCAGCCAACCAGCCTGAACTGCCCGTGGCCCCTTCCCCCTGCCAGCTTGGCCCAATGGGCCTCCATTGGGGTGGGCTGGCAGGACCCCACCTGTGCACGAATTCGTGCACCAGACCTCTAGTGAAGACATAAGAATGCTTTGCAGGGATAGTGGCTATTTCTGTTTAAGATATAGGAGGTACATTTCCACAGGGATTTAAAATATCAAATCATATTTGATTCTCATTCATTACCATCAGGGAAGACCCTGGATCTCCACATTGAGGTTCTGATGGTCAAGGGCTTCAGGGTGAAGGTGGAGACTATGTCTACAGCTTCCTTTGCACAGTAGAACCCTTTATATTTGGTAGGTGTAGGGGGGAAGAAGTCCTGTGGGGATTACAGTAATTGATTTTATATGGTGTGAATAGATGCACAGTTGCAGAGCAAATGCCATCATTGTTACTTCCTTATCGTTGGCCTTGCACTTAATGACAGTCCAGGGGTAAACAGCCCAATCAACTCCCCATTGAATAATGAATAAGCCACGGCATTCTTAAGCGAACCTTGTTTCTTTGGTATTCAAGGAAAGCTCAGCATCTCTCCCCACCTTTGACTTTTTTTTTTAACAGGAGAGAAAACAATAAATACAATTATTTAAATACTAGAGGACTGGTGCACAAAATTTGTGCATGGGTAGGGTCCCTAGGCCTGGCCCGGGATCAGGGCCAGCCGGGGCCTTCCTTTGTTCCGCGCTGCCCCCTGGTGGTCAGCACACGTCAAAGCTAGCAGTCAAACTCCCGGTCTGTCAAACTCCCAAGGGGATAATTTGCATATTAGCCTTTTATTATATAGGTTATCTGGTCAACTCAAATTTATTCCAGAGAATGAAGCCACAATGACAAAAGGAGCTTTTCTTTCACTAGTTATTCATCTGTGTTATGGCTCAGGGTAGCATTGCTTTAGGACGATGGTATTTGTGTTTTTCCCTGGTCACTTCCCACAGAAATTGCAACTCCTTCGCCAGCTCCTTGTCCTGCCCCTCCCGGCGCTTTGGGCTCAGTGCCTTAATGGAGGTGGGAATGCTTCTCTAATGGCCTCATTGTTGAGGATGACAGAGCTTTCCCAAGGGGACTGGGGACACTTCCCACTCTTGCAAACCCCTGCCTGTCAAGTTTTTTGATGCTCCACTCAAAGAAAGACATTTAGGTAACTGTAGGATGTTCACTTGGCTGTGCTAGATTCCTTGGTATTTCTCTTTTTCCTTCGGATCCCCTTTCCTGCCCAGAGCCCATCTATGCTGTCTTTTAGGAAAGGAAACTTTTATTTTTATTTAAAATTTTAATATATTTTTATTGATTTCAGAGAGGAAGGGAGAGGGAGAGATAGAAACATCAATGATGAGAGAGAATCATGGGTCAGCTGCCTCCTGCATGCCCCCCACTGGGCATGTGCCCTGACTAGGAATCGAACCGTGACCTCCTGGTTCATAGGTCGACGCTCAACCATCGGGGACAGCTTTTAAATGATCGCAGAGAGGAATGAAGGCTCACCAAGGTGTTGTAAAATAAAGACTATTGTAAGGCTTTCTTTTGCCTTCAAAATGACATGACACATGAATTTATTTAGTGTTTCTAGACGAAGCATGGACGGCGGGAGGGACGGTCAAGTGACTGTTTGAAGATGCTGTGGGGAGGCATTTATTTCAACCAAAACGTAACTTCTGCGGGAGCTTTTCCTCTCCCTCGCTTTGCTAGCTGCCCTTTCTCCTGCCCAGATGGGGATGAGAAAGCGGGATTCAGGTTTGGGCCTGCTGAGTGAGGGGAATACGCGGGCATCGCATTGAAAACCTCTGGATTTTTGCTCTTCGCATGTAGGAAACCTAATTACGCCCTGGTACATTCTCTCCAGTCTACCAAACACAGGGGCGAAAAAAACCCACAGTGGCAGAATCTGAAAGGCCAGCGGAGAGAAAAGAGTCCCTAAGACCTAATGAATCCTAACTAAACACCTCTCCACAGAAATGTCAAACATTTCTCTTCGCACAAAACAAGGCTTTAGAGAATTCCCTGCCTTTGTCTCCAGCCTAATTCCTTAAGCAGAGAGGGGGATTTTCCTGGGCGAGTGTTATTTCTCAAAGAATGAAACAGCAAATAAACAAAAGACTCTCAAAGAAGGAGAGAGAGTATAAATAAAATTCATGACTCTTTAAGGAGTTTACACTGAAAGAATGTGGGGGATTATTTACAAGTAAAGCACGGCCTCTAGAATACAGTTATTATATATATTAAACAAAGAATAAGAGTTCATTTCATCTTGTTCGCACAGAAGCGCACCTGGACTCGCAGCCAAAAAAAAAGCAGGCAACTTCATTCTCTCAAGAGCCTTTAGCTGCTTTTTAGTTGCGGTTGGATATACGTTTAAAACGTGTGCCAATTTAACGGATCATTTTATAACTCATTTATACATTATTTTTTTCAAAGCGACGGGTGATGGGAGTTGCTATTTGATTACAAAAGAAATCAACCTGTAAGGTGAAGTTCCAAGAAAAAAAAAATCATTGTGCGTTTAAAAGGAATTTTCTACATTTAACTAACACTTTGAAAATGAGTGTGTTCAGCACGGGAAAATATTCCTCGGGTTGAACAAAAGAAAAGGTGTAAGTGATTAAGGAAAAAAGTTGGGATGAACAAGAAAGGAGAAGAAAGAACATATTGAAAATTATCTAGTTTCTTGGCAAATCATACGATAGCACAATGGGTAGTTAATAACAGAAATAAGGTTAGAGCAGGGCTAAGGTGATTATGAAACAAATGTAAGATTTCGGTATTAATGTAATAGGCAGCCAGAAATAAGTGGTTATTGAGATAAAAAAGCAAAGCTTAAAGAAACCACTTGATTATCAATTACTGAGCAATTAGCCCTCTTTTCAAGTGTGTGTGTGTGTGTGTGTGTGTGTGTGTTTATTAGGTATTTGAATTCTGCTATGAGTATGACTTTAAAAATGTCCATAATAATGTTAAAAGTCACGGTACCAGGGCCACACGGGCACATGGAGTTTAAAGGGCCAGTCCCCACTAAAGGTGTTTCTGCACGTTGAAATCGTGGGCCTGGGAGATGGTTTGTAGAGTTTGCAACAAAGTTCGGATTGAGTCTTATACCCTGTGCCTTGCCGGTCTCAGGGGGAATATCTGAAGCATGTGGCCCCAGGAGATTAAAGGAACAGTGCTTATATTTAGCATCTGCTACCCCCCACCCCAACTTTGCTACTAAGAAAATTCAGCTCTATGGCAAAGAATCTGGGATCCAGCTGGGCAGTTTTCAAAATAAGATGAAAAGTTAAGCAGGCAATTGGTGTATATTTAGGGCTCAAAACACCTTGCCCCCTAGAAGACCTGAAGGAGTTAATCCCTTCTCAAGATAATCCACTAAAGAGTAGCCCTCATTATGATGTTAAAAGCAAGGATCAGTGCCCGGGACTCGAACAATGGGACCGGGGGCTTTTCAGCTCCAACTACATTCTTCCCAGGTTAGAAACAGAAACGGCAGTGACTCTGCTGGAAAATAGAGCCAGACTTTCCTGTGCGAAATACCCTGATAGAAGGAAGGGGGAAAAAAATCTCCCACAGTCACCGAATTCCTCACTGGATAGGTTTTCCTAGGAAAGAATGTTTCTGATTTTTTAAAAAAAAATTTTTATTTTAAAGGATGAATCGGTCTAGAACTCGGTGGTGACAGTGTGGAAGTCCTTCTGATTTCTGGCATAAGGGAATTTTGGATGAAATGGGACTCAATGACTTTCCCTGACTCCCTGCCCACCATAATATATTCATTCTACGAAAACAAAACCCACCATTAACGTGTAGCAAAGCTGCAAGCTCCAGTTGTGAAAGTGGCCTCCATTTGATCCCGTTTTAAATTTATGGTCGGGCTTTATTTATTTATTAAAGATTCTTAATTATCTCCCGCAAGTAACAAGACAAAGTATGCAGTGTTTGTAAGCAAGTGGATCTAAAAAAGACCAAAAAAACCTGACTTCAACTCGTGTTTTTACTACGTTTAGGACGCTGAGTGGTATTGGTAATACAATTTACGGTTTGTTGTTGCTTTCAAAAGATTGCATAAGGAGGTAGTTTTAAAAATAAAAATAGATTCCTATAAAAATCCTTAGTATAAGCCCATATCTTAGGTACATAAAGATGGCGACATTGGCCATCCCAGCCTGTAAAGGAAATGTTTTCTTTTCCTTTTACTGAAGGTGGGAATACATTTTGGGAAAGAAATATTTGTTTGCAAGGAACTTTATTTTTACCCAAATTGAAACAAAACAGGAAAAAAGAGTTTTTTAAAAGTGTTTCAAGGGGAATTGACTGTGAATCATGAAAACATGTCAGTGTGGGTTGGCTCACATGGTCTCCTTTGTGCTCCTATCGTGTTCTGGGGGGCTGGGCTCTGGAGACCCGAGTTGGGGTTCCTGCCCTCAGGGCCTGGAGGTGAACAAGCAAATTGGGGTGGGTGTGGTTAGCCATGTGGGTGGTAGCAAATCTTGGAAGATTCTTTAGGAGAGAGTGAGGCAAAAGTTGCTATGATTTGGAAATTTAAAAAAATATATATTTTCATTGATTTTGAGAGAGAGAGAGAGGGAGTGAGAGAGAAACATTGATGTGAGAGCACAACACTGATCAGCTGCCTATTGCAGGCCCCCTACTGGGGCTCGAGCCCACAACCTGGGCATGTGCCCCGACCGGGAATCGAACCGTGACCTCATGGTTCATAGGTCCATGCGCAACCGCTGAGCCACGCCAGCCGGGCATACAACTTGCTTTTTATGGATTGTCCCCTTATTTAATCCTCTCCACGTTCATGTGAAATATGAGTCCCAGCTTTTATTTTAATCGATGAAGAAACACATGAATGTGTTGAAAGACAGAGAGCTGGCAAGTGGTGAAGCCGGAACTTAAACCTCCAGGCACCTGCTCGGGTGTCTTTTCCAGAAACCCTGAGGCAGCACTGAGGCCCGCTTCCAGGTTTTCCAGAACCCCAGGAGGTCCTTGGGGATGCTGGTGGCCTTGGGCCTCTTTATGAATGAAGACTTAGCTGCTTTATGAATGGAGATTCCATCAATGTTCTGACTTGTTCTACACACACCCTTCACTTGGAAACTATAGCTGCTCCTTCACTATTTGGACAAAGGCTACCCCCCTGGTGGCACCAAGCAAGTCTGCTAAGGGCCTAAACATGCTTCATGTGCAGATGCCAGAGGGCAAGATGTTCCATCCCATCAGTGAATGACCTTGACTTCTGCCTTGAGGAGGAAGTGTGTGTTGGCTTGAAAAAGGGCCTTGACATTGCTTAGGAAAGCGTGTGGCCTGGCAAGCAGGCTACGGACTGAACCTGAATATTTTTCACCTTCCCTGCATAACACGCGTTGGCTAAGTGTTCAGCAACTACTAATTGAATCCGTTTGACAAAAGGAAAGAAGAGAAAAAAGGTGGGCCAAGGAATCTTAGGCTAGAAGCGATCTCAAATTCACGCTTAATCAATAATGATTTGCGGATTCATTACTTCCCAACTTGAAGTTGGCGCTGCTGGCTGCTTAGTTATCTTTAAAGTTTACTAGGTACATAAATATTTTCCTCTTTAATGTGAATGAAGCTGGGCATTCTGTGCCTTATCACTAAATTCCATTTTAGTCACAAATGTTTCAGTTTCTGGTTAACCCTTTTATTGTTATTTATTATTATTTCTAATATTTATTTAATTGATTTCAGAGCAGAAGGTGAGGGAGAGAGAGATAGAAACATCAATGATGAGGCAGAATCATTGCTCGGCTGCCTCTTGCACGCCCCCTACTGGGGATCAAGCCTGCAACCCGGGCATGTGCCATGACCAGGAAAAGAACTTGTGACCTCCTGGTTCATAGGTTACTCAGGGAAGGTGAGGAATACTCAGGTATTTCTATCGGTAGCCAGCTTGCCAGGGCACACACTCAACCACTGAGCCATTTAGGCCAGGCCTAGTTAGCCCTTATTTATTTATTTATTTAATATATTTTATTGATTTTTTTACAGAGAGGAAGGGAAGGGGATAGAGAGTTAGAAACATCGATGGGAGAGAAACATAGATCAGCTGCCTCCTGCACACTCCCTACTGGGGACGTGCCCGCAACTAAGGTACATGCCCTTGACCGGAATCGAACCTGGGACCCTATCCACTGAGCGCCGACGCTCTATCCACTGAGCCAAACCGGTCAGGGCATAAGGAGTACATTTTGTTGCAATGTCCTTAAAAGTGCTTTTGTTGCTGTAGTCAGTTTGGCTTAATGGTTAGAGCATGGGCCCTCAGTCTGAAGGGTTTCCTGTTCAATTACAGTCAAGGGCACATACCTTGATTGCAGGCTTGATCCCTGCCCAGTCTTGTGTGCAGGAGGCAACCAATCACTGTATTTCTATCTTATTGCCAATAATACAAGATGCATATCCAGTGATTACTATTGCTCACATCTATATTGTGAGGCCAAAGTTAAGTTAAAATGCAGCAAAAGCCATGGTGTAGTAGGTAAATTTTGTTTTCCTAAAATCATAAATAATGTGGTGAGTAAAAGTATTTACATACTGGCTGTCTATCAATTAAGATGTTTTAAACTCACTTAAATATTAAATTATATACGCCACAGGGGCAGTGTGGGGCTTCTTTACAACATCCAGCCAATTTAATTTCTTTTTAAATTACAGGAATATCCAAAGCAGATCAACTTTTATAACTAAAGAAATTAAATAATTTAAAACTGAGGATGATTAAAAGACAAACTATTTTCCCCACAACTCTGCAGAAATCCCTGTCCCATGTAAATACACTTTACCAGCATAACTCAGATTATTTTAACACCCCCAACCACAGACCGACTGTGGCTGGCAGACTGTATACAATGGCTACCAATGATTCCTGCCTCCTGGCATTTAGACTCCCCTAGAATGTGGGCCTGTGGCTCCCTTTTTACCACTGAGAA
>NW_006296417.1:5571088-5590813 GCF_000327345.1 Myotis davidii | reverse complement strand
GTCATGATTAAAAAAATTTAATTTCTACATTGTTTTATTTTTTTAAAAAAGACTTTTAAAATTGATTTTTAGAGAGAGAAGGAGAGGAAAAGGGAGAAAAACATCAATGTAAGAGCAAAACATCAAACAGTTGCCTCCCGCACAGCCCCACCGGGGATGGAGCCCACAACCTGGGCATGTGCCCTGACCAGGAATCAAACCGGTGATCTTTTGGAATGATGCTCAAACCACTGAGCAACACCAGCCAAGGCCACTTTGTTTTCTTGAAGAATCACATGTGACCTGTGTCAACTTAAGGTTTACTGAGAGCCCTTGGTTTCCTACATGGCAGAACAAAATATCCATTTTGCCCTTCTAATAACATGTCTATTCCGTTGTAGAGTTCAAAGTCTCACATGATGAGACATTTCATCACAAAGTCACTACCCAAATAAGGTTCACCTTCAGGAGCCTAACATTTGTCTATGAACGGGAATATTCCATTAATCCCGTGATGTAGCTGAGATGGCCTATATTTCTCCCTCTGGTCATGGCATCCTCTCACCCCCAGCCTGGACCACACTTGCTCCCCAGGCTCTTCTGTTCATTCCTTAGCATTATGGATTCAGGTGTCCATGTGTGGCTCTAACACTTTATTTTTTTAATGTATTTTTATTGATTTCAGAGAAGAAGGGAAAGGGAGAGAGAGAAACATCAGTGATAAGAGAACATCATTGATTGGCTGCCTCTTGCATGCCCCCTACTGGGGATCGAGCCCACAACCCAGGCATGTGCCCTGACCGGGAATGGAACCATGACCTCCTGGATCATAGGTCGATGCTCAACCCCTGAGCCACACCGGCCGGGCTGGCTCTAACACTTTGGCAGAGGAAGTGCTGGTGTGCTTCCCAGAAGAATTCGCGGTGAGGCCACCTCACCAACTATTTCCATTATGCATTCCTGGGCGTGCACTGAATATTTTATTGAAGACAAACACCCAGAACACTGCCTGCGCAATGGAGGCATTCCCCCACAGGCTTCAGAAGTGAGTGACAAGAATTTTATTAGGCAAGGAGGTGTCTATGGAAGCAACGCAACAGTGATTTTATGGTTGCCGAAGTGGGCAGCTTTACTGTGTGGGCATTTGTTTGCTTTTAATCATTCTGTGCTACTCAAATGGGTGGTAGAGAAATGCAAAGATTATTTTTTTTTTTGAAAAGTTCAAATGACTGTTTAAAAACATAAAGGAGTGAAACTCAATTAAAGAAAGGAAGTTTCGTGGATAATGTAGCCCATCTTGAAAAGATTTTCTTATTAATTATTAATATCAGTCATTAATTATGATAGCCCTTAATCTGGAAGGGAAAACCAGAAACCTGCCATACATCACAAACAGTTGCTTCTGTTCATTTGAGATTTCAGGATAGAAGGTACACCATGAATCTAGGCTGTCTTGTCTTACACGGATATGTCATATGACTGCATTTTTTGGACACCAAGGAAGGTCGTGGTACCGTCTTATCTTCAGAATGTCATTGCACAGTCCAATGAGTGTTTTCCTTTCAGACACTGTCTGAAATGACCGATTTCTTCCCCTCCCCAAAATCCACAATGCTTGTTAATCAACAACTTTTGAGGCATCTCATTTTATCCCAATTATCTCTCAGTCTTAACGGTATCTCTTTGGTACTCTGCATGCGGATCATTTCAAGATTCAGTTCTCAAGTCGGATAAAACTAATAAACCCACAGTGCCAGAGGTGGCACATTAAGCTGGTAAAATGGTTTTCATCTTAATTGGATATGAGCACTGTTATCACTAATAACCCCAGGATACTTCTAATTGGACTCTCTCCTTCTCTCTCTCTTTTTATTTTTGAAACACTAATCTCATTGACCAGCCTTAATTTCTCCACCTCCCACCCCACTCCCTGAGCCCAAATCTTGAACTGCAATATGGAAATATTCTCATTTCAGGAGGTTATTGCAGTATTATTTCCTTGTATTAAGACAAAAACAAAGGTGAATGGGTTTGTAAAAATAAATGCTTTCTTTCTAAGTTTTCAGGGGAAAAAAGAAATTACAGGAAGACTATGTTCTTGACATTGCAATTATGTCATGAGTGCAGGTTACCAAGGTGCCAATTTCAGCTAAGGACACTAACATTCTTAATTTCCGGTCATTTTCAAAAGAAATGGTCTCCTGTACTGAATTATTTATTATTTGCATGCAAGTTATATATAAGAAGGAACACTTGTTAAAGTTATCACATCCATAAACACTGGATTTTTGTTTTATCTTGATTTTACAGATATTGATGAAAATGATGGGAATCTGGGGGATGACATAGTAAAGAGATAAATGGATGGGGCGAGACTCCTTTCACAGGGAGATGCAGTTTGGTTTCTGCTAAATGCATAAGAACATGAATGCAATTGGATTCCGCCCCCCAAAGCATCAATTTTCAACAAAATTTTGTCATGTAGAATCGGCTCCAATTGTTGTTGTTACTAGTCTTTTCAGATTCAGTAGGTACATATCGCCACCAAAAGAATAAGAAAATAAATGGCCGAAACCGGTTTGGCTCAGTGGGTAGAGCGTCAGCCTGCGGACTGAAAGGTCCCAGGTTCGATTCCGGTCAAGGGCATGTGCCTGGGTTATGGGCACATCCCCAGTGGAGGATGTGCGGGAGGCGGCTGATCGATGTTTCTCTCTCATCGATGTTTCTGACTCTCTATCTCTCTCCCTTCCTCTCTGTAAAAATTCAATAAAATATATTTTTTAAAAAAAAGAAAATAAATGAAAGTTCTAGGTTAGTAAAACTACAACAACAAAAACAGGGAAAAAATCAGATCCCTCAAACTAGCAATTTCCCCCCCAAAAAGTATAAAAACAGAAGACTTTCCTTGTCTGTGTTTTAAGTATTGAAATATGTCCTGTGAGCCATTCACTGGCAGAAAGAATTCATTTCTAGTAAACAATTTTTAGCAATATATATTTTATCAGCTGACTGTGGGCTTTTAGAATTACTATCACTATTCCCATATCATTAAAGCCTTTGTGTAGATATCATTAAATAATTATGGATGTGCACAAAAATGCTTACCAGAGCTTTAATTCATAAAATAAAAATTGAGAAAACAATGATTTATTAATTTATATTGACATTTCTGGCAATTAAATTAGCGATACGTGGGTCACAGATGAAGGCGGGTCAGAGCTTTCATTGGAAGTCTTTTCTAATATAAAAGCTATCGTGAAACCACGTGTGCTTTTAGTTGGTTTTAAAAATTATATATTACTGTGACTCTAAAAGATTGCCAAAGTGCCAGTTTGGCAATATGCGTATATCCTGTTATATATAGGAGATACGTGCATGTTGTATACACATATATGTATGTGCATGTATATATATGACATGCATGATGTATATAGAAAAAGTGTATATACATATAGTATAAAGCACACATATATATAAGGGTATTCTTCTCTCCTTGGTATGTGCACATTGTTTTATATGTGCATATATCATGGTGCATGTACATTTTATTTACATATCATATCATGTATATCATATCATATCATATCATATCATATCATATCATATCATATACATTACATCATATCATATGATATGATATCAGATCTCATTCACTGTGAGAACCTAGCAGGCACATCTGTGGGCTGGTTGCAACCCTTGAGCTCAGTGGGCACTTTTGGGCCCCCAGGTCTACAGTTTGTTCAGGGTTGGTAAGAAGAGCTCAGAGTTGGGGAAGGGTTATGATAGAGGATCTGGCTCTTCCGGCCTCATCCCAGGAGGTCCTGGGTTGACATAGGAGCTCATGTTCCTCCTCTCGCTAAATAACGACCCTCTGGCTTCAGCTGGGCATCTCTAGGGCTCATTCCAATGCTGGGCATCTCTAGGGCTCATTCCAATACTACGGCTCCATGCTGTTAAAACTGAACAATGAGCTGGGCCTACTCATGGGAAATGGGACCACACAGTGCTCTTCCTCCTTCTTCCTCCCATGTTGGGAGCACTGACCCAACTCAAGAACGAATTCTTTAAAAAAAAATATACATATATTCTTATTGATTTCAGAGAGGGAGGGAGAGGGAGAGAGAGACAGAAACATCACTGATAAGAGAGAATCATGGATGGGCTGCCTCCTGCATGCCCCACAATGGGGATGGAGCCTGCAAGCCGGGCATGTGCCCTGGCTGGGATTCGAACTGTGACCTCCTGGTTCATAGGTCGACCCTCAACCACTGAGCCACACTGGCCGGACAAGAACTAATTCTTTATGTAATACCCACAGCCTTCCTCATTGGTGCGTCTATTCACACTGGGAAAAGATGCTTGATAAGAGTACAGATGCGTATGGTTGAGGGGACATTTTCAATTTCAAAGGGGTCAGTGCCCTTATAGAAAGCTGTAGAGGGAGGGTGAGAACACATCCCCGCCTCCCACCCACACCCCTCCATCCGCCTCCCAGGCGTAATTTTGCTTTATACTGAAGCTCTGAATACTATTACCTTTGATAAAGTGTTTCTTGCCAGCCGAGTGGCTCAGTGGTTGAGCGTATGAAGCGGGAGGTCACAGTGCAATTACTGGTCAGGGCGCATGCCTGAGTTTCGGGCTCAGTCCACGGTGGGGGGCGTGCAGGAGGCAGCCAATCGATGATTCTCTCTCATTGATGTTTCTGTCTCTCTCTCCCTCTCCCTTTCTCTCTGAAAGCAATAAAAAAATATTTTTACAAAAATAAAAGGGTTTCTTTGGCACTGAGAAAAATTACCTGAAAAAATTAAATCCCAACACTACCGTTTTAAACATCCATTATTTTAAATTTCAATTTTCTGCCTAAGTTGGGTGTTTTTTCCCTACTCATGAATCAATGCTAGGAAAATAAAAAGAGGCAAAGAGTAGCCACATTCCCCGCGAGGATGGAACTGTACGATCCAAACTCCTTCACTGGAATCCTGGCCCAGCCAGCCGCCCTAAACTACCGACACGAAGCGCATCCTGTTTTCCTGGCACCGTGGCCTGGTGCCCATCTGCTCGGAGCGCCATGCCAACCGCAGGCAGGAGAGGCAGTGGCGCTGGGCATGAGGTGCAGTCCCTGAGTCGGGCACATGCTGATGATAAGCGATCAGGTTTGTGGCTCCTGCAGGTCAAGCACCATCAGCAAACATCCCAGATCTGGGGCTCATTGCCCAGTGCATCTCCCTTCTGGGAATCTGCCAACTGAATGAGACCTGGTGGAGGGAGACAGACACCTGAGACTTCCCTGATTGCAAATTTCCTTCTTGAAAAAGGAGCTGGTTTCCTGTCCTTCCCCTTTGGCACCTTCTGCAGCCCCAGGCCAGAGGCCCTTGGCCTGTAACTGAATCTCGGGCCATTAACAGGTTAGGTCAGGTGTCCCAAAGCTTTGAGAAGTAGGTAAGTGTGGAATAATTCCA
Organism: Myotis davidii; assembly: GCF_000327345.1. Taxonomy (NCBI): domain Eukaryota; kingdom Metazoa; phylum Chordata; class Mammalia; order Chiroptera; family Vespertilionidae; genus Myotis; species Myotis davidii. The sequence continues at coordinate 5,585,375 of NW_006296417.1, read as the reverse complement.
GAACCTTCTTTGCTCTCTCTTTGTCTTTTCTTTTCTTCCTCCTCCCTTTTCTTTTAGTTTTGTGGATGTCATTTATGGAAATGTGAGAGCTCTTGGTGTCGTAGGCATGCCCTTTCCTACCCACAGGCTGAATGGTTATTGATAGTCTGTGAATCTGGGCCGTACCCGTGGCCATGTCAATGACATACATGCAAGCACAGCTTCCCCACAGCTCTTCAGACCATGTTGTATGCTATAGTACAAGTGTCCCTAACTTTTTTAAATTTATATTTATTGATTTCAGAGAGGGAGAGGGAGAGAAACATCAATGATAAGAGAGAATCATGGTTCAGCTGCCTCCTGCATGCCCCCTACCAGGATTGAGCCCACAAACCCGGGCATGTGCCCTGACCGGGAATTGAACTGTGACCTCCTGATTCATAGGTCAATGCTCAACCACTGGGCCACATCAGCCGGGCAAGTGTCCCTAACTTTTTTGAAAAAAATCAAGGACCCCTTTAATTATCTGCTTCTGACTCCCCAGGAATCTCATTCATTAAAAAATACCCCACTGTATTTATTAAGTACATCTGTCACGTTAATTGATGATGACGGCGGGATTGTGCAGGCGTTCTGAAATGTAGGACATAGTTTAGTCTTTCCAGGGCTCCCTCTGAGAATTCTCAAGAGCTACAAAGACCCGGATCGGGGGCCGCTGTTAGAAATGACGGGGGGCTGGACAAGGAACCCAGAGATGGGGACTCCGTGGAGCCACAGCTGGGGGGCCTGTTCCGAGCCTGGATCTCGTCCCTAACTTTTTTGAAAAAAATCAAGGACCCCTTTAATTATCTGCTTCTGACTCCCCAGGAATCTCATTCATTAAAAAATACCCCACTGTATTTATTAAGTACATCTGTCACGTTAATTGATGATGACGGCGGGATTGTGCAGGCGTTCTGAAATGTAGGACATAGTTTAGTCTTTCCAGGGCTCCCTCTGAGAATTCTCAAGAGCTACAAAGACCCGGATCAGGGGCCGCTGTTAGAAATGACGGGGGACTGGACAAGGAACCCAGAGATGGGGACTCTGTGGAGCCACAGCTGGGGGGCCTGTTCCAGAGCCTGGATCTCCCCCTCTGTACAGGGAGGCGCAGAGGAGATGCAGAGCCTGGTTCTGATTGGACCCACGGTTCTGCCCCTTCTGGACCTGAGCCCTGGGGACAGGGGACAGATGTCTATCCTGTGGCCTGCTCAGGTCCCCAAGCCCCCCATCCCAGGTGTGCAGGCCAACAGAAGGGCCTTGAAGAATTCCAAAGGAAACCCCAGAGGAACCTGGGGCCAGAAATCAGATCTGCTGCCTGGAAGCATCCATGACCAGCAATGCCCATTTCTGCCTGGTCGGGCTCTCAGTGATTCCGTGGCTTTGAAAACGGCTACATCAAAGGCAAAGCCATCGGGGTGTCGGGCTGTGTTGTGGGTCTCGGATACCTGTTATCACTACTTAAGCGTTTCTTCAAACATGGTATTGAGCCCAAGAGTCTGCTTAATTATTATTAAACTAAAAACATGTTCCATTCCAGGGATATTTTGGAAACAATAGGTTCTACTATGGACTGGTGGCCCCCAAAGTCTCAACAAACTTGTATTTAGGGAGCAGCTGCCGTCTGCAAGCCTAAACGACAAAGCTGGTGTTTAGGGATGAAGCAGATAATTCCTCCCCCTTTTGTAAGATCGCACTCAGGGAAAGACTGCACCCCTGCACCCAGCCGGGCTCAGGGGTGGGCAAACTTTTTGACTCGAGGGCCACAATGGGTTCTTAAACTGGACCGGAGGGCCGGAACAAAAGCATGGATGGAGTGTTTGTGTGAACTAATATAAATTCAAAGTAAACATCATTACATAAAAGGGTATGGTCTTTTCTTTTCTTTTTTTTTAGTTTTTATTCATTTCAAATGGGCCGGATCCGGCCCACGGGCCATAGTTTGCCCACGGCTGGCCTGGCTCATGCCAGAGCCATAGCAATGCACTGACTTGGAAAACTTGGTGACATGTACGGTACCATTTTTGTGTGCTGTAGAAATAAACAGCGATTGAGTGGATATGTACATGGAGAAAATCTGACTGCAGATGGGAAGTGTGTGTGCTTTAAGAATCACACTGGTTACGAAGATCTTGTTAAAAATCCCCCGGCTTAAATCTAGTGGAAAATTGTCTTCTTAAGGGAATAAATTCTTAAAAAAAAAAAGATGTTTTTATTGATTTTAGAAAGGGAGGAAGGGAGAGGTATAGAAAGATAGAAACTTAGATTGGCTGCCTCCTGCACACCCCCTACTGGGGATCAAGCTGGCAAGACAGGCATGTGCTCTGACCAGGAATCGAACCTGCGACCTCCTGATTCATGGGTTGATGCTCAAATGCTGAAATCACACCGCCTGGGCGGGAATAGTAAATTCTTAACCTGTTAGGTCAGTTTTACTGGAATCAACAGAAAGCGTCTTTTAGCTTTTTCTGAAAACTCTAAATTCTGTGATTTCATGTAGACCCAATTTTTAAAATGTTCCATTGCATATGTATGAGTGGTGTAATCCTTGTTATGAATGAATCAGTTTTGGCCTTTAAGTTACAATGTTTCCTGTTCAATTCATGTCTGAAAAAAGAAGTTCTAGCCTGGCCAGCATGGATCAGTCGCCCTATGAATCAGGAGGTCACGGTTCGATTCCCGGTCAAGGCACATGCCCCGGTTTTGGGCTCCGTCCCCAGTGTGGGGCGTGCAGGAGGTATCCGATCCACGATTTTCTCTCATCATTGATGTTTCTATCTCTCTCTCCCTCTCCCTTCCTCTCTGAAATAAATAAAAATATATTTTAAAAAAGAAGTTCTAATTTTAACTACCTAAAATGACATGAGCACAATTTAGTGTTATTACAGGTTTATATATAATATACACAGAGAGATGTACGTGAACAGCAACACCTCTCAAATCCCATCCTGATGGACATGAACCAGATGAACAACAGCCTGGTGACCTTGAACCTTTGATGCTGAGAGGTCAGGTGGAGAGGGACCTTATAAGACAGTGATGGCGAACCCATGACACGCGTGTCAGAGGTGACACGCGAACTCATTTTTTTGGTTGATTTTCCTTTGTTAAAAGGCATTTAAATATATAAAATAAATATCAAAAATATAAGTCTTTGTTTGACTATGGTTGCAAAGATCAAAAAATTTCTATATGTGACACGGCACCAGAGGTAAGTTAGGGTTTTTCAAAATGCTGACACGCCGAGCTCAAAAGGTTCGCCATCACAGGTTGGCACTGAGAAAATTATCTGAAAAAATTAAATCCCAACACTACCGTTTTAAACATCCATTATTTTTAATTTCAATTTTCTGCTTAAGTTCAGATTTTTATTAAGACCACTTGGCGTACTCACCACAGCACAGTATTTAAGGTTAGAGACACACAATACAGGTTCAAATCCTGATCATCTCAGTGATTTCAACCAGTACCTCCATCTCTCTCTAAATCTCGGTTCTTTTATTTGTAAGCAGGTGATTAAAATGGCCTTTCTGTGGCTATTAAATGAGAACATGTATGTCAAGTGTCCCACAGCGTAGACATTTGAGAAACACGCTAAGATTAATATTATCGTCTGTTTATTTTACTTACTTATTTGGGGACTAAATGAGAAGTTATCCAAGCCCTTGATAAAAATGTCCCTGATAAACTTAAAATATCACTGGTGGTAGAACTATTTTTCTTCCTCAAATGAAAACTTTTTCAAAACATCAATGGGAAGAGCGATCATCTACCAAGGCTCGAAACCCTAAGTTTTTATTTTTGGCATGACTTGGGCCTGCTTGTTCTTTCTGTTTTGTTTTTTAATATATTATGACCATCAGGGAATTGGAAAAAAGATTAGGCAGTCTAAAAATAAGACCAGCTTTATAAATCCAGTTGAGAATGACTTTCTGAGGCAACTGGCCGTTCCAAAATAAATTTGGGATCTGCATCCTTATAAGAGATTAGAATTTGGCGAGGCCAAAGAATTTGGGCCCTATCGGCTTGTCATTCCCAATTTTAAAATATTTAGTCTTATTGCAAGATAAATAGCAACAAGCGAACTGAAGCAACCGAGAAAAATAAACACACAATTTCTTGAAAATGTATAAATAACTAGATGGCTTAAAAAACATGATCAGAAACGTCTTTAGTACTAGCAAGGCCTAAATTAGACAGTGGCCACGAATAATGTTTATTCCTTGCATGGCCACCTTTCCAGGGGGGAACCAAGATTTCACTTTCTTTTTTAAAAAAGTATATTTTTATTGATTTCAAGGAGGGGGAGAGAGAGAGAAAATTTTCAGAGAGAGCAAGGGAGAAGGAGAGAGAAATAGAAACATCAATGATGAGAGAGAATCGTTGATCGGCTGCCTCCTGCACACCCTCTACTGGGGATGGAGCCAGCAACCTGGAACATGCCCTGACCGGGAATTGAACCGTGACCTCCTGGGTCATAGGTTGACGCTCTACCACTGAGCTACACCAGCTGGGCGAGACTTCACTTTCATACGATCCCATGGGTGGAGGGGCCCCAGCTGTCTGCCAACCAGAACCTGGTAGGTCTTTGGCAAGATGGCCAAGAGCTTGTACCTTGAGACCGTTGGGAAGCTTGGGGGGAAGGTCAAGAATGGTTGGATGGGATTATGTAACTCCCTCCAGCTGCAATAATTATTCTTTCTTCCTTTTTCCCACTCCCTTACAACTCCACTGTCCTCAGGCTTAAAGGCATGAGGTTAGGAAACCATGGACAATCATGGGAGACAGGTGGAAGGACGGGAGAGGGAACAAGGGATGGAACAGACAAAGAACGTACTGCGTGAGCTACTTTATTGATGAGTTATTATTACGGGAAAAGTCACTTTACCTGCGCAAAGTACTGACATGGGATGAGTAGTACAGAACCAGGATAGGGGGGGAGTCTGAGGGGGGTATGATGTCACCTTGTCCGCCTCAGGTTACCTGAGGAAGCATATGGCTCTGGAAGGAACCTTGCATTCACGTCTCTCTGTCATCTGTTACTTATGGACCCGGGCCACGTGTATGCGGGTGTGACAGGCAAAGTCACATTTGTAAAATGTGCATATAGGTATCGGGTTACTGCGAGGCTAGGCAATTTATTCCAATGATCATGTAACTATGTACAATTTAATAATAATTCTTATTGTTTTGAGACTGTAGTATGCCAAGTACATAGTCCATGGTTTTATTTATGTACTATTATTTATTCCACAGCTAAGTTTCTCAATGGACTCAGCTAAAATCGCAGGTGCCACAGACCTATGTCCTATGATATCCTTTTAAATCTAGGACATTTTTTTTTTTCAAATAGGGAATATTGAAAAAAATTCAGGAACCTCTATTATCAGAGTTTAATTGGGTAATCACTTCAAGGAATACCTAGGGTTGTTTGGCTCACAGGAAATGGGTCGAAAGGAATGCCTTGAAGGACGTATTTCTTTTTAGTTCGATACAACTTTCTAGTACCTAGTTCTCCCATATTAAGATTTATTTTCCAGAACAGCATTAAGAAGTGCAGAACTAAACCACAGCATAACGATGGCTATGAACGAATTTTTATAACATTTTAAAAAATATAAAATTTGAATGATTTCCTGTTGTCTTGAAACTCATAATGTTTTTGAGTTCTAATAATAACTCATTACTGAAGGAGTTCACCCAGGAGTTCCTTCCACCACACTGCCTCCTTCTGGGGACTTGTTTTTGTGGTCCCCTCTTTCTGGAACGTTCTTTTACCCCAGATATACGCATGGCTCATATCTATGCTTTGTTTGGTTTTCTGCTTTCATGCCACCACCTTGGAAAGACCAATTCAGAATAATATACACACTCCTATGTTCTTTGTAGCATTATTTACAGTAGCCAAGCAACCCAAGTGCCCATCACTAGATGAATGGATAAAGAAGTTGCCGTACGTATATACAGTGGAATATTACTCAGGCATAAAAGAGAATGAAAGCTCTCTATCTGCAACAGCAGAGATGGACCTAGAGGGTATTATGCTAAGTGAAATAAGTCAGGTAGAGAGCAACAAATACCATATGATTTCCCTCACAATTATGAACAAAATAAACAAAATTGAAACAGACTCATAGATATAGAGAACAGACTGATGGTTGCCAGAGGGGAGGGCAGTTGGGAGACTGGATGAAAAAGGGGAAGGTATTAAAAAGTACAGATTGGTAGATACAAAACAGTCAAGGTGATGTAAAGTCTGGCATAGGGAATAAACTCAATAATTCTATATAATAAAAGGGTAGTATGCAAATTGCCCCCTCAACCAGGAGTTCTTCCAGAAGTTCGACCAACTCCGACCAGGGGTTAGGCTGGCTGGGAGAAAGGAGGGCGGCCCCGGCTGGCAGCCGCTAGGGACCTACCAGTGCACGAATTTCATGCACTGCGCCTCTAGTATTGTAATAACTCTGCAGGGTGCCAGGTGGGCACTGGAAATATCAGGGGGATACTTTGTAAAGGACATAATTGTCTAACCACTACGCGGTCCCCCTGAACCTGATACAAAATAATAGTGAATGCCAACTGTGATTAGAAATACAATGTAAAGCTCTTTTCAAAAGCAAATTCTCCACACAAAGTTCTTCCCCACAAGCCTGGAGCTGTGAGGCTGAGCGAGGTAGAGCTTAGAGAAAAGCCAGTGATGGTCGCAACTGACACCACTCAGGCCTCCTTGTAACCAGAGAGCTTCCTTCTAGTCACGTGTGAGCTAAGTGTACCGAGTCGGCGAACAGCTAAGAAAGAAACGTGACGGGAACACGGCTGCCTCTTACCTGGAGAGTCTCAAACAGAAATGACGGGCTGGAGTCTTTCTTCATTTTGAGGATTCCACCAGAGCCGCCTTCAGAATCATAGTTATACTTCCATCAAACCTCACCCAGTCTACAAACTCCTAATCCGAAATGACTGCCTAACAACTACATGGAAGAAGGCGGGCGGCGATCGCTTCGTTTTGATGAACATGGACAGGGCGATTGGTACAGGTTCATTGGAAGAAAAGAACAGCAGGCCTTACCTGCACCTCCATTTCTGCAGAGTCTGCGCATGAAGGACGATCACGTTTTTCTAGACTCTGAAGTAGGCTGCGCTCTGGAGACACCGGAAGGTCCTCCGCCTGCTGCCTTCCAGCCCGTCCTGTGGGGTGAGGAGAACACACGTGGGCTCCATGCAGCTGGCCCTGGAGTCAAGTCTTGGCCCTGATGCTTAATAGATGCCGGACCACTTACCTTCTCTCTGCATTTTGGGAAACTGAGCCCCAGGGAAGTTACTGCTGCCCTTGCCATGGTCTTGAGGGGATTCAGCCACAACATGGCTGGGATGTGGGAGGCACTAAAGAAATACCAGCTGCTACTATTATTGTTATCATGCTCTCTACTGATCTCTCAGGAAAAGATTCGGGGTGGCAGGGGGGGGGGCTGTCACTCTCTGGCTCTCTATATATATGAAACTAGAGGCCTGATGCATGAGGTTGTAGCCTCAGAGGCCTGATGCATGAAATTCATGCAACGGGCTCAGCCCTCGCAGCCTCGTCCGGCCCTCACAGCCCCAGCTTTGTCTGGAAGGTCCTTCGGCTGTTTGGTCTAATTAGCATATTAGTTCTTTATTATATAGGATAAGCTAAACAATGTAACCAAGCTGATTCTGGTACATAATGTCAAGGACTTTGGATCCCATGAATGAAGACATTTTAGCATTTTAGCAACTTACTATTATTATTTAAATACTTTTTTTATTTCAGAGAGGAAGGGAGAGGGAGAGAGAGAGAGAAACGTCAATGATGAGAGAGAATCATTGATCAGCTGCCTCCTGCACACTCTCTCCTAGGGATCAAGCCTGCAACCAGGGCATGTGCCCTGACCAGGAATGGAACTGTGACCTCCTGGTTCATAGCTGGCTATCAACCACTGAACCCTGCTGGCTGGGCTGATGAGGTATTGTTTGTAAGTGTAATTTTAATTTCCTTTCTTGTCTTGCTTACGGCCTTTTTCACCAGTTAAACTCTTAGCTACCCAGACAGGAGCTGCAGGCTTATACCTTCCTCCTTTAGGACATTATCCAAAGTACCTATTTGGGAAACCTTCTCAACTGTGTGTGTGTGTGTGTGTGTGTGTGTGTGTGTGTTTAATAACCTCTGTTCACAATTGGTTCCTTGACAGAACCTACTATACACTTCTCAACTATGAATTACATTATAGATCAAAAATGTGATTGAAATGATGGAGACGAATTCACCATGTACCACTGCTCATAAAGTAGAGAGATCCCGCCTTCTCTGGTATGTAATGTAATGAAATATGCTAAACAATGGACAATTCCCTTAACTGGTACTCATTCCAATTATTCATGTTTACTGTAAATGTCCTTACTGCACAAAATGTGCTCCTATTGAGTTAAATAAAACTGTATTATTCAAAGCATGGTTTAAACCTGCAAAATAAACAAAAATATATCAAGTTCCCCCAATCCTGCCCAGGACATAATAGATGCGTAACAAGTACTGGTTCTGTGTGCCTTCCCCTTCCATGTAGCACGCTAACAATAATTTTAAGCCATTTAAATGGAAGTTCCTCAGCTTCTGAAGTATTGATTCCGGGGAATAAAGTTACTGAGGTGGTTAAAATTGTTTGGTATTTTCGTTTTCTAGGTCTCCTAGCTCTGGAGGCCAGAAGGCCAAGGTCACGGTGTTGGCAGCTTTGGTTAATTCTGAGGTAAGGATGTGTTCCGGGCCTCCGTCCTTGGCCATGGAGAGGCAGTCCCTCCCCTGGTCTCTCCACATCTTCTCCCTTCTATCCGTATCTCTACAATTTCCCGTGTATATAGGACACCAGGCATGCTGAGTTGGGCCCGTCCAGACGAGCTCACTTGAACTTGACTCCCTCTGAAAGCCCTCTCCCCACGCAAGGCCCCATCCTGAGGGGCTGGGCTTTAGCACTTGCCCTAAAGTTAGGGGAAGACAATTCAACCCCTAACAGTTGATAATGAAGGAAATGCCACAAAGAGATCATAAGCTACATTTACATCTCGTGGAAAGAATAATTTCATAATACTGCGCTATCAAGAGAAAACTGTGCCGTCACTACGGTGTAGAAATATGAGTGCTGAGCCTTGGGTTGGTGTAGACCTCGGGGAATACGCTATAGGAGTTTATCCTTAAAAACACTGTGAAGAATTCTGCTGAGGAAATGGCCTAGGTCAAAATGTTACCACCTTTCTTCTGTGCACCTTAACATACTTGGCCTGCCTTTTATTAACTTACTTATTTTTCCTCTCAAAATCTCTAGAGTCAGAGAGGCGACATCCTATAGGTGGAAAGACAGGTGAATGAATGTGAGATAATTTCTTTCCTGCCGTCTGCATATTATTATTATTATTATTATTTTCTAATCATCCCCCAAGAATCCTATAGAATAAAAGGCTAATATGAAAATTGTCCCCTCAAACGGGTGTTTGACCAGGGGGCGGGGCTGGCCCACCAACTGCCAGCAGCCCCTTCCCACAGCCGGACCCTACCAGTGCACGAATTCATGCACCGGGCCTCTAGTATGTTATGAAAGGGAGAGAAGGAGAGAGAAATATCAATGTGAGAGGGAAACATTGGTTGTTTGCCTCCAACACTTGCCCCTACTGCGGGCTTGAACCCATGACCCTTGGGTGCATGGTAGGGCGCTCCAACCAACTGAGCCACACCGGCTGGGGCGCCATCTGCACTTTCGGAAAGCAGAAATCAATTTGTTCTGCGCATTTGCTTTATTGGAGGTACGTCTGCTTGACTGGTTAGAGCATGAAAGGGATTATGGGATTTCAGGTTTGTTGATCTTCAAATGGATTGTATTCATGAACTAATCAGGGCGGACGTGGGCCTTGAGGGAAGCCAAGGATCTACCCGGCTGGGACCTGAGCCAGGTGAGGGTTTTGGCTTCCTCTCAGCTTGGAACACACTGGAAAGCGGCTGTCTGACAACTCGATCAGGGTAGGAGGAGGAAATTTAAAGAGATAGACCATTGTCTATCTGCTTGTATGCATTTAAAGATACAGATCTCTACATTTCCTCTTCCTAGCCCGATGTGTGTGTATGTGCATTAGGTGGGTGTATTATAAAATGTGAATAACATTTCTATCTCCCTGTCTGTGTTTGAAAAGGATGGTGGATGGAGAGCTGTCGCCAAACTTGCTCCGTGACTGTAGGCAGCGCCTTATCCTTGGGGACATCTGCCACCGGAGGCACCAGGTCCGAGCCTCAGCCTGGGTGCCACACCAGGGCCTCCACATCACCTCGATCTTGCGAGGGACATGGTTCCAAGTATTAAAAGCGATTGCCATGTGGTTAAGCCTCAGTGACTCTGCAACCTCGTCCCTGGCACCTTCATTACAGGGACCTGTTGGGGGCGGGGCAGTGTCAGTGGTTTTCAAACAGAAGGATGGATTCTCTTGGACGCCCAGCGCTGACCCCCCCCCCCCTTTCCCATCCCCCTGTCTCCCATCAGTTGGCCAAGAGCTGACAGGCGACCTCCCCGGCTGGAAAGTGAAAACCTCTCATCCTGGGATTGCCTCTTCTGATCAGAAGTTAGGGAGGATCAGGGGCCAGGACCAATGTCTTTAAACAGAGTCCCCTTTATCTGCGGCACCCCCAGCGGGGCAGCCTCAGTTATCAGTGTCATTAGCGGGGACAGCTGCCGGTAAACACGGAGGCTGTCGACACCCGCGCCGGGTCAACAGGAATTTCACTGGGCTCTGTCCCCTGCTTAAAGCCACACCGCCCTCGCGCTTTCCCTCCCGCGTTATCATTTATTTATTTCACATAGGAGCCTTGGCATCGGCCCGGGAAACCCCGCCGGGATGGACAATTAATAAGGTGCTAGGGACGTGCACCCCGGGTCAACCCGAGGGGACCCGGGCAGAGAGGGGACTTGCGGGGACTGCCCCGCTTAGCTGGAGCCGGGCCGCGCATGTTATAAAGGTGGAACTGGCCCGCGGCCAAGTTGAAGTGATTAACAAATGTGTCTCTTTAAGTGGACACCTCGTGGTCTAAATATATTTGACAAGAATGCAGGGAGCCAGCCGGAGGGCGCGGAGGGCTCCCCCGATCGCTCGGTGCCAGCCGGGTTCACGTGGCCCGGTGGGCAGCCTGCCAGCGCCGGCGGCGCCCCGCTGTTTAACGACAATGGATTTACTGCTTCTCTGCATATTGCTGTTATTTTGTATAAACAAGGTTAACACTCCTTTTAAATTAAATGCACCACCTGGTGACGGGATGGCTGACCCTGCCAGCTTTCCTCACCTGGCGGGGGAGCCAGGCTCCAGCTCTGATTTCAACCTGTGGCTCAGCAGGCGGCTTGGGGTCTTGGCTTTTCACTCCCAGCGGCTCCAGGAGGGGGCTGGCAGGTCCTGGGGCTCGGATCCCCCCGGGACACGCACAACTGGGGGGGATCTAGGTGCGCCCCGTCCACGCATCTCCATCAGGGTGGTGCCCGGGTCTGCGGGCCGCCACCATCGGGAGCTCCCGGGCCCGCCCTGCTCGGTGTCACCAGGGGTGACAGCCAGCCGGCCAGGCCGCCTCCAAAACGGTGTGCTCGGAGGGGGGCCCCGCACCGTGAAAAAGGTCCTTTGTGCTGCGCCCCAGCGTGGTATTGATCTAATGCGAACCCTGCGCTCCCCCGCCCTCCAGGCATGTGAACACCTGGGCCAGTCCTCCCGGCTGCACATTGGAGGGGATTTAATGGTGGAAAGAGACGCTGCAGGCAGCCCCGTTTGATATGAGGCGGCAGGGATCAGGGCTGCCTGGCTGGCCCGGCGGGAATCCCTGTGCCTGGGCAGGGCCGGACCTCAGACAGCTCCAGGAGTTGTTTAGGAAAACGGAGACACACAGCAGTGTTTGGGAAGCATCTAGAAATTTCAAGCCAAATGAACTTCGCGTACTCATTTAACTGAAGGCCCCGCCTCACCCCTTCCTTGCTATTTGCAACCTGCTAAGTGGGGCAGAGTATTCAGGGGTCTGAGCTGTTCCCCGGTTAGCTTGGATTCTAGAAAGTTCGGCAGCCCTATCAATGGGTGAGAGAGGAACTCAGACCTGGGGAGGTGCAGTGAACGCCTTCCCCGACTGCCCCAGGGTCACCCTGATCCGGAATCCAGGTCTCCAGGCCCAGAAGGCCAAGGTCACTCCTGCCCTGTTCGGGGAGACCCGCTCTATCTATCCAGAAATACCAGTGAGCTTAAATGGTTGGAAATTTGGTTTTATTCTTAGGGGCACAGAAATAACCGCTTAAGTAGTCTCTGCTTAAGGTTTCCTTAGCAGCTCCAATTGGAGTCATGGAATATCTCTATAAATAGGCCAAGGAAAGTCATTCCAGTAAGGGATCTGATTTTAATCGCTGGAATCCTAACGCTTTTTATATCAACTTTACTAAAAAGAAGCTGACTACAGATGTAGCAATAGCTTTCAATGCATGTGTAACATTTCGGAAAAATACATCCTTTCTTTCAAAATCTCTCTACGTGGTATACTGTGTGTGTGTGTGTGTGTGTGTGTGTGTGTGTGTGTGTGATACAACAAATAACATTAATCATACCCACTGGCCATACTCGGTAAGTGTAGCCTGTTCCTAACAGGAAACATCTAGTGTGGACATACAGGTGCTTAGTGTTGGGGGCGCGATGATGAACAAGGCAAGATCAGTAACTCGGTGAGTTAAGGACCGAGGGAATGACTGTAAGTAAAGAACCACATGGGCGAAGGGAGCCTAGAACGGTGACCCCCTACCGCAGGGCATCCCCAAGAATTTCCCAGAGCAGGCACGGCTGCGCCCCAGGCAATTCCATTTGTGCGATTGTGATATTACTATGCTGCACAGCAAATGCTGGGGAATGATATTCACCTTAGTTCTTAAAACGATCACTGCCCGGCAGTCTCCTAAATGCCTGGCCTAGCCTAACGAGAGTATGAAGCAGACTCTGTCATCAACTCCACTTCACGTGGGGGGGAAACTGAGGCATTAAGGACTCCAGTCACTTGACCGGGGTTTCGCAAGGAAGGAATTCAAACCCAAGTAGCCTAATGTTGCCTGGCCAGTGTTCGGTTTTGTTTCTGTGCTGCTAAGTCCTATCTACTGAGTTTTCCTGTTACATTAACATTTCTATGTTAATAAAAAAAAAATTGGGAAAAGTAGGAAGAAAAACAATCACTGAAAATTCCATTACTGACAATATTTTGACATGATCTCTTCCAGTCTTTTAAACTAACACATATGAATTTTCTTAGGAAAAAAACACACACAATTAGAATCACTGTCATGCAGTTTTGAATGCTACTTTTTTACCCCATAAGTATTTTTCCACTATCCAATATTCCTTACAGTTTTTATTTTTAATAATCAGATAATATTCATTATAATTATTTACTATAATTTTACACAATAAAGATTAGCAATCCCCCTATTCCTGGTTATGCAAGTTATTTCTAATTGTTGCTATTATAAATCATCTTGCTTCTATATTTTGGTTGCCTATATGAATTTTTCCCCCTCAGATATATTCTTTAGACGTGGCGTTATTGGATCAAAAAGAATGCATTTTTACTCTTCCATCAGGAATATGAACATGCCCAGCATGAGTGAGTTTGGAAGGGATAGGATAAGATTGGAAGGTTGTAGCATTCGCAAATTTTGTTTTTATGCTTGTTAATTTCTTTTTAAAATATATAAATTTTTACTGATTTCAGAGAGGAAGAGAGAGGGAGCAAGAGAAACATCAATGATGAGAGAGAATCATTGATCGGCTGCCTCCTGCACGTCCCCCACCAGGGATGGAGCCCACAACCCAGGCATGTGCCCTGACCAAGAATCAAACCGTGTCCTCCTGGTTCATAGGTTGATGCTCAACTACCGGCGGACAGTTAATTTATATATAAAAATGTATAAAAACTATATACGTCATTTCAGGCCACAAAGCTTAGCAGGAGCAGACAGTGTCATTGGCACAAGTAGAAAATTCTCAGAACATCCCTGCAACCCCAAGCCTGTGCTGGGAACTCAGCTTTGCTACCCCAACCTGGAGGCTTGCATTGCCCCCAAAACCAACAAAACGGAGGCCCCACTGGGCATTGGAACCAAATTCCCATCCGGGCATTTCATGGGGAGGGCACCTGGGTGATGCAAGGGAGGCTGGGAATTGGAGTCCTGGCATCTATCTTGGGCCTGGGGGGGAGAGGGGGTCATGGTGC
>NW_006296417.1:5564181-5570193 GCF_000327345.1 Myotis davidii | reverse complement strand
CAGCAGGAGGTGCCTTCCCAATTCTAGACATGAACTCGCCAGCTGGCCAAGGGGCTGAGAGTTGGGCTGTAGAATCAGCCGGATTCCCGCACCAGCCCTGCTTGGTGACTCCAGGCAAGACGCTCCCCCTCTCCTCCTTTTCATCCGAGCCTCGGCTTTCTTATCTGGAACACACGCCGAATCCTCGGCTCTCCGAGGCCTGTGACAAGCATTTAAACACGCGCCTATGTAGAACTCTTAGTACAGATCTTTACACTGTACTGGACATTCACTATACGGCCTGCAGTCCAAGAACTAGTAAGAAGGCAGAAAGAATATCGTTTGAAAAAGCAAACAACCACCACCACCAAACAAAAAAAAAATCCCCACACTTATTACCCAGAGTCATATGTTAACAATAAAAGAATAATCCTACACACAGCAATCCAAGATATTTCAAGTCACCCAAAGGATTATAGGGCAAGAGCTGAACAATGGGAAAGTTTGAGGTCAGATGCTGCTTCAACTGTTTCCAAAATAAACAGTTACAGGAAGCTCACTCCCCTCTGCATCAAAGCTGGGGCGCGGGGTGCACTCCCCAAGGAGAAGGGCTCCATTCCTCCAACGTCTCTCCGGGAGGTGTGGGCGCAGATCAATTCGCAGTGAAGTGTTTAAGCTGCACTTTTATTAGGTTCGACAGCGACGACCCCATAGTAGGCACTGGATACAATGACGAATGCCCGCATTTCTCGGTCTCTCACACCCTGCTCCCATTTTTCTCTTGGGCCACCCGAGAGGAAGCCCGTCACAGGAAAAGCATGCGGAGTGGGAGTTTGGAGTGGCCAGGGCCAACATTACCCATGAATTCCTGAATCGCAGAGGGGACCCCAGCACCCCAAGGACACAAAAGGCTCCGTGCTCAGCAGTTCAGGGTCAGCTCAGCTGGGAAAGGCCGGCTTGGTTACACAGCTACATTTTTTTTTTTTTTTTAAATCAGCAAACCATTTCTTTCCCATGATGTGGGCAGAGCTCGCGGAAGCAGCCAGCAGGGAAAACAAAGGAGCGCATCTGAGTACACCGTGGATTTACATATAACAACGCTAAGTGTCATTTTTTCCTTCTTCCTTGTTTTCCAAACGCTTTGACTCAAGCAGCTTCTAGAAAAAACCCTACGCCGATGCCAGCCGGTGCTACCTCTGCCCGGACACCCAGATGTTCCCACTTGGACCTGAGGCCCGGCCAGCAGCATCCAGATGTTGTGAGGGGGCAGCGGAAGTTCTCTCATTTGTGGCAAATCGCACAAAGAGAGATGCACTGACTCATGTAATATTAATCCTCCCACACGGGGGCTGGGGGGCCAAGCTGCTTGCCCACTTTCCCAGTCCTGTGTGGGGTCACTTGAGGGGTGGGGCGGTGGGGGACCCGTTTGGCTGGGATTCTGAGCAGATGGCACCGGATTTCCAAAATACCTACCACAGTTTCTGATGAGCCCCATGCAACTGTTTCTGTTCTTTTTAAGGACAGTTTAGTGGAACAGGAGAAGATTTCAGGGTTTCTTTGTAATTGTGGACTCTATGGGGGGGAGGAGGTGCAGGCTGACGCTCTAACCACTGAGCAACACCATCCCGGAACCCTTCAGTCTACAGCCCGATGCTCTATCCACTGAGCCAAACCGGCCAGGGCAAACCCACTGATTTCTGAATCTGAAATTCTTTACATCAAAATGATTTTCCACTCAACAAGATATATTTTCTGTGTGGAAAAAAAAATAAAAAGCAAGGATGAGTCCAAAATTGCATACAGTGCCCTAAGGAAACTCAGGGAAACCCAGTATTAGCGATGGAGACACTTGCTCATCACGACGAAACTGTTGACCTAAATTCCCTCTGATCATATTCAGGCCAGAGGAGAGCATTTCAGACCCGCAAAAAGCTCTGCAATCTTTGTCACAGAAACACACCGATGTGCCCTAGCCGGTGTGGCTCAGTGGATAGAGCGTCGGCCTGTGGACTGAAGGGTCCCTGGTTCGATTCCGGTCAAGGGCACATGCCCAGGTTGTGGGCTCAATCCCCTGAGGGCTCTACACACACACACACACACACACACACACGATTTTAAAAAGAAACACACCAACTCAACACCTCTTTACGCGGGAATTTCACACCTGACAATTGCACTTTAAGAAATGGAAAAAGCGTCGCAAGTCACTGTCCTTGGCTGACTGACGCCCAGAGAAAAGGAGCAAAAGAAATCCAATCTCCTTTTCACTGAAGCAGCTTTAATTCCCCAAGTTAAACAGAGAAAATAAAGATGTGTAATTGGCCGTCCAAGGCCATCCCCGGCTTTTCTGCTGAGTGGTGCCTCTCTCCGCATCTGCCCGGATTTCCTGAGTGTTCGCATTTCAATAGGACAATCCACGTTCACCCCTTTTTATATTTAGACCTTGGTGGGATAAAGGGAGGTGTTCGGCAGTCTATGAGAGTGGCACAGATAGCGCACAGTTGATTGACAATTTCTAAATCTATGTGTTTGTTGTTGTCAGTAATTACGCCCCCTCTTCTGAATGGGTCGTTGGCTTACTTGTGCTTTTCCGGACATCAGTTGCAAAAACAATCTTTTGGCGGAATTTCAAAGATCTCTTTTGTAGGGATCCTGGGATCTTGTAATTGGTGGAGTAGGACTATCCGTTCTGAGAGGACGACCTTTCACCCCTTACCCAAAAAGAACACTCCAGAAAGAGAGGTGCCCTAATCTGGGATAAGGCTTCTCTCTCCCGTGCCACACACAAACAGTGGCAGCTCACTGAGCACTTCCCTGTGCTGCTTGTGCAAAAGTCCACCCTGAAGAATGAAGGAGAGACCTTTTCCTAGGCTCCCCAGGCCGGGTGAAGGCACAGGCGCAGGGATTGTCACAGCCAGTTGTAGGGAACTGTCTGTCATGAGGAAGGAGAGAAAGAAGATGAGGACTCAGAAGCCAGCATGTTCTAATTTGGTTCTAGAGCCGTGGTATTTCCACCCCTGAATTCATCTGTTGGGACAGAGGCTGAATCCTGGCTTAGGATACCAAGGGGTTCACTTCTCGACAAATGAGGAGACAGCTCAGCCAGTGTAGCTCAGTGGTGAGTGTCAACCTATGAACCAGGCGTCACTGTTCCAATCCCTGTCAGGGCATGCCCCGGCTGTGTGCATGCAGGAGGCAGCCGATCAATGATTCTCTCTCATCCTTGATGTTTTTTTCTCTCTCTCTTGTTCTACTTTCCTCTCTCTGAAATCAATAAAATTATATATTAAAAAACACACACACAGGAAAACAAACAAGGGGACAGAATTAAGAGCTCTATCCGACTGTACAGAACTTGTAGAACTATGATGTGAGGCACAATTATATCTGGTTCCTGAAAAATTATACCATAAAGCAAATGTCCTAAAAATTTGTTAGTGAAAAGATGAATGTTGCATAGAATGAAGAATCCACATTTGCAATGTTCAATGTAAAGCCAAGTAGAATAAGAAATTAAAATAAATTCAGTCTTAAGTCATTAAATGAATTAGATAAATATACTTCTTGTTTATAGCAGGTCTAAATGTGTTTTTTTTTAAATTGATTTTAGAGAGAGGGGAAAGGAGAGGGAGAGAAACATCAATGAGGGAGATGGCACCTTGGAAACTCAGAAGTTTAATTCCACAGAAATAAAGCTTTTCACAATACCTCATCCTCCTGGGGGGAACCTCAGGAAATTCTTCTTCCCTTGGCACCCCAAGAAGCCCACTTCCATCGGCAACGGGTGGGAACAGAAAAGATAACCCACTGATAACAATATATACTTAAATATATTTTTATTGATTTCGGAGAGAAAGGGAGAGGGAGAGATAGAAACATCAACGATGAGAGAGAATCACCGACCGGCTGCCTCCTGCACACCCCCTTCTGGGGATCGAGCCTGCAACCCGGGCATGTGCCCTTGAATGGAATTGAACCCAGAACCCTTCAATCCAGAGGCCGATGCTCTATCCACTAAGCCAAACCAGCTATGGCCTGATTAACACTATTTTTAAACATCAATAAGAATTAACCTTCTTGCCAGGTGAGCATGGCTCAGTGGCTAAGTGTCAACCTATGAACCAAGAGGTCACGGTTTGATTCCTGGTCAGGGCGCATGCCCAGGTTATAGACTTGATAGAACAAAAGAAAGACACGCAACCCAGCAATTTAGGGAAACGGACTTGAGGTGCTACGTACGTTCTCTATTCTGAAAGGGACATATTTCTTTCTCCGATCAGGTTAAGTTCAACTTTAAAACAAATTACATTTGGCACTCTGGGGTTCAATGTTTGCCTTGAGTGTGTCTCTTTCAAAAGATTAATATTTCCCCTGCCAACCTCTGCATTCAAATGGGTGTTCACATGGCTTTGGAGCTCTTGTTTGCACCATCAGTCAGAAATCCCTCTGAAAATGGGCGAGTTAATTTGGTGGAATTAGGTGAACAAGTCATATCTGAAGGGTGGCGGTTGACATTGTGGTTTGTGGTGAGTTTATTTGGGGTTTTGTGAGAAAACTCCCGGGTGCTGAAAGCAAACCTTGCTGAGCCCGCCGTGCCTCTATGTACTAAGCACAGAATTTCCTTTTGTGGTCGGGGGTGACGTGGCTTTGGATCATAAATATCTGTAAAGAGATTTCCTGAGGTTGACTGGAAGGCATCCCCGACACTCAAAGGGCTGAGTTCACAGCTCTCCACAGTGGAACCCGGGCTTTTGGACACACATGCACATTAAAGACGCATGGGCCCGGCCAGGGTGGCTCAGTGGTTGAACGTCGACCTATGAACCAAGAGATCACAGTTCGATTCCCAGTCAGGGCACATGCCCGGGTTGCGGGCTTGATGCCTAGTGTGGGGCGTGCAGGAGGCAGCTGATCGATGACTCTCTGTCATCACTGATGTTTCTATCTCCCTCTCCCTCTCCCTTCCTCTCTGAGATCAATAAAATGATATAAAAAAATAAAGTTGCATCGCTTAGTAATCATCTGCTACATAATCAGCATCTCATCTCTTATCAGCTCTAGTGCTGCAGTTGCTTTTGGTGTGTGGGCCAATAAGTTATGCATCATCCTGTGGTGTTTCTCTCTTTAACTTTTCATTTTCATGTGTTTCCAACTTCTGGACAAAGAGAGCACAAACTAGGCTCCTCAGTTACCCAAGAGTCCTGTTAGGAGTTTGAGCAAGAAACACACACACACACACACACACACACACACACACACACACACATGCACGCACACATACACAAGCATACACATGCACACACACGCACACACATGCACACACTCACACACACACCATGGAAACCCCCAGCAAGCTCACATGCCCCGTGCAAACTGTTTCCCATTAATGTGTAATCAATAAGTGGGCAGCCCATTGCTTCTGACAAATCAAATCAGAAACCCATCTCCCTCCCTCCGGGCCCTTCCTGAGGACTCCCCACCCCCCAGGGCCAACCTGTTTGTCAAACTCAGCCTCTC
Organism: Myotis davidii; assembly: GCF_000327345.1. Lineage (NCBI taxonomy): Eukaryota > Metazoa > Chordata > Mammalia > Chiroptera > Vespertilionidae > Myotis > Myotis davidii. Next base: position 5,564,697 of record NW_006296417.1, on the reverse strand, counting down.
AGAGCACACATCCCCCCTTTGGCCGCAGGGGCCAGGCGGACCCGGAGCGCTGGCTTTGGGTAATGAGTTAAAAGATTCCCTGGGTTTAAGGCTTCCAATGCCATTGACCTCTGAGGCATGTGGCTGCGAAAGTTAATTCACTTCGCACATGTTTCAGAGCAACAGGTGGTAGACAACCATCGGGGCCGCCAGCATTCCTGGGTTTTGCAACCCCCCAGCTCCCGGTGGGGTGGGATTGACACCCCCCTCCCCAGGCCCTGACTGACAAGCTAATGGGCGAGCTGGGGAGCGCTGGGCTATTGATTCCAGGGTAACACAACACCGCCCCGTCCATGAAACTGCCAGGAGATGTTTCAGAGGCAAAGAGAGGGAGGCATCGGGCTGTGGGGCAAGTGGGAGAAATGTGCTTGTAGGCAGAGCAAGGAGTGAGAGAGCTCTCAGGAGCGGGCCCAGGATATTAAAAAAGCCACAAAGCCGGAGTCTGGCTGAGTGGAGGGGAATGGTTATGACTCGTTT
>NW_006296417.1:5554048-5563751 GCF_000327345.1 Myotis davidii | reverse complement strand
GAGGTTTTTTAAAAATATATATTTTATTGATTTTTTTACAGAGAGGAAGGGAGAGGGATAGAGAGTTAGAAACATCGACGAGAGAGAAACATTGAGCTGCCTCCTGCACACCCCCCACTGAGGATGTGTCCGCAACCAAGGTACATGCCCTTGACCGGAATCGAACCGGGACCCTTCAGTCCGCAGGCCGATGCTCTATCCACTGAGCCAAACCAGCCAGGACTATTGAGGGGGTTTTGAGAGAAATAGTATTTGTGGAACCTCAAGTACTCGTCTCAAGCTACCATGCCGACTGAGCAGGGTCACTGTGAGTGAGTACTTGACATTGACCAAAACATTCACAACTTGCACAGTTTCCAAAGCCAGAGAAGAAATGCGGAAGGTACAACTGACTTGTTGCAAACTTTGTCACCTTCTAGCCACCTGTGATGAAGAGGTGTATGTGTGTGTGTGTGTGTGTGATTTTTATTTTTAATCCTCACCCAAGGATATTTCTCCATTGATTTTAGAGGGAGTGGAAGAGAGAGAGAAAGACAGAGAGAAACACTGATGTGAGAGAAACGCATTGATTGGCTGACTCCTGCACATGCCCTGACTTAGGGCCCAGGTTAGGGAGGAGCCTGCAACCCAGGTATATGCCCTTGACCGGAATCAAACCCAGGACCCTTTGGTCTGCAGGCCGACGCTCTATCCCCTGAGCAAACTGGCCAGGGCATGCGTGTTCGTTTAAAGAGTTAAGAAGTGGTGTCTCATCAGTGTATGGAATTTTAATGATAAGACAAATCTCCAAAAATTATCTCCAGCCTCAAACTAGACAGAAAACGACCATCAATTTTCATTTGTATTCCCATTTTTCATCTCAGTATCTACTGCTTATCACGGTGGCATTGAAGTGCTCCTTCAAATTAATTAGATTGATTTCAATTTCCATTGTGAGTTAAAGGACCCACTCATCATCTCCCTCCCGCTGAAGCCAGTAATTGATGGGCTAGTGACGGGTCGGTACAGTCCTCCTCCTGCCGAGCTGGGGGAAGCTCGGGTTGACAGGTGACTGAGGACTTGTGTTTGAAGCTGGGGGTGTTTACTGCACATGTGCCTTTGAGCAGAGTCCTTCAGCCGCCGCCATCTTTGCTCTGGGAAGAATGGGCTGCCCAGGAAGAAGAGGGTGGTGGGAGGGGCACTGAAGGGAAGGGGTATTGAACTTGGAGCGAGGAGGTATTGGCTCAAGTCTCAATTCTGCCACCAACCAGCCCTGCGCCTGGAGAGATTTACTCACTTGCCCTCAAAGGGACCCGATTTTATGATCTATAAAATGGAGAGGGAGAGTTGATGCAATGAATATTTATGGAACATCCACCACACAGCATGAGCTCTGCGGGTCTGAGGATTCAAACGCGAACAAAGAGAGGACTTCAAGTCAACGGGGAAAGAAGGCCATTGATCAAACAATGATGCCCATGCAGCCAAGGTGGCCATCCCAGGGCGTAGAGGGGCTCTGACCCATTCAGGGAGGAAGGAAGTCTTCTGCCCAGATGTGACGTCTGAAATGGGCAGGAGGACAGGCAGAATGTTCTGGGCGTGGAGGGTGAGCAGCAAGGGAGCGAGGGCACACCTGGTTGAGATGAGCTTGCAGAGGTAGGTGTCCGGCAGGAGGACGGGGTAAGGTCTGATTTGAGTTGGACAACGATTTGTGGAGAATTTCGTGGAGGAGAAGACCATGCACGGCGTCAGGTCAAGCAGGGGCAGCTACTGGAGTGGACTTGCCAAGACAATGAGTGGCTGGCACTTGGAGCAACGGGATGGAGAATGGACAGACTTGAGAGACATTTAAGAGAGACTATTGGCAGCACTGGTGATGAGCTGGGTTTAAGAGTGAAGGAGAAGGTGCCCTTAGGAATGAGCCTGGCCTTCTGGCTGGATGACCTAATAGATGATTCTTTCATACACTGAGAGCACCGGGAAAGGTGTGGATTGGTGGGGGATGATCATGAATGTGTGGGGATGATAATGACTGTGTGGGGGATGATCATGAATGTGTGGGGGATGATCATGAATGTGCTGGGATGATTATGAATGTGTGGGGGATGATCATGAATGTGCTAGGATGATCATGAATGTGTGGGGATGATCATGACTGTGTGGGGGATGATCATGACTGTGTGGGGGATGATCATGACTGTGTGGGGGATGATCATGACTGTGTGGGGGATGATCATGACTGTGTGGGGGATGATCATGACTGTGTGGGGGATGATCATGACTGTGTGGGGGATGATCATGACTGTGTGGGGGATGATCATGACTGTGTGGGGGATGATCATGACTGTGTGGGGGATGATCATGACTGTGTGGGGGATGATCATGACTGTGTGGGGGATGATCATGACTGTGTGGGGGATGATCATGACTGTGTGGGGGATGATCATGACTGTGTGGGGGATGATCATGACTGTGTGGGGGATGATCATGACTGTGTGGGGGATGATCATGAATGTGTGGGGGATGATGAATGTGTGGGTGGGTATGATCATGAATGTGCTAGGATGATCATGAATGTGTGTGGGGTGATCATGACTGTGTGGGGTATGATCATGAATGTGCGGAATGATCATGAATGTGTGGGGATGATCATGAATGTGTCTGGGATGATGATGAGTGTGTGGGGGATGATCATGAATGTTTGGGGGATGATCATGAATGTGTGGGGATGATCATGAATGTGTCTGGGATGATGATGAGTGTGTGGGGGATGATCATGAATGTGTGGGGGATGATCATGAGTTTATGGAGAATGATCATGAGTTTGGTCCAGGATGCAAGAGCTTAAGGACAATGTAATTCCTTGAACAGGATGATGAGCTGACCCCTAAAATCTGTCACTTCTAAAACTCTCCATTCTCTGAGACAGATCTGCTACAAGGACGAGCGTGCTGGGACACCTTTTGGATGGCAGCACGAGGTAGTGGAAATACTGTCCACTTTTCTGACACGTGGAACCCCAGCCCCAACTGGGTGTATGCTGGCTGAGCGACCTAGTCCAGTTCATTGATCGCAACCTCAATCTCCTGTCATCCATTAGGGCAATGCGCCCCCTTTCATGGCTGAAATAAACACGAAAGATAAAGTGTGCACATTTCTAGTATGGCGCCAGACACAAGGAAGAGTTAGACTTTTATCCAACCTGTTCTGCTGCGGTGAGCTACTCATCCATATAGTCCCGTGTCAAAATGAACCGTGTATCACTCCAGGCTATAGGCCCTGCCTATGAAACCCACTTAATAAACCATTGTCTGTAGACAGCAGCGGCCATTGTTTGCAGGCCCAGCTGCACCACATCTGAGGGTATATGCTACACACATGGGCCTCCGTGGGATCAAGTTACGGTGCGAGGATCCCCCCGAGGAAAGCTCTTGGGCTGAATCCTCTCTGAATGCACTTCCTGGCAGCAGCACATAATCGGGTTGTGCTTTTCTATGAATTCTCAGGAAGGTGGTCTCCTAGACAAGAACACGTGACCCTGTGCCAATGGGACAGAATGGTGGTGCTACTGGAAGGAACTTTCTTCTGGTGCGTGTGTGTGTGTGTGTGTGTGTGTGTGTGTGTGTGTGTGTGTGTGATCATTGGAAATCTTGGCTTCTTTACCTATTTTTAAAATGTATTTTTATTGATTTCAGAGAGGAAGGAAGAGGAAAAGAGGGAGATAGAAACATCAATGATGAGAGAGAATCATGTATCGGCTGCCTCCTGCATGCCCCCCACTGGGGATCCCGCGCCACCTGGGCATGTGCCCTTGACCTGCATTGAACCTGGGACCCTTCAGTCTCCAGGCTGACGCCCGATCCCCTGAGCCAAACTGGCTAGGGCCATTTGTTACTAGTTAAACGTTACCCGGAGTCCACTCTACGACAGATCGGATAACTCAACAGGAAGTACTTGACTCATATAGAGTTTTTAGTGTTTTGATGAGACGTCCCACGGCCATGGCTGCCCTGGCTGGGAGGCCGACAGCTGACCTGCCAAAGCAGAGTGTTGAAGCGAACATCAAGCTCTCACGTTTGAACTTAACTTTGCAAAAAATGGAAAGGAACTTCGAAAGGTTTGGGCCATGCCTGGAGACTAATTTCCTCACCACTGCACCGAGCTAGGATGTTTATTCCAGCACTTTTAAAGGTTTTTCAATGATGAGTTTCTAATCTATAGAGAAAGGAGGCCATGTACCTTGTATACACACTTATATCCTCAAACATTCTAAACTACCTGCATTTCAATTCTAGTTTGCTATTACATTCCAATGCCCATTTAAAAAGAAACTCTATTTTCCTGCAGGCACTTAAAAACATATTACCTCTCTCCCCCCTTCCCTCTCCCCAAATTTATTTACTTGTTAGCAAATTGGATTATCTTCCATCAATTAAAAGAGTTGCGGTCATGGGCATAAAGCTAACCGTTGTTATAAATACTTGCTTAACATTGCAAAACTTGTGAGGTTTCCTGCAACAGTTTTTGTTTTTTAAAAGAAGGATGCATGAATTTTTTTTTTTTTTTTTTTTTTTTTTTACATTTGCTTACAGGGCTTGAAATCTCACCTTGAGTCCACCCATCTTTGGAAATGTTAGCAATTTAAAATACTTGAAAAATTGTTGGAAGTCAGAATGATGGCCGGTTGGTAAAGTGAGGAATGCTAGTATTTCCCTTGCAATTTACCCCCTAATCATTGAGCCCTGAAACGATCAGTATGCTGCATCTATTAAGATGCCCAAATCCTGGCTCTCGAGAGCTTTGCAATTTTTTTCTGCTTTCCAGTGGGGAACGAATGTGCTTACAGGAATAACTGACAGTTGAAAACATGCCAGCTTCATTCAATGTGGGCAAATTAAATTTGGCATCGAATCGAAGTTATTTAATACATACAAATACAGGCTTTTATATATTTTAAGTGATGTTGTCATGTCTATTTCAGCCAATTCAGGATTCTCTGTATTACTGGGAAACAGTGAAAGAGTGAATAAGTAGCTTTGCCAACCAATCATTTCAACACACTTTCCTGCCAGAAGTTTTGAAGGGTCTGAGTGATTGATTACCAATTGCTTTTCTTAAAAAAAAATATTTTTATTGATTTCAGAGAGGAAGGGAGAGGGAGAGACAGAAACATCAATGATGAGAGAGAATCATGGATTGGCTGCCTCCTGCACGCCCCACACTGGGGATCAAGCCCACAACCCGGGTATGTGCCCTGACCAGGAATCGAACTGTGACCTCCTGGTTCATAGGTCGATGCTCAACCACTGAGCCAAGCCAGCTGGGCTGCGTTTATGTTATTAATAAAAATGTTTAGCTTTTAGTAAAATAGTATCTTTGTCTCTATTTTACTGTTGTTTTTTTTAAAATACTTTTAATTGATTTTTAGAGAGAAAGGAAGGGAGAGGGAGAGAGAGAAACATCTATGTGAGAGCCTGCCTCCTGCAGGCCCCCTACTGGGGATTGAGCCTACAGCCCAGGCATGTGCCCTGGCAGGAATCAAACCAGCAACCTTTTGGTGCATGGGACGATGCTCAACCAACTGAGCTATTTTATTGTGTTTTCCTCTTAAAGGGGAAGTCAGCAGGGAAGCCCTTTTGTTGTCCGCCTCACACCTCCCTTACACATGGCTGCACTCTCTGGCGCCTCTCTCTAGAAGCCCACCGTGAGGCCCTCTGAAAGCAACCACATCATCAGTACCCCCCCTCTTGAAAGCACCCATCTTCCATGATTACGTGTGAGAAGCTAAAGGAGGGCGGGACTTCAACAGACCAGAACCTTGGAGTACCCCAGAAACACGCAGGGGCCTGTGCTCAGCCATGCTGTCTGCAAACCAAGGCGAAAAGGGGGCATTCACGTTGGGATGTAAACCCCTGTCATTGGCTCAAAACCACTTCAACAACAACGAGTCCCCATTAACAATGAGATGTGGACTCCACTGTTTCTTCTTTATGACAAACCAGCGGCGGCTTCATTGCGCAGCGCGCCCGTCGGCCCCTGGCGGCCGGCAAGCTTGCCATTAGCTGGAATCTCCGAGCTGGTATCGCCCGTGGCAGCCGCTAATGGAACACATGCCTGTCATTTGCTGTTGACAGGGATTAATAAAAACCTAATTTGAGGAAATTATGAAAAAGCCACTCATTATGCAATCTGGTTTGTGTTTTGGCATGTGGCAGTCATTGGCTTGATGGCCCAGAAAACCTTCATTTCCAGAACTTTACGGACCAGGTCTCCACTGCCGAGCCCGCCAGAGCCCCTCACCTCTCCCGCCTGTTTGATCTCCTAATTGCCTCAAGACATCCCCACAGGTTGGCTTTATGACGCTGGAGGCCTCGGCCCCAGCCGAGGTGTGATGGACACAGGGATCAGGCCTGGCTGTCAGCAGTGGTATGTGGTTATTACAAGAAACTTAATTCCGCCCTGTCCATCAAGAGCCCCCGCCCCGCCCCCGCCCGCACCCCCACGTTAACGTGTTCCTTATGGACTCTTTGGACTTGGCAGTGAGCTTAGCAGCGTCTAAGAGGGCAGTTCTGTTAGTCTCTTCTCTACACACACACACCTGGTGCAGAAAGCATGACTCGCAGATACCCTGGCCTTGACCATGGCTGGTTGATGCCATGTAAAAATGTGAATTTTTAATCATGAAGACTGGCTCGCCTATGAATGGGGCTCTATCAGGTTTTGAGAAAATATATAGGTGCATGTTGGAAAGAGTTAAGAAAACCTCAAAATAGTCTGGCTTCCAGCTCCCCAGTGGGGTCCATTAATTATGGAACCTTAAAGAAGAGAGCTGGGAATTCTGCACCTCCAGAGAGGAAGGGGTTCCCCTGGCTGGCCTCGGATGGAGGTCATCGTGAAAGTTCCCCTGTAAACAATGACAGCAAAGGGCAGCCGTAAGCTGGTCACACAGAATTGTTCCAGACAAAGGCTCTGTGTTTTATCTCACTGATCACTTTCTGACTTATCAGATGTTTCTCTAGTCTTTCCTTCTCTCCTTCCCTCCTTCCCTTTCCTCCCTCCCTCCCTTCCTTCCTTCTTTCCTTTCTTCCTTCCCTCCTTCTTTTATTCCCTCCCTCCCTCCCCTCCTTTCTCCATTCATTCTCTTGGTCTATAATTCTGATTGCTTTTCCTCTGCCATTCATTGGCTTTTATTTCAATCAGAAGATTTTAAGTGTCAATGTAAGACTAAAGACAGCTCAGGTGGACACAGAAAGCAGAGGCATTTTTCTGCTCATAATTAGAAAGTGGGAAGTCCAGCCTAATTAGAAGCTACCGAGTAAACCAAAGAGCGGGAGCTGCTAGGAATCCTTCTGGGAGAGGCAACATTTTTAAAATTTACTTTATCGTAAATTATTGAACGTACACCATAGAGTGTGAGGGTCAAGGAAGCTGTGATCCTCTCAGCAGACTATTTTACTTAAAAAAATCAACTTTATATAGGTGTGATTGACACTTAAAATGCAAAGTGTCCAGTTTGAGGCGTTGTGAGCATTATAAACAATCAAGTTATATAACATTTCAATCCCCCCCCCCCAAGTTTCTCTCATGTACTTTCCTAGAATTTTCTGCAAGTGGAATTATATAATAGATGTTCTTCTTTCTTTTTTAAAATCCTCACCCAAGGGTATTTTTCCATTGATTTTTTTAGAGAGGGAAAGACAGAGAAATATTGAGAGAAACACATCGATTGGTTGCCTACTGCATGAGCCCCCAGGGTCTGGACCAGGGAGGAGCCTGCAACCGAGTATGTGCCCTTGACCAGAATCAAACCCAGGACCTTTCAGTCCGCAGGCCGACGCTCTAGCTCCATCCACTCACCAAACCAGGTAGGCCAGTAGATTTCTTTTGTATGTATCTTAGAACCAGCATAATGGCTTTGAGATTCACCCATGCTGTTCTGTGTGTCCATCGCTCATTCTTTCTGACCGTGTTTCATTGCATGGTTATAGTGCAGTCTCATTTAGCTGTCTAGTCACCTGCTGATGGACATTTGAGTTGTTTTTAGCTATCGTGAATGGAGCTGCCATCAACATTCCTACGTAAGTCTTTGATGCTACACGTTTTCATTTCCTTTGGGTAAATATCGAGGAGTGGAATTGTAGGGTCACATGGTAAGCATATGCGTAACTATATAAGAAACTGCCATCTCTTTTCCAAATTGCTTTTTGCATCCAGAGGAGCCTATCACATATTTCTCTGACCTTAAACATCTCCCTGCCAAGCAGGGAAGACAATGTCTGTGTAGAAAGCAATCTGAGAGTATTCAAATATTAAGTCCTCAACTGCAACTACAATGTCAACGGCCATATTGATGGGAACAAGTCCATAGGAGTTGAAATGTCCCAAGGAAACTACAGAAGAAACAGGGCTTGATACACTAAAGCAGTGATGGTGAACCCTTTGAGCTTGGCGTGTCAGCATTTTAAAAAACCCTAACTTAACTCTGGTGCCATGTCACATATAGAAATTTTTTGATCTTTGCAACCCTAGTAAAGCAAAGATTTATATTTTGGTATTTATTTTATATATTTAAATGCCATTTAACAAAGAAAAATCAACCAAAAAAATGAGATCGCGTGTCATAGGTTCGCCATCACTGCACTAGAGCACTAGCAACAGTGTTCTGGTCTACCCCCAACTGGACTTAAAAATTGGGTAAACTTGGCCCTAGCTGGTTTGGCTCAGTGGATAGAGCATCGGCTTGCGGACTGAAGGGTCCCAGGTTTGATTCTGGTCAAGGGCACATGCCCGGGTTGCAGACTCTATCTCCGGTAGGAGCGTGCAGATGTGGGCAGCTTTCAAAATTGCCTTAATCCCTCGAGTGCTTAATTTCTTTTCTTTTATGGCGGCTTGTAGGGTAGCAACAAGTATTCAAGCAGTTAATAATTTTAAACACTTCAGCTTTCCTTAGGCGATATATCTTTCGCCTTAATTAAAATTGTCTTTTTGTCGGAAAAATATTAAAATGACATTAAGACCCATTCTCTATGATGGGAAATATATGATGATATGAATTTTTTATTATACAAACTATTATCGAACAGCTGCGGACGTATTCTTTCCTGGGTTTCCCTTCGGCGGCTTGGAGCAGTCACTATTTCTTAATAATGTCCGTGCAGCTTCCCTCTGCAATATGTGAAAAGTCCATATTCATTAGAAACAGGGGCTGTATGCGTGTGATCTTTTTATTCCATTAGGGGGAGACCATAAGGCAGAGCTGGGTGTGTGGGAGCATTGGGTCATTCATTGAGGAGGTTTTTTAAAAATATATATTTTATTGATTTTTTTACAGAGAGGAAGGGAGAGGGATAGAGAGTTAGAAACATCGACGAGAGAGAAACATTGAGCTGCCTCCTGCACACCCCCCACTGAGGATGTGTCCGCAACCAAGGTACATGCCCTTGACCGGAATCGACCCGGGACCCTTCAGTCCGCAGGCCGATGCTCTATCCACTGAGCCACACTGGCCGGGGTGGAAATCAGTTTTTGATTTATTGACGTCAGGGGCGGCGCGGCTGAAATTGCGGCCAGGCGAAGACGCGTCCTCCAACGACGGCCGATCGCTAGGGGGACATCCATCAGAGGCGTCTCCTGGCGCCTCCCTGTCCAGGTGATGGACCGCCCCAACCCCGGGGAAGGGCCCCTGACTCGCGCCCCAGCGGCCCGCCTGCCACTCTGATGGATG
>NW_006296417.1:5532701-5545260 GCF_000327345.1 Myotis davidii | reverse complement strand
TGATTCTGGTCAAGGGCACATGCCCGGGTTGCAGACTCTCTCTCCGGTAGGAGCATGCAGGAGGCAGGCGATTGATTCATGATTGTCTCTCATCATTGATGTTTCTGTCTCTCCCTCCCTCTCCCTTCTTCTCTGAAATCAATAAAAATATATTTTAAAAAATTGGGTAAACTTGTATGCATAATGTCTCAAAATTAGACGGGCCATCCCCCAAATTGTTTATATTAGTCCTTCCTCTGGCATATACCAGTCTCTCAAGTATTTACCCTTATTCAGTGTGTATCACTAAATGCTCAACAGAAAACCTCTCATTGTGATCCATTACAAAAATGTTAACAAGTTAATAAAAAATCTACAAATTCCTTTATGGGAGACAGTCAAGCTTCAGGACGAAAGAGGTTGGGGGGAGTGGAATTCAATAGCCCATTCAGCATTGAAATGTGAACACTAGGCCACTCTTTGGGTAAATTCAAGCCAGATTTGGCCTGCAGCTCTCGCCGGGCAGTTCCCAGGCGAGAGCAGGACTTCAGCCAGCGGTGGAGAAGCGTGGAATAACGTCTCTTTGAATTAGTTTCAAAACAGGGCTGCGATGCAGACTGACAACTTCTGATGCCAAATGCAAGAAGGCCCATATAAAGGCAGTCTGTTAAAGAGCCCATATGGCCACTACAAGATACGGTTACTAATATAAATGAAAACCCCCCAAATAAAAACCCAAATAAACTGGCGTCCGACTAGCCTCACCGTGAGACACCAGCGTTGTTATCAAGTCAAGGATACAAGAAATTAAAAATAATGAAATGAACTAAATAGTTGCTTTACAAGTTGCAATTACATAGAGCTTTCCTATGCAAAATTTATTTATTTATTTTTAAAATATATTTTATTGATTTCATACAGGAAGGGGGGGGGAAAGAGGGACAGAAACATCAATGATGAGAGAGAATCATGGATCAGCTGCCTCCTGCACGCCCCCTACTGGGGATCAAAACCACAACCCGGGCATGTGCCCCGACTGGGAATCTAACCGTGACCTTCTGGTTCATAGGTTGACGCTCAACCATTGAGCCATGCCAGCTGGACCCTATGCAAAATTTAAATGACTATACAGTGTATTTGCCATCAAATAAAATAGATTCCCCAAAACATACCCAATCTACTACATGCATGAAAGCAGATCTTGGTGTAGTTGGGTGTAACTTGTAAGACTGTAACTAGTTCTGGACAAATCAAAAGGTTGGTGGCATGCAGAAATTCAGACCTTTTACTGTGGCGTACGCTTGGATCCAGCAAAACTATGAATATGAATGGGAACAAGCATTTATGTAGTTGAGTTGTCTACTGGATGAAATAGCATCTACCTCTCAACTTGGTTTCTTTATAAACAATGGCCATCAAGGGATAAAGAAATTGGAGGAATAATTAAAAAGGTTGTCAGGCTGTGGTTTAAGGCTAGTACATAAGGCACATGTGCGGCCAACAGTATGCAACGCCCACATTCATGCATGCTTCACTCCTGAATGGAACTTACTAGTAAGTGACTGTGCAAAGGCATAGGAGACGGACTGTATCTAACCACCTTTGTTGTTTTTTTTTGTTTTGTTTTTTTTTTAATTTCAGAGAGGAAGGGAGAGGAAGAGAGAGAGAGAAACATCAATGATGAGAGAGAATCCTGGATCGGCTGCCTCCTGCACGCCCCACACTGGGGATAGAACCCACAACCCGGGCATGTGCCTGGACTGGGAATGGAACCATGACCTCCTAGTTCATGGGTTGACGCTCAACCATTGAGCCACGCCAGCCTGGCTCTAACCATTTTTAAGACTCTTTTTGTTTTAGTTTGCTACAGCTGCCGTAACACAGTGCCACAGTCTAGGACGCTATACAACAGAAATGGGTGGTCTTGTAGTAGTGGGAGCTACAAGTTCAAGGTCAAGGCATCTGAAGGGCTGCTTCCTTCTGAGATCTCTCACCTTGGCTTGTAGGTGGTCCTCTCCCCGGTTTCTGTGTCCTGACCCTCTTCAAATGTCTAGGCCTTAATTGGTCACTTGCCTTTGCATTTTATTTATTTATTTTTTAAAAATGTAGTTTACTGATTTTTTACAGAGATCAGGGGAGAGGGATAGAGAGCTAGAAACATCAATGAGTGAGAAACATCGATCAGCTGCCTCCTGCACACCCCCTACTGGGGATGTGCCCGCAACCCAGGTACATGCCCTTGACCGGAATCGAACCTGGGACCCTTTGGTCCACAGGCCGACGCTTTATCCACTGAGCCAAACCGGTTAGGGCGGCCTTTGCATTTTAAAGGCTGCTTGATCATTTGAAGGCGGTTATATTACTGCTGTTAATAGAAAGCCCATGTTTTGTTTTGTTTTGAAATTTCTGTTCTAATGCACATTTTGAGGCATCCCCCACTTGCTCCCGTCTGCTTGGTCTTCTGATCCGATGATGTTGGTCTTGACAGTAACCAGCAGGTTGTGAAATACACTGGACCTCAGTATGCCCTCTGAACAGCGAGGCAGAGAATTGCATTGCCTTCCTGTTACCTAGCCCTTGGCATGAAATGAAACAAGTACCGCCAGCCCAACGTCGGGCAAATGCTGGGGTCTATAAATTCTGTCGACTCTGCATAAAGGAGTAGAAGACTGGAAGCTACTCAGGCAACTTGATTTTGATAATTTCAGGCTGAATATGCCCCCTCCCCACCCCCCAGTTATTTGTCAAATCAGGAAAAATACAGTCATGCTGTTTTGCTTCAAATATCTGAGCAGCTGCACCCAGATATAAACTACTAAGTAGCTAATGATGCTGATCTTGAAATCATGCCTCTACCTGTCCAAAAAAAAAAAAAAAATTCAGACCACAGCATATCACTAATGCTGTACGTGAACATACTGGTCTCATAAACACGGGAAGTTGATATAATTGATGATCTGATCATCACTCAGCTAAATGTCCCTTCTGGTGATCTTATCAATAGACACAGATTTCCACCAACTCTTTTTCGTGTAAGGATTGCTTTCTGTCAAATATGGATAGAAATATTCTTGTCGACTCTGGGACACATGTGGGGTGTGGTAGTGATTCTTACTGAAGGTGCATATGAATATGGAATATATAGAAACAATATCTACATGAAATTAATTGTTTATGAAATGAAGTTATAAAGATAAAAAACAGAATATATTCCCCAAATGCTTGTATTTAGAAGCACATGCATCTCAGTGAGCTGCCCCCAAGTCCCTTATGAAGAAGAGAAAAAAGAGAAATCAACGTAAGAAAAGTCCTTTACGTAGAATCTGTATAGATACAGAAATAAAATGCAGATTCTCATGGGCGCGGCCCAGGTGACCCTGGGAAATGTCCTCCATTAACTGGGAAGTAGATGTGATTCTGTGCAGCTGAGGGTGGAGTTGCAGCCACTGTTATACGCAAACCTCCTCCTGCCTATTAAGCCCTCATTTGTCCCTTGATGGGTGGTGCCAACTTCAATGTCAGCTCGGTGCAGCGGGCACCAGCACCGGCCACAGTACATGCTGAGACCACCAGCTCATCCCATGCAAACACTCAACAGCCTCTGGGATAACTTCTGGCGATTTCAGGAAAAGAGCTTCACCCAAAATGCTCCCAGTCAAAGAACCCCTGGGATGTTCAAATGCACGTGTGTGCATGTGCAGACCTGTGTGTACATATATGTTTTAAGAAAAATGAGGACAGCCTATCTGGCCAGGCTCAGTGGTTGAACAGTGACCTGTGAACCAAAAGGTCACGGTTTGATTCCAGGTCAGGGCACATGCCCCAGTTGCGGGCTCGCTCCCCAGAGGGGAGCATGCAAGAGGCAGCCGATCAATGATTCTCTCTCATCATTGATATTTCTCTCTCTCTCCCTCTCCCTTCCCTCTGAAACCAATAAAAATATATTAAAAAAAAGAAAAATGAAGATGAGAGAATTGATCTATTCTAAAACTTCCAATCCTTGATTAAAGGCATTCACATATTAATATACAACGTAGCCATCTTACGGCACAGGCTAAAAACGCATACACAACCATGATGTAATTTTGTGAGTGTACATCATATGGATCTGCTATTAGCTGGGCCTAGAAAAAAGTGATATGAAATAAAATAAAATAAAAATCCAACTTCTAATCAGTTTATGATCCTGGGGAATTTTCAGCCAAACTTATTGTAAGAGTAATGTATGCAGAAAGATGGGGGCGGGGGGGAAGGAAGAAAGAAAAGAAAAAAAACCCCAGAAAGTCAGTTAAGTGGAATTTAAAGTCGTCAGGCTGCAGTGTAGAACTCCATTACCATATCTTTCTTTTTTTTTTTTTAATAGTATTCTCTGAAAAGCACTCGATGTAATAAAGTCAATTTAAAATTTGTTCTCCCAATCTTTTGCATCTGTAATTTTCCCATTAAACGTAAATGCCCACGAGGCAAGCTATTTGCATTACATTGCATTTGCAGTCTTTAAAACAAACTATAAATCCCCCCCTTGTTTCATGTGATTGATGCTCTGTGTATAAATACCACCAGAACCCTCAAAGGGGGCTCGCAGTGACAGTAAATTAAAGTTTTCAAGTCGGGCCGCATCTCAGCACTCCAGCCCTTGATCTGTGGGCAGCCTTGTTAACCCCTGTCGCACTGCCCTCCTGAACCCGCCTTCCCCCCGCCTCCTTCCCCTCTCTGCCCCCCATTCTGCTTTCCTTGGGAAACACCTTCCCGGCCAGGGGAGTCACACCAGGGCAGGGAGCGGCAGTTAATTAAATGGAGGCTGTGGCGGCTGGCGGGAGGGCTGGCGGCCCGGCTGGCGGCCCTGACTTGCCCAGCCTGCCGTATTGGAGATCAGGAAACTTGGGGCCCCTTCTCAGTGTAAACAATGGGCAGCCACGGAGACGCGGACTGACTGGCCAAGCCCCCCATTAGCTGCTTTCATGGTCACCGTCTTGTGCATATACAACGTAGCCATTTTATGGCACAGGCTAAAAACGCATACACAACCATGATGTAATTTTGTGAGTGTACATCATATGGCTCTGCTATTAGGCTGGGCCTAGAAAAAAGTGATATGAAATAAAATAAAATAAAAATCCAACTTCTAATCAGTTTATGATCCTGGGGAATTTTCAGCCAAACTTATTGTAAGAGTAATGTATGCAGAAAGATGGGGGCGGGGGAGGGGGAAGGAAGAAAGAAAAGAAAAAAATGCCCATCAGGAAGGGGCAGGGCAAGGAGGCATCGGTTGACTGGGAGGAAGAAACGCAGGGGAAAAGGAGGAAAGAAAAGATTCTAGCCATGTTTTCCAATGTCCACTTATTCAACCACCTCTCATATTTTACTCTCCATTTTAACCCTACAAACTGCTATCATTACTTTTTTTTTTTTAAATCCTCACCTGAGGATATTTTTTCACTGGTTTTTAGGGAGAGGGGAAGAGAGAGGGAGAGACAGAGAGAAACATCGATGTGAGAGAAACACATGGATTGGTTGCCTCCTGCATGAGTCCCCGACCAGGGCCGACCAGGAGGAGCCTGCAACCAAGGTATGTGCCCTTGACTGGAATCGAACCCGGGACCCTTTGGTCCGCAGACCAAAGCTCTATCCACTGAGCCAAATCGGCTAGAGATGTAATTACTTCTTTCTCAAATAATAATTTCTTATTAAAACTAGGAGGACTTTCAAAATCTAAACAAAGCGATTGCCTCTCTGAGACTTCAGAGGACCCGTAGTCTCTGTAATTGAGTGATGAGTCCAGTTGGTAAACCCTTCCCTGTGTCTCACTGATTGCAGTTGGATCGGACTTGGGCAAGACTCAGAATGGGGATCTTGGAGCAGTGGTTCTCAACCTTCTGGCCCTTTAAATACAGTTCCTCATGTTGTGACCCAACCATAACATTATTTTCGTTGCTACTTCATAACTGTCATGTTGCTACTGTGATGAGTCGTCATGTAAATATCTGATATGCAGGATGGTCTTAGGCGACTCCTGTGAAAGGGTCGTTTGCCCGCCAAAGGGGTCGCGACCCA
The DNA here is from genome assembly GCF_000327345.1 of Myotis davidii. Lineage (NCBI taxonomy): Eukaryota > Metazoa > Chordata > Mammalia > Chiroptera > Vespertilionidae > Myotis > Myotis davidii. The sequence continues at coordinate 5,539,227 of NW_006296417.1, read as the reverse complement.
CAGGTTGAGAACCGCTGTCTTGGAGAAACAATCCATTTGATTCACTGATTCTCTTTGTGAACCATCTCCGGGTGAGGGATTCTTCACCCAACTTGTCGCAGTCAATCCCTTGACCCACCTTATGCGATGGCTCCCCCACCCTGTGCCAGCGATGATTGGCTGAGGGTGCATGGGGGGTTTCTCACTGCTCTCTCAAACGCTCCCCGTAATTCTTCGTGCGTTTCCCCCCAGTAGAAAAGGAAGGTGATTGTAAAATCCCACATCAATTTTTTTTCTAGCTGGATGTGTCGCATATGACTGCCAAATAGAAATGTAAATTAGCAGAGCCTCACAGCTCATATATGCAAAGGTCCGGGGGGGAAAGGGAAGTCTTCAAGGACGGGTAAGTGGGCCCTCCAGAAGGGAAAGGGGAGACACAGAGGAATGCCACTGAGCAGGGGGTAGGGAGGAGAGAGGAAGGCAAGGAGACAATAAAGCTAACTAATTAATTGGGGCTATTAATCTAGACCGCATGTCCTTTGACAATCACAGCACTGATAGGGGATCCCACGTGGATATTGACAGGGACATGGAAATATATTTGGAAAATAACACTTCTGTGGTTTTTCATTTCTTCTAGGACAGTGGTTCTCAACCTTATGGCCCTTTAAATACAGTTCCTCATGCTGTGACCCAACCATAACATTATTGTCGTGGCTACTTCCTAACTGTCATGTTGCTACTGTGATGAATCGTCATGTAAATATCTGATATGCAGGATGGTCTTAGGTGACCCCTGTGAAAGGGTCGTTCGACCGCCAAAGGGGTCGCGACCCACAGGTTGAGAACCGCTGACCTATGATCTTTTAATAATCCAGGTGGGAGAATACCAGGAAGGTCCGCACTGAGAAGCACATCAGCCCAAGATACATTCCTTGGGACTTCTTTTGTCTTTTTGCTTCTGAATGACACACCTTCCCAACCATGGCACCGGCTCATTCGGGTGCCCAGACATCCTCTTCAAGAGGGTCGTTTGGCATGGCTGGTGTGGCTCAGTGGTTGAGCATCGACCTATGAACCAGGAGGTCACAGTTCGACTCCCAGTCAGGGCACAGGCCCAGGTTGCAGGCCGGATCCCCAGTGTGGTGCGTGCAGGAAGCGGCTGATCCATGATTCTCTCTCATCATCGATGTTTCTCTCTCTCTCTCCCTCTCCCTTCCTCTCTGAAATCAATAAAAATATACATTTAAAAGAAGAAGGTTGTGGGGTTCATGCATTCTCCCCATCAAGCTTCTGCTTGGACAAGCCTTTCACACGTTAGTGGTAACAGAAGTGAAAACTCATACTGATTTGGTTAACGCTACACATTTTGCTAACATTTTGCAAAGGACTCTTTGAACACATGTCTAGCCAAGCAAAGGAATGCTGGGAAAGGGGAAGGAAACAGCCATGTGGTCTCTACTATGGGCCGGCCCCCGTACTTGGCGATTTCACATTTTCTCAACCTTCACAATAATCCTGTGAGGTGGTCTAATTTTTCTTTGTCAATAAAAGGAAAAAAGTGTCTAAGAACATTGCTCAAGGTCCCCAAAATGACCAGTGGCAGTGTTTTTTGGAGATGGTCCATTTTCTTTTCTTCAAAATTTTTAAGAGCCTGTTCAGAAATACACAATGTGAAATCCTCAAGACAGACCCTGAGAACGCAGACATAGATGCCAGCATCTGTAAGTGAACAATGAGGCTACCCCCAAATTTTATGTGTATGAGCTGTGAGCTTCTGTTCATTCGCATTCTTATTTTTAAAAAAAAATATATTTTATTGATTTTTTACAGAGAAGAGGGGAGAGAGATAGAGTTAGAAACATCGATGAGAGAGAAAAATCGATCAGCTGCCTCCTGCACACTCCCTACTGGGGATGTGCCCACAACCGAGTATATATATATATTTCCTATTATATCATCTGTGGTAAAATAAGTCCCTTTGTTTTATGTTTTATTTCTTCCTTTTTAGGCAAAACCAGAAAAGCACCTCTAGCACAATGACAAGCCCAGAATCTTCGTGTGAGTCATATAACCAAGCCCTGCTACACTCTATCCACTGAGCCAAACTGGTTAGGGCGCAGTGGGTAGTGCATTCTTATTTTGAAGTCATATATAAAACATATGACCAGAAAATAATTGATATTCGATCATACAATTTCCTTTTTATTCTGGGAAAAGTAAAAAAATAAAATAAAATTATGAAAGGCATTTGAGATACCCTAATGAACCCTGAATCCTGACACAGACTTTATAAACACACAACATCACAGTTGAAACTCACAGTCACCCCAGAGAACCAGAAAACGGCCACAGATGCTGCTGAGTGTGTTACACAACGGAGCTCAGCTTCTTGTGAGCTGAGCACCCGCGCCCGCACCTTTGGGATGCTGTCGGCACAGCCTTCCCATGGACCAGTGTCAAAGGCATCCCGCTCTGATAGTGTAAGGGCTCGAATCCTTGCCTGGTCATCACTGTTTCCCAGGAATCAACTGATTGTTAGGGATTAACCGGGAAGCCCGAGGCAGAGCAGGTGCTGCTACCTGGCTCCGTGAAGATCACAGTGATGCTCGCTGCATTAGGATCCGTGGCACCAAGTGCCCATTTCAGCCCCAGCGCATTGCCAACACAGCCCCTGCCTTCAATCACCCTATTAATTTGGGAGCGCTTAGATCTTAGCTCACCCTGGGAATCTTCAGATCCTATCAATTAGAATAAGCCGCCTGGTCCTCCTAGAAGTGCACGGTGCTGTTGGGTTGCACAGATAATGATCATTTAACTTCGGGACACCTTGTCATTGCGAGAAGAATTAAAATTATAACTCTTCCGCCATCTCGGCGTGGAGCTGCCTACAGACTGTGGCGGGCCGAATTTCAAGTAATATTCCTCTGTCGCCCCATATCCCCAGGTCCTGGATAAAAATGAAATGTGCATTTCATAAGAAGATCCCAGCGAGCAGTAATAAGAAAAAGCATTCAATCATAGTCAATTGGCTAAAGCTTTGGGGATGGGCTCAAGCCACCATCTTTTTCTCCTTTTTTTTTTTCTTTCTACAAGGCACAGGAATAAAAAAATTAAAATAAATGTATCTCGACAGAACTTGGCTGGAGATCCTGGCTAGGCTGCTGATCAACTGAACGCTGTCTCCGTGTCATTCCTTCTTCGCCGACTTGGTCCACACCTTTGGGAACCCCTGGACCTGCTGGGGTTGGACCCCAACACCACTACAGCTAGACTAAAACGTACATTTTTAACTTGAGAAAAGCAATGGATTAAAGTCTGTTAATGTGAAACAAACATCCAATTTAAATTGCATTCATAGGGGGGACAGATGGCGATGGACAAATTTGACTTGGGGTGGTGAACACACAATACAGTGTACAGATGTGTTGTGAAATTGTGCACCTGGAACCTGTACAATTTTACTTTTGTTTCTCAGTGTCACCCCAATAACTTCAATAAAAAGGGAGAAAAATAAAAAAGTAAACTGCAATAAAAATAAAAATAAAAATAAAATAAAATGTATCTTCACCTCCCACCGGAAGCAGGGAAATAGATGGAGTTACACCTGTAGTGATAGGAAGATAATTTCCGATGGATTATTTTAGAATCAGGGGGAGCAAGCAGCGAACACCTCAGCTACAGTAGCCAAAAATTCTAGTCAATGGAATAGAGGTTGTTTGAAGTCTGACCAACATCTGTGCCTGATGCCACAGCTCCTCTGCCCACTAAGAAACAAAAAGGGAGGAAGGAAGTACATTTTCCATTAAACTTATTAAAAACCTGGCAACACTAGGTCTTTGCCGTAGTGGACTTCTATTCGGAAGACAGAAATTGCTCAAAGGATGTTCTAATTTCTAAGAAAATTGAAAATAACATAGAGCTGCATATTTCTATTATGCATATTGAGTAAGCTTGATTTTTTTAGAAAGTGTTTTGTTTATAAGCACTTGTGTTGTGCTTCATAGAAAGAACTCAGTCTTCAAAAGCAACCAAGGGCCCTCAGAGTGGTAAACGTATTTCCTGCTGGCATGCATGAACCGGAAATATATTCAAAAACTTTGAACTCTAGGAAACGAAACGCAAACCGGTTTTTGTAAAGACCTGGTGCGAAGCTTTCTTTCCCCCTCTTACCTACCAGAAAGCCTTTTCTTCTTCTTTTTTTTTTCCTCACCCGAGGATATTTTTCCATTGATTTTTAGAGAGAGTGGAAGAGAGAGGGAAAGACAGAGAGAAATATCGATGTGAGAGAAACACATCAATTGGTTGCCTCCTGCACGAGCCCAGACCAGGGCCCAGGCCAGGGAGGAGCCTGCAACCAGGGTATGTGCCCTTGACCGGAATCGAACCCGGGACCCTTTGCTCCACAGTCTGGCGCTCTATCCACTGAGCAACACCGGCTAGGACCCAGGAAACCTTTTCTATGGCCAATATCACAGCTAGCACATCAGGCTGCTCCCAAACAATTGGAAACTTTCATTCATTCTAATTCACTGCAAAAGGCATTTATTTCACCCTGTCTCCGCTCATTATAAGCAGATGCCACTGAAGAGATAAAAATACAGTCCAATAGCACCGGAGAAGTCCAACATCAAAAAAAAATAAATGCTTAAAACAATAGTTGTTTAGGGAGACCTCGGTGGGGCCCGGCGCTCCGGAACCTGGTCCCGGGTTGCGAACAAGTGAAGATTTATTCGCGCTCTCAGCACACTGGGAAATGAAGACCCAGAAGCTCATTATCATGTCTATTAAAAAGCAGAAACTGGGGTACATCTAAGAAAAGATGTATTACTTTTTAAACCTCACTGCAAACTGCAGACCAATAGGGACATGAACTATATAAGAATACTCTCGGTAGTAGGGGAGTGGAGAGGGGCTGGGACAGAGTCACTCTCCCCGACAGCCGGCAAAGAGAAGCCACTGAGTCCCACCGTTGCCATGGTTTTGGACAGGTGGCTCTCTCTCTGATTTCTCTGCAAAGGGAATTTTGAAGTCAGACTTTGGTTACATCTGGGGACTAGATGTCACCATGCGAATAACTGGAGGGGCCACCACGCTAGAGGGGAGGTGACGGAGGGTTTGCTAAGCGATGACCAGTTAAATTCTAGTTAACCCCAATTATAAACCTTCACCTTGGCTAATTGGATTAATTTGTCAGCAGGCAATATACTTGGAAAGTGTTCCGGAGCCAACTCGGACCACTTTATGACGAGATAAAAATCATTATTGTGCACGGTTCATTTCTGAAGAGTGGATCTATAACCAATTTCTGCAAAGGTAGAACAAAGTTGAATTTGACTATAAAGTTGAGAGAGCCATTTACGATAGCTATTCTCTTTGCAGTCCAAAAAAATATGCCCAATAAGCAAATTTCCTCTCAATTAAAAGCTTTCCAAACTCAGGGTTTAATGAAATCTTAATTAAAGTCAATGGGAAGTCACGTTCAGAAAAAAAATTTAAAGGTACTCAAATGTGTCCTTTTATTTCCCTCTTGACTGAGCCAAGCGTACTGGCTGTTTCTGTTTCTGTCTTCAGCTCTATAAGGTATCAACGTCTCCAGCCAGCCCAGGAATTTTCGTTGGCTGTAAATACAACTCGTGTGTGTGTGTGTGTGTGTGTGTGTGTGTGTGTTGTACGCAGAAAAGACACACACCAGAAAACCCTGTCACACTTACATGGCGATCTCACCACCCAATGACAAGCAGTGGCCACTTCGTAATTAAAAGGGTCAAGACGGCCCGGCTGGCATGGATAAGTGTTGAGCATCGACCTATGAACCAGGACATCACGGCTCAATTCCTGGTCAGGGCACATGCCCAGGTTGCGGGCTCCATCCCCAGAAAGGGGTGTGCAGGAGGCAGCCGATCAATGACTCTCTCTCATCATTGATGTTTCTCTCTCTCTCCCTTTCCCTTCCTCTCTGAAATCAGTAAGAAAATACTCTTTTACAAAAAGGGTCAACACGTTACTACACTATTTCCAACAGTTCACAAAGACGGAGAGCAAATTTGCTGGTAGGATTGTTGGACTCAATATTTAACAGTAAAAGTGTAATTTATGCTCTAGTGTTGCTAGGGGAATCCGTGGATGAGTCCAGTTGAAGTGAAATGGAACAATGTTGATCATGGGATTCCTCTTTGGTGGAATTAAAATCTTTCCAAGTTGATGTGAACAAAGAATCTGTTATCTCCCTTCCTCTCTGAAATCAATAAGAAAATATTCTTTTACAAAAAGGGTCAACACGTTACTACACCATTTCTAACAGTTCACGAAGACGGAGAGCAAAATATGCTGGTCGGATTGTCGGACTCAATATTTAACAGTAAAAGTGTAATTTATGCTCTAGTGTTGCTAGGGGAATCCGTGGATGAGTCCAGTTGAAGTGAAATGGAACAATGTTGATCATGGGATTCCCCTTTGGTGGAATTAAAATCTTTCCAAGTTGATGTGAACAAAGAATCTGTTATACTTGAACACACAACAGTAAGGCTGCAAAATATTGCGTTTT
>NW_006296417.1:5530723-5532435 GCF_000327345.1 Myotis davidii | reverse complement strand
GCCTGGCCTGTGCCCTCTTGCAATCCGGGACTCTCGGGGGATATCGGGATGCTGGTTTCGGCCCGATCCCCGTAGGCCAGGCCGAGGGACCCCACTGGTGCATCAATCAATGGACTGGGGCCTCTAGTATACATATAAGATCTTTGGTTAATCTCTTCCTACCCTCCCCCAACCCCTTCCCTCTGAGATTCATCAGTCTGTTCCATGTTTCCATGCCTGTGCATTGAGCGTCTGCCCCCTGATGGTCAGTGCACGTCATAGCTACCGGTTGTAACAGTCAAACAGTCACTTTGGCGCATATATGTATATTAAATCCTTACCCTAGGCTATTTTTCCATTGATTTTTAGAGAGAATGGAAGAGAGCGGGAAAGACAGAGAGTAACATCAATGTGCAAGAGACACCTTGATTGGTTGCCTCCTGCATGAGCCTCAACCAGGGCCTGGGCCAGGGAGAAGCCTGCAGTCGAGGCATGTGCCCTTGACTGGAATCGAACCCGGGGCCCTTCGGTCTGTAGGCCGACGCTCTATCCGCTGAGCCAAACTGGCTAGGGCTGATTCTGTTCCTTTTTAAACAAAGTAATTCATTGGAAGGAGGTAGTAACAATGATCAGATTATGGACATTAATGACAACATCCTGAGTTGTGTGTGTGTGTGTGCGTGTGAGATCGACCTAGGACCAGACAATTGAATGTTCCTTCCCTATAACCCGAGACAGACTCTGTCATCACCTGTTGACAATAGAGAAGACAGAAAGCCAAGTGTCGGGATCAGGGCACAATAATGCCTGTTGACAATAAATTATCAAAACAATAATCATGTTTAGCCAATCCCTTTGTGTAAAACTGTTATTATGATTCTAGCGCCAGCTGTCTGAAACTTTAATTTAAGTGCTTGCTGGAGGCGAGACATTTGGAATGCTAGTTTAGAATGTTTTATAGCTCAAGCAATATGTTTTACCAACCTCAAATACTGTGATGATGGTTTAAATGGTGGCTATAATTTGTACGTGGGGGGCTCCAGGGTGAGTTCTGCTTCCCAGGGAAGTGTCTGCTGCATCCAAATTTGGTCATTTCTGGACCATCTGGAGCAGCCTATCCTAAGGGGGCCGTGGACCCATATCTACTTGCCTGTAGGCAAGCGCCACGGGGGGTTAACTTTGGGGAAGTTACTTCAAGTTGCTGTGAGTTGGAAGAACCCTCAGAAACAGAAATGTTCTAGGGGAAGCACCATGGTTTAGTGTTAGGTTGGGTTGGTAACTTCAACGCTCTCCATCATCATTGATGCTTTTTAACAAAAAGATATATATTTTTATTGATTTCAGAGAGGAAGGGAGAGGGAGAGAGAGAGAGAAACATCAGTGATGAGAATCATTGATTGGCTGCCTCCTGCAGGCCTTCTACTGGAGATAGAGCCCACAACCCGGGCATGTGTCCTGATTGGGAATCGAACTGTGACCTCCTGGTTCATAGGTTGATGCTCAATCATGCCCTTGACCGTGGACTTTGGACGAGAAGGCCAAGTGAGATCCTGTGAGGTCCTCAGCACATACTCATGTTTCCCAGATCAGGGATTGTCATCATGTGGGTGTATGAATAACAAAGACATGATTCTACTTTAAACAGAGCAGGCTCCAACATATAACCCATCTGCAGGCATTTCTGCAATTGTCCTCATTCACAAATGATGTGCACTAGGAATTTGGGAAAGATA
>NW_006296417.1:5523278-5530662 GCF_000327345.1 Myotis davidii | reverse complement strand
TCAAGTAAAGGTTTGACCTTTCATTTACAGACACTACAATAACCAGCAAATACAGGTTCCAAAATACCTTCCCACTAGAGCACCCCAACTTCTTTTTTCAAAAAAATATATTTTAATTGATTTCAGAGAAGAAGGAAAGGGAGAGAGAAATAGAAACATCAATGATGAGAGAGAATCATTGATCGGCTGCCTCCTGCACGCCCCCTACTGGGGATCGAGCCTGCAACCTGGGCATGTGCCCTGACCGGGAATCGAACTGTGACCTCCTGGGTCATAGGTTGACGATCAATCACTGAGCCACACTGGCTGGGCAGAGCCCTCTAACTTCTAGTAGCTATTTTGAGCATAGGGCACGTACTTAATAAACCTTGGGAATAAGTTAATACCTAAAATACAAACCACACAGTACCTTTTTTTCCACTCTAGAAAGAGTCTAACCTAAGTTCTAAAAATGCCTCCAGAAATTCTACAACATACGATGTGGTGGGAGAGCAAACCCAAACTATGTCCGATGTCTCCTGAATCAATCCTGCTCCAACTACGGTCACTGTCAAGCTTACTGACTCAGACAAGAGCAACTGTCTCATCAATTCTCCTAGGCCTTGATCATATGTGTGGCGGATGCATTTCTGGGGAAAAATGTGTCAGTATCCCCTAGCACAGTGCTTGGCACCAAGGAGATGTTTAATAACTATATTAGCTTTATGAACCGATATCAATACATTTCATTTTCTTGGAACTGGGAAGGCTCCTGGAATTCCACAGGCAATGTTATTGGGTTGCTTTTGTAATTCTGATGCCTATGGGGGGCCCCGCGGCCACAGTGGTATCAGAGTTGAGGCTGGAGGGCTGACCCGACACGAGGGATAGGTAAAGAGGGAGGGTGTGCAAGGCCTAGAGTGGGACAGCAGCGCTCTAGGAGTTTCCTGGGAGGGCTCACCACTCATCACTCCAGGCCACTCCTGCGTGACTGTCCTCAAACTACTTCCTGTGGCCTGGAAGCTTCTGGATCCCCCCATGTGGCTCAGTGCTGAGCGCCCTAAGGATGTTTCGCTGAGCAGAGAACATCTGAACGTTGTCAGGAGGCATTCTGTCCTGGCTTCCCCTCCCCCCTGCCCCTCCCCTGCTTTACTGACTTCTTATGTCATTACACTGCACTGAAAGGCCATGGCCGAAAATGTCCCCTGAGACTACAAGTCCCCTGAGGTCAAATCCCCTGTCCTTGCCCATCCAGGAGCCAGTGCCCTGCCTGACACAGAGAAGACACTCAACAAATGCACATTGACCTATACAGAGCACCACGTGTAACCTGGTTATCATAGGAAAGAGGGGACTAGAAGGTCCCATAGCCTGGTTTGTGGTGTGGGATTTCCAACAGCTCTCTGCCTCCACCAGGCCAAGTTCATTCACTCTGCAGTGACAAGGGCTTTCTCTCTGAATCCCACTGCCAACTTCTTTTTTTTTAAATTTTTTAAAATATTTTATTGATTTTTCACAGAGAGGAAGGGAGAGGGATAGTTAGAAACATCGATGAGAGAGAAACATCGATCAGCTGCCTCCCGCACACTCCCCCCTGGGTATGTGCCCGCAACCAAGGTACAGGCCCCTGACCGGAATCGAACCTGGGGCCCTTGAGTCCGCAGGCCGACGCTCTATCTACTGAGCCAAACCAGTCAGGGCTGCCAACTCCTTTGAAACCTTAAAAGAAAACGACTTGTCGCCAGTGGGTGGGATTTCCATTGCAAGTTCACTTTGGAGTCCGTAGTACTATAGGGTGATCCAGTCCTTCATGGCCGTTTGTAAGCTTCACACCCCCAGAGAACACAGACCAGGAGACATTCGCTGGACACCAGCAGTGAGACCACATAAAGAATTGAAACTGTCCTGAAGACACCCTATTACACACCTGCATTCCATCCTCATTCCACGCCCACGGACTCAGCTCCCAAATCCACTGCTGACAAAAGCTTCCCACCAGTGACTGCATATAAGGATGAAACGCCAGCCCCTGGGGGCTGCCATCATCGGCCCGATGTCCCCTTGGCTGGGTGCTGTGCGGCCCTTCCCTTTGGGTATCCCCTTTCCTTAAATAAATTCAATTTCTCTTTATCCACCTGCAGACATGGCTGTTTAGCTTGCCCGTATTCCACCATGTTAACCCTCAGAAGTGTTAGCGCGTTGCGGTGTTAGGAAGTGTCTACCACTGCAGGAACTTCCCAAGTTCTACCCAACTGAATTGGCCTTGAATAGGACTCAACAGCTCTACACAAGGAGTGGAGGGCAGTTTTTTGAGGACCCTCCTCTCCAGGCAAGAAAAATAATAACAGACATTATAGGAAGGGTGCTGCGGTCACAGTTAAGTCTTCATCCCCTTGCCTCTTTGCCTGTACTCACATACTAGAAAAACAAAGCGACTATTTTTAAAAATAATTTTTACTCAGAAACACACACACACACACACGCGCATACACACATCTCAAAAGGATAAAAGATTATTTGGGAATAAAAAACATTTCTGTCTCCATTATACTGTAGCGGCAAATGGAATTCAAGTGCATTTTTTATCCTTACCTTACTTTCATAGAATGCATTAAGTCAGTCAGTAATGCCTCTCAGACGGACTCAGAAATTGCATTCCTGTAACTGAGGTCAAAATCTCATTGAAAGAGTCGTGATTCTGGTATTGATTTCCATCATTTCTTTATTCACGACTTTTTCGTTTATTTCTTTTCTTCCTTGACCTAGAGGAGAGGCCACCAACTAACAAAAGCTCTGGTGCCACTGAAACTCTGGACGGATAATGCTGGCCCCCATTAGCAAGCGGAGAACCCTATCTCTATACCACGGAGTAAAAAAATTACAGGAAAAGAGAGAGGTTATCAGTCATACAATTTGTCTTCTCCTGCGATGCAGATTAAATGGTTCTAACTTCATTGGACTCCAATCTACTTGACATCTGTCAAAAGGCTGGGGTCACTTCCTTCCATTAGCAAGGGCCTCCATTTCAACGGTCCCGTCCGTGCCCATATTCATGTCAGATATAATTGTCTCCTCCTTGTCAATCTTCCCTGTTGGGATCAACAAGTGTTGAAAGTAGGCATCTTCCTCCTCCATGAGTTGCCAGGAGACGATGCTGGCTCTTTTCAGGGACACGAGAGCAAAGAGCGAAAGGGGGAGAGAGTGCCTGGGCTCCTTGTCATCTGGTGTTCTTTCCGTTTAGTTCCCAACTCAGACACGTCCTATTGTGCCAACCCCTCAGAGGCAGAATCACTTTGCAACTAAAATAATGAACACTTTTGAATGGGCAAAATGAGGCGAGGCACTGCATGGACATAACTTGTCTTTGGAAAAAATAGGCACATTTTGGTATTTGGTTTCAGTGCACAGAAGTGTCCCATTATGATATACTTGACCCATGACCCCGACCTCAGCTACTATGCAGATCTGGGCACTTCAACCGTGTTGTGCTAAAAGCACAAATTGTGCATCTTTTGTAGGTTACAGAATGTGTGGAGAAGGGTGGAAATGTAAATTCTTCATCCATATTTTTGACTGCTTCCAATTCTTATTCGCGTGTGATCGATCCTGGATTGTTTGAGAGGAGACAGGAATCCTCTGGTAAACCAGTTGTCCCATCAGTTGGTATGTGGGATCAAACTCTTGAGTTTGCTTTAAGATCACCTTCTCTTCCCCACGTGCATTTTTGAACCTGAGGCTGTCATTGGATAGTTACAAAATCAACAGCATGCGATGTGGGTGTGGTTAGTAGAGGAAAATCACCCGTGCAGGATGCATTTTGAGAGACAACGCCAACCTATAAGCACTACCAGCCTGTAGATACTCCTTGCTCAGAAAACCTCTCACGACGTCATGTTCCCACTTTTTATAAATGCCCTCTGTGCCTTTCTTCTCTTAAACATCACAACTGAGTTAAAGTGGCTGCAGGATCCTTATCTAAACAGTTCTACTGAGTAAGCGCACAATTTACGCATTGCACAGGAATTTACTTATTGGCTTTCTGGGATTATTCCAATGTGTTTATAGCTGCATTTGTATCTTCAATTCATAAAATCCGTGGTAAAAAAAATGAATAAAAGGACATGCCTAACCACTGTAATGTTTCCCCCCACTGGCATACGACAGATAACCTTGATATGGAAATGCTGTATATTATTAAATATTATATTCATTATTATGCATTAAGTATCATATTTATATGCATAGTATATGATATACACATATACTATACACATATATATGTACATAACTATGTATATATACGTAATTATGTGTATATACATAATTTTATTTACTTATTTATTTATTTTTTTTGCTTAAAGTATTACAAAGGGTATTACATATGTGTCCATTTTTTCCCCCTGCCCTTGACAGTCCCCTAGCCTCCCCTATCCCCCAGTGTCTTACGTCCTTTGGTTCTGCTTATATGCATGCATACAAGTCCTTTGGTTGTTTATATATAATTATATGTATATACATAATTATGTGTATGTACAAATTTTATTAATATGTTCTGTAATATAGCTAATAAAAATATTTAATAAAATATAAATATGTTATTTAACGTATTAAGTCTGTTATATAAAATGTGCTTCATAAAATAAATATCTTTAGTACAACGCACTGAAGACATATCATGGGCTATGAGTGTTGCATTTCCATAAGCCAGGATCCCCCACCACAACCCCCCTGGACCCAAACACATGTACTCTATTTTAAAATTATTCTGCCCCGTTTGTTTGATCGAATTTGTGAACTGCCAAGCCACGCCCCCTCGGTCCCGCTCTGAAGTCTGGGCCAAGTTCTGTCTCTGCGGCCAAGCAGAAATAAACACGGCTTCCAGCACTCAATCAGGCGGCGAAATGCAGGCGTCCTCTCGCTATCTGCAGAGCCGACTGGAAAACATCCCTTTCCGGCTCTCCTGCTTTTCTCGTCCTATTTTCTCCCAGAATCTGTTTGCAAAACACTTTATGGAATTGGCAAGTTATTTGCCCGGCTTTTGCATTGCAGTCTTCCTAATTCAATTGCAATTATTTGTAAACTGCCGCCATAACTCTTCCTTGGCTAATGTCTGCAGACTGTTTACTAAACAATAAACTTAATCATGCATTCATTGTTGCAAATGTCTCCAAATGGCTTCAGAGGAGCGCTGACTTGACACTTTTGCCTCTTTGCAAAGCCATGAAGGATGCTTTCTGAACAGACACCAAGTCCTGGAACATTTAGTCATTCTATTAGCTGCACCTCTTCCCATCACTTGCAAACTGGCACGGCCTCTCTTCAGGGTCAGCCAATGCGTGAGCCCATCCTGTAGCTCTAAGGGAACTGGGGTGGCAGTAAGGCACACAGAGAGGTGACTCGCCAGGACCTATGGCAGTGTGGCACAGACAATAGTCAGGGTGTCTCAATACCTCGCGAGGATTCGCTTAGCACGTGCACCGAGGGCCTGCCAGCTCTCAGACCCTGTGAGACCCTTTGAGGGTACAGGCTGTGATGACAGAGGGAGCTGATTGGGTGGGAGGGTGAGAGGCAGAGGAAAGATCACAATAGCATCTAATTCACAAACCTAGAGACTTGCAGGGCTCCTAATGCTATTAATTACAATAGACAAATCGGGATGAGGAACTGATTTGGGGAGGAAGGTGAGAAATATGGCTCAAATACCCTGGTTTGAGCCCAGCTGGCTTTGAGCATCAACCTATGGACCAGGAAGTCGGGGTTTGATTCCTGGTCACGGCACATGCCTGAGTTGTGGGCTCTATCCCACAGTTGGGGGCATGCAGGAGGCAGCCGATCAATGATTCTCTCTTATCACTGGTGTTTCTCTCTCTCTCTCTCTCTCTCTCCTCCTGCCTCTCTGAAAAAAAAATCCTGGTTTGAGCCAGCAACAGCATATTTTGGGCAAAGAGGTGATAAAAAATGTCCATCAGGTAGTTAGAAATGGAGAGTGAGAATGCAGAGGGTCTGGCTGGAGGTAAACGGGTTCTCCTTAAAGGAGTGAAGAAGATTGGCGGCTCTGGGAGGGAGGGCATGTTTAGTGGAGAGGAGGAAGATGAAAACGGAGAAAGAATGGTGGAAAGAGGTCCCCGTTGTCACAAGGTCATGGAAATGAGGGGGAGCCTTTATTTTTATTTTATTTAAATCTATATTTTTATTGATTTCAGAGAGGAAGGGAGAGGGAGTGGGGGATGGAAACATCAATGATGAGAGAGAATCATGGATCAGCTGCCTCCTGCACGCCCCCTACTGAGAAATGAGCCCACAACCCGGGCATGTGCCCTGACCGGAAATCAAACCGAGACCTCTTGGTTCATAGGGCAACGCTCAACCACTGAGCCATTCCAGCTGGGCAAAAACTGGCACTTTATCTTCATTTGCTCTGTCTTCTACCTTCACCATTTTGAAAAGCCCCCCCCCCCCAATGTGGTTCATGTTCATTAACATCTGAATGAGTGAAAGTCAACAGAATAAAAGCGGAATGGTGTTTCTCACGCTACCAAGAACATGGTGCTGAGTCAACAAACATCCACTGAATGAATGAATAAATGAATGAATGAATGAATGAGTGAGTGAGTGAGATTTTAGGGCTGAGGAGATATGTCTCCACTTGTAGGCAGAAGGCAGGAGCCAGTGGGGGAAAGATAGATAGTAAGTAGTTAGCTGCATGACAGGTACATCCATAATCATGGAGTCAAGACATGTGGGTTCTCCCATCCGAGGCACCAGGGCGGATGCTGACCGGGGACTCTACAGGGTGGGTGGCACACAGGAAGTGGGCCCCTCAGGACCAGCTAATGAGAGGGCTTCCCAAGTCGGGGTGCTCCAGTAGCTGAATCCCAGAAATCACTGAGATAAGGTACAACGGGTCGCCCAAGCCAAAGTAAGACCTAGAAAGAACCGTGGCTGGCACCCGCTTCCTGGGAAGACAGCATTGAAGTCAGGCATGAAGCAGACAGGGTAGTGGGTTACCATCAAAGAAACCCATTTTCACAACCTGCAGATTTCTGATAAATGGAGAATGTATTCCGGGCCTGTGACCTCGGCTCTAGCTTTGGCATTGAGGTAGCGAGGAACACCCCGCAACAGTGTATTACAGAGCCCAGCCTGACACCCCCTGCAGTCAGTCCAGACACAAACCCTCCCCGGTGGGATCCGTTCTCACCCAGCGGGGGTGTCGGCTGCAACAGACAAGCCTACGTCAGCGGCAACTCAGCAAAGCCCGAGCCCTGACTGGCCAGTTCTGCAAAGGCCTCGCCTGGAAAAACCCACCGTTACGTCTCCCAAAGCTTCCCATCGGAATCAGAGATTTTCCTCTTATATAACTGGCCACAAATACCACTTCTGAGGTGCCCAAACCATGCCACCC
>NW_006296417.1:5518407-5522675 GCF_000327345.1 Myotis davidii | reverse complement strand
TCCCCCAGCCACAGCGCCCAGCACAACCTCCTGACCCGCACAACTTCCTGGCCCGCACAACCTCGCGGCTCGCACAACCTCACCACCTGAACCCGCCCAAGTCAGGGTGCAAACTCCTGCTCGGCCACCGTGAAAGCGAATAATCAAAGGCCGTCTAAAGAGGCGACACTTACTCGAACCAATGTCTCCGGGAGGCGTCTGAAAGGTGCAGCAGGCATAAAACGCAGTATTGATTGTCGGGGCACAGTCCGTGCCACCCTTCACAGGCACTTGAGGAGGGCGACTGATTGGTTTGCATCCACGCAGGGCCCGGCTGCGGGACCCACGTGAGTCCCGGGCCCCCTGAGCGAGCGGAGGTTTTGCTTCTGTTCTGTCCACTAGGCTCCGTGGCTTCTCCCCTCCTTCCAGCTCCTGGTTCCTCCATCCCGCCTGCTCGCTTCTCTCAGCTCCTGCTCTAATTTCAGCTGTCATTTCCCCACTCTCCCCAGTGCTCTCAGCTCCTGCTCTAATTTTCCATGTCTTCTCCCAGGGCTGCCCTCCTTCCTGCCTCTCTGACCCTCTCCTGCTCGCCTCCCCTTCCTCTCCGGCTCTTCCTCTTCCCATCGGAGGCTCGGCCTCGGGTTGTGCTCCAGCGGCCGCTGGCTGCGCGCTGCTTAAGGCAGCCAGGTGTCCGATCTGCTCTGGGTAAATCCCAGGTTCGCAGCAATAAAATCGGGTTTTCTTTCCCGTTCTTTTAAAGGCAAATGTGAATCCCACCTCCCCTAAATATTTCCTCCCCACCTCTTTCCACATTCTATCTGCAGATGGAGTGATCTAAGATCTCTTTTTATATTCCTTGGTTGACAAGAGCAAAATAAAAGGAGCTGATGGAAGAAATCACATTTCAATACCATTCTAGTCTAATATTTTCTTAAAATTTTTTTTAAAAAATTTATCTCAGAGCACAAGAGAGAGAGATAGAAACATCAATGATGAGAGAGAATCAATGACTGGCTGCTTCCTGCACGCCCCACACTAGGGATGGAGCCTGCAACCCGGGCATGTGCCCTTGACCAGAACTGAACCTGGGCCCCTTCAGTTTACAGCCTGACGCTCTATCCACTGAGCCACACCAGCTGGGGCCAATGTTATTTTCTAAAGACGTTCAGGTGGATTTCCAATAGGGATCAAGGAAAGAGAGAGCACAGAGCTGCTGGGATCCCATCTTTCATTCCAATAACACTTCAACGAACAGGTCACCTCTGGTAAGTGGCATTTTCCCAGGGTCTTTCTTCCCAACCAGCTGCATATAGAAACGATTGGCTTCTCACAATTACACGTGAGATGATGCACATTATTCTCCAACTCCTTCCAAGTGTGCATATAGCAGCGGTTCTCAACCTGTGGGTCGCGACCCCTTTGGCGTTCGAACGACCCTTTTCACAGAGGTCGCCTAAGACCATCGGAAAACACAAAGATAATTACATATTGTTTTTGTGATGAATCACTATGCTTTCATTACGTTCAATTTGTAATAATGAAAATACATCCTGCATATCAGATATTTACATGACGATTCATAACAGTAGCAAAGTGACAGTGATGAAGTAGCAATGAAAATAATGTTATGGTTGGGGGTCACCACAACATGAGGAACTGTATTAAAGGGCCGCGGCATTAGGAAGGTGGAGAACCACTGGCATATAGGCAGGTGGTCTCGGTGGAACCCTCAACACACCTGTCTGGACTGGGATGGAGGGAATTCTCAGGAAACGTGGCAAGGCATCCACAGCTGCCTTGGATATGAGACTTCTTCAGCCAAGGATGGGAGGGGGTTCTATCGCCCTGGTTGTTCGATGCAATTCACCCAGCATCCGGGGTCAGAATAGTTCCACATGAAAGAACCCATTCATGCCCATATTCAAGGTTACAGAGCCCAGCCGGTGTGGCTCAGTGGTGCAGCATTGACCTATGAACCAGGTCATGGTTCTATTCCCGGCCAGGGCACATGCCCGGTTGCGGGCTGGCTCCCCAGTGTGGGGCGTGCAGGAGGCAGCCGATCCATGATTCTCTCTCATCATCGATGTTTCTGTCTCTCTCTCCCTCCCTCCGTTTCTATTGGTTGGGAATCTACATGTATGTAAAAGAGGAGAGCTTTTGCATTGAAAAGGTTAGAGGTTAACATTGTGCACACTGGTTCTTATTCTTTCTGGGAGTCTCTCTCTCTCTCTCTCTCTCTCTCTCTCTCTTCCTCTCTCTCTCTCTCTCTTTTTCCCTTCTTCTCTGAAATCAATCAAAATATATTTAAAATAAATAAAGATTAGAGAGACTGTCAGGAGACACTGTAATTTCTAGGTTATTATCCAAGGATGAGGGTATCTTCTAGACCAGTGATGGCGAACCTATGACATGCGTGTCAGAGGTGGCACGCAAACTCACTTTTTTGGTTGATTTTTCTTTGTTAAATGGCATTTAAATATATACAATAAATATCAAAAATATAAGCCTTTGTTTTACTCTGGTTGCAAATATCAAAAAATTTCTATAGGTGACACGGCACCAGAGTTAAGTTAGGGTTTTTCAAAATGCTGACACGCCGAGCTCAAAAGGTTCGCCATCACTGTTCGAGACCCACCTAGAATCTTCCCACCCCTGGCTGTTGCCAGTAGACTGTTTCGTTGTATGAAACTGGCCGGTTGTTTTGGCCTTCTCGTGGGAAACATAACATTTTCCATTGGTCGGGCATCTACACGTACGTAACAGAGCAGAGCGTTTGCATTGAAAAGGTCAGAGGTTACCACTGTACACACTGGTCCTTATTCTTTCCGGGAGTCCCGGGCCATCTTTCTGGAACTACTCCCCAAGGGCTCAGAAATTACAAACGACCTGATTATCTTTCGTTCTGGGCTCTTGTCATTGTCTTTGCAGATGGCAGATGGGAGCTGGGGGTTGTGACGTCCAACCCGCATGGACTCAGTCAACTCTCTGAGTGGCCACTTTGTACCCGGAGCTGTGATGACGGGGGCAGGGGTCATACAGATGAGCGAGCCCACGCACCTTCCAGCTAAAGGTCAGGTCAAGGGTCAACCAAGAAGCCTGAGCCACATCCGAAAAGTCTTTAACCCAAAGAACCCTCTTCACACAAGAGCCCTGGAGTTAAACCTCTTCCAGGGCATCTGACTTCTCAGAAAATGAGCATGAAACACACGAAGCAAAGGCTGTCCCCGTGTTATCTTTTTCACCCGCTACTCACAAAATCCACAGGATATGTACAAAGTCCCCCAATACAGGGTGGAGAGAGAGAGGAAATGCACATTTAGCCCCATGGAAGTTTCTGAGTATTCCCTGCTTCTAATTAAGTTATGTTCCTTGCCTAACAATCTCCAAATTGTTTTGTTTTGTTTTTCTCCATGAGAATGAGCAGAAAAACAAAAACACGGGCCAGGGGGAAGACCCATAGAAACGGGAAGTTATGTGAAACCGTGTTTGCCCTTTTGCTCTGAAGAGGTTTGCAAAGAGCTGCTACCCTGCCCTCGGCTGTCAGCCACCTACAGACATGGCAGGGGTCGGTGTGGGAACGAAGGGGCACTTGGGCCCAGAGTGACAGCAAAAGTCAGTTCAAACCAGAGACTGCTGCCCTGGCTGGTGTGGCTCAGTGGATAGAGCGTCAGCCTGTGGACTGAAGGGTCCCGGGTTCAATTCTGGTCAAGGGCACCTGCCTCAGTTGCAGGTTTGAACCCCAATAGGGGGCGTGCAGGAGGCACCTGATCGGAGCTTCTCTCTCATCATTGATGTTTCTATCTCTCTCTCCTTGTCCCTTCCTCTCTGAAATCAATAAAAATATGTTAAAAAAAACAAACAAAGGCTGCTTGCTTACTTCTTTGCTTTTGTACTTTCTTTCCCCATTTCTCCTTTTTTTTTTGTTAAATTCCAAATCATGTTGATCTTTCCAAACATAGTCCAGTGACCTCAATGGAATCGAGACTCAAACGACCTCTGTTTTGCTGCCATTTACTGCGTTAGTTCCTGTTGTCTCTGTTCAGTTGTCTGCGTTTCTGAGAATTAGGAAGGAAATGCCCTATAGCACGCGGAGTGCTCATGCTGCCTTTTCTATAATCCTGGGGATTCAGAGATGCCGGGGGGCTCAGGGCTGCTGAAGAGGGAGCTGGACTCCAGCAGCGTCCTTTCTGGATTTTTTTTCTTTTCTTTTTTTTTGGAGGGCAATCCTCACCTGAGGATAATTTTCCCAGTGATTCTTAGAGAGAGTGGAAGGGAGGGGGGTATAAACA
>NW_006296417.1:5517170-5518397 GCF_000327345.1 Myotis davidii | reverse complement strand
TTCTATAAATTTAGGATCATATCTTGTTAATTCTCACCCAAGGATATTTTTCCATTATTTTTAGAGTGAGTGGAAGGGAAGTGGAGAGAGAGAGAGAGAGAGAGAGAGGAATATCAATGTGACACAGACACATCGATTGGTTGCCTCCTGCACGCACCCCAACCCAGGCCAGGGATTGAACCTGTAACCCAGGTACGTTCCCTTCACCGGGAACTGAACCTGTGACCCTCTGGTGCACTGACCGACGCTCTAACCACTGACCCACACAGGCCAGGGCTGACTTTTTCTGTTATATGAATTGGGGTTACATTGTCAAGAAAGGGCCCTCACTAAAAACAAATCTGGCTTTGGCTTGGCCAATAATATTATTTTTTTTAAAATATATTTTATGATTTTTTACAGAGAGGAAGGGAGAGAGATAGAGAGTTAGAAACATCGATCAGCCGCCTCCTGCACATCTCCCACTGGGGATGTGCCTGCAGCCCAGGTACATGCCCTTGACCGGAATCGAACCTGGGACCTTTCAGTCCGCCAGCCGACGCTCTATCCACTGAGCCAAACAGGTTTTGGCGGCCAATAATATTATGATAGCAACATGATTATTCACACCTCAACGTATTGTGATGCCCTATAACCGGCTGAATGAAGGGAACCCCATTATCTGATTTGTGCTAGAAAAGTCCACTTTGGTGACGACACAGGTGGAGTAAGTAGAATACAGAGATCAAGGCAGAGCGCCCATAGGAGGCGAATGCAGTGAGCATAGGAGAGGGGTGGCCAAGACCAGAGACAGGGGTGACGATGTGAGAAAGACGTTGAGGTGGACATGCTGCGGCTCAGCCCCTCACCAGAGGTGAGGGTGCAGGGGGGTTAGGGTTAGGGTGGTAAATATGGGATCCCTAGCCTGCCACCATGGCATCTGGGGCGTGAACAATGGGATGACAGATGTGGGCAAGGCCAGGTGAGTTAGCATCCAGCCCAGGCATCAACCCGGGATCAAAGCATTATGGCACTTGGAGGGGAAGATGCTGGGTGGACATTTGCTTCCACTTCCCCCTCTAACTACAGAGCGGTCGTAGGCAGGCAATGCAGAGGGGAAAAAAAACCAACCGAGGTCACAGAAAGCGCTATTACACTCCCAGAGGATATATTCCATTTGTTTAAAAATGAGTCTCATGCAAGTGGCAGCAAAAATACACCTCAGATCCTTTAGCCTGATTGCTCCAA
>NW_006296417.1:5508865-5516889 GCF_000327345.1 Myotis davidii | reverse complement strand
GGCAAGCTCCAATGTTTAATAGTGAGGCCGGTCTGCACCCCCACCTAACAGCTGGGGACTTGGTCCTTTATGTACGTGAAGCCACAAAAACAATCTAAGGCGACAAACAAAAGATGGGAGAATATACGAAAGGGGGAAAAAAGTTGGCTGTGTGCTACCTCGGGCTTGAAAACTCTTCTCATACACTCCGGCACGAAGTCTATTAAAGCAGAATAGAGTGGAAATACAATAGACCGCAATGAATGTCTTCCAACTAGCAATTTAGCGCGAAAGCTGAGGGCAGTTCTTATGCACCGACTTTTAATACCTAGACGATTTGTGGCCTCGCGAAGTTCCTGCCTTAGGCACCAGTTGTGCCGAGTTCTAATAGGTCTAGTTTGTTGGCTGTCAGGATAATGGAGGATTTGGTGGCGGAGGGGCTGGATGCCGAATGCGGCGGAGATAATTAGAAGGTGTGCTGGGAGGGAGAGGGGCTGACTTATATGTGGTTGTCACGCACGGGGAGAGTGTCTGTTCAGCAAAGTCCTGGCTGACACAGCATCGTCTGGACCCCGGGATGTTTATTTGGGGACATTTTGTGGGTCACTGGACAGGCTACTTGCCTTTTTGATTATAATGCTGCGGCCATTAACTGTAAGTTGGCGTTTGCTGACCACCTACTATGTGCTTGGCCCTGCTCACCCAGTGCTGTATACCCCTTCTACACAGAAGCACCTCTGGGCTCAAGAGGGTAAAAGGCTCATTCCAGCAGGAGAGCTGACTGACACACTCCCCATTGGGGATATGCCCGCAACCCAGGTACATGCCCTTGACCGGAATCAAACCTGGGACCCTTCAGTCCACAGGCCGACGCTCTATCCACTGAGCCAAACTGGTTTCGGCATCCCTCTCCTCTGCATCGCACGGAACCCTCCCAGGTCTCCTTTCTGCAACTTGGCCTCTTAGCTCCCCCCGGGCCCTTCGCTCTGCAATTTCCTCTGATACTGATTCCCATGACCTCTGGCTAAACGTCATATCTGCAAAGAAGCCCTCCCCAACTGTCATCAGCCATTACTCCCTGCAGCAGGCTCAGCGCTCTCCCACTAAAGGGCCAGGCAGCGAGCATTTCAAGTTTCATGGGCCACAGGTCTCTGTGGCAACTATGTAACTGCAGTTTTATGGTGGACGGACCACAGATGATTGGGAGTGGGAGTGTTCCAATAAAACTTTATTGACAAAAGCCGACAGTGAGTGGGCAGCATTGAGCCTGGGGGCCATGGAGAGCTGACCCCCCCATGTTGCTTAACCCTGATAGTCTTTGATGTTGTTTATTGCGATTGGAAAGGAAACCTGTGCTCAGTCACTTTGTTTTCTGTCCCCCCAGTGGGCTGAACACCCCAGGAGGCAGCAAGCACGGCCCTTTTGTAACCACTGCGATGTCAGTGCCCAGCAGTGTGGGGCACACAGCAGACCACACGTATTTGTACAATAAACAAACAATAAGACAAGCCTTTCTGTTACTTCTCAACTCAGCATCTCATATATTTATAATTTATTCACACCTCTTATCTCCATTTTTGATGGCTTAATTTACCTGTTTTTGCAAGTGCCAACTGTCTGTCTCATTTAACTGATATGTCCCCCAGCACCTAGCACAGTGTTTGGCACACAGACATTCAAACAAGCGGGATGTATAAATAAATGAATGAATTTAGATTATGTCCATGAATAAAAAAAAGCATTGACCCTCAATTTTGATAAATATTTTTTTTTACAAATATATCAATGTGCCCTGACGACATGGCTCAGTGGTTGAGCACTGACCTATGAACCAAGTGGTCATGGTTCAATTCCCAGTCAGGGCACATGCTTGGATTGCAGGCTCAATCCCCAGTGAGGGGCATGCAGAAGGCAGCCAATCAATGATTTTCTCTCATCATTGATGATTTTCTCTCTCTCTCCCTCTCCCTTCCTCTCTGAAATCAATAAAAATGTTTTTAAATACATATATATTTATATCAATGTGAGAATGAAGAGTATCAATGTGAAATGAATATCAATGTGAGAATGAATATCAATGTGAGAATGAATGAATATCAATGTGAGAATGAATGAATATCAATGTGAGAATGAATGAGTGGAAGTTGCCTATTGATTCTGTAGAACCATGATCAAAAAGTTCTCCAAATTCTCCAAATTAGTCAATCTAGAGAGTCCTATGGGAAAATAAGAATGCAAGTTACTTGTCACCAGCTGGAAAAGTCGGTGTCACCACGAACACATTTGGTAAGCACAACAATTCTTAGGTGTTTTCCAAGTAGCCTCTCAAGAAACTCAAATATTCCCCAAGCGATGACTCAGAGGCCACGTGACACCAGGGCCACTCGAAGGCTCGTGTGACCTGCGAGGACATTTCCTCTGTGTCTCGTGGCTCTATCGTTAGCTGCCACCGAGACGTCATTTTGTTGACTCACGGCCATAACTAAGTCCCTGTCGGGACGGAAAAACGTGAAACTGAATTGATGGAGCTCAGAAGTGGAAAAGGACAAAATGCACCATAATACAGAGGTGTAGGAAAGGCAGAGGAGGGTACAGGGGGGTTAAATGGTGATGGAAGCAGACTTGACTAGGGGGTGGTGAATGCACAGTACAAAACACAGATGATGTGTTGTGGGATTGTCCGCCTGAAACCTATATAATTTTATGGACCAATGTCACCCCAATACATTCAATTAAAGAAGGCCTGAGTAGTGTGATGACAATATATCCCAGTTTGTGGGGCACGCATTGTATTTGTCTTCCTTTTTTCTTCCTGCAGTCATTATTAATAGCATCCCTTTTCTTTCTCAAAAGTGCCGACGCGGACAATAAATTACGCTGTCACTGGAGACATCAGGAATAAGTTACCTCTCTTTCCTAAGGACAAGCTGCACACGCTGGGGGTGCCTAGTGAGTCCCTGGAGCTGGGGGGACATCAGGCTGTCTTATCTGGCCCGCTCTGGATAATGCTCCAGTCTATGGCCACCCGTGGAAGCTCTGGCAGGCAATTCCAGCAAAGCTCATTTAAATATTTGATTTATCTGAAGGTGAACTCTTAGGCCCTTGCAGGTCTGAAATCCCTGAACCCAGACTGTGGAAGTTGTTAACGCTCCTCGCTGGCACAGGTCTTCAAGAGGGCCAGAGCCTGGCCGGTGTGGCTCAGTGGTTGAGTGTTGACCTATGAACCAAGAGGTCACAGTTCGATTCCCAGTCAGGGCACATGCCCGGGTTTCGGGCTCGATCCCCGGTGTGGGGTGTGCAGGAGGCAACCGATCCATGATTCTCTCTGATCATTGATGTCTCTATCTCTCCCACCCCGTCCCTTCCTCTCTGAAATCAATAAAAATATTACAAAAAAGAGAGCCAGACATATGGAGTTAAATAATTGTTACTTTTCTATCTGCATATGCTTAACGCTCTCTAGAGAGGATTTTCAATCATTAGGTAAAAACTGTTTTCAGAAGACTTGAGACGCTCCCCATCACGTGGCATTCTGTCCAACAGCCTATCATGCCTTTCTGTATTGGCGTGCTTGTTTTCAAGTTTATAAGAGGGTCCCAGCAGCTTCGCTAACATTTGCCTCCTTGTATAATGTGCCCCAATATTTTGCAAGTTATGCCCTTCGCTGAACCCAGGGCACGGCCGAATAAATTAATTAGAGCAGATAATTGTTCTAGCTAAGCATCATCCTGCATAAAGCACCAACTCAATAGCGTTTCTTTGTTCCCCAAAACCCCGTTTGACTGACACATAAGAGTAAAGTAATATGAGGCTCAATTCTATTTAATAGCATCTGATTGTATTCTCTTGATAAGTCAGATAATTAAGTAATTGCTCTGTAATTATTAGTATTAATTTTATATATCCTTTCTGGCTACCAGGATTCTTCTTCTGACTCTAAGAGTGGCAATTATTGCTAATTTCATATTCTACACTGCCTCCCGCTAAATGATTCCGAATCTTAAAACTATTGTGTTTGTTTAGGCTCTGGAAACGCGTACTCCTAGAGCTTGCCCATTTCTTAGCTCATTTCATTTGTGATTTAGTTTGGTAGTTTTACAAAATGAATTTGGCCATATCGGAAATCTAGAGATTGTGGTTATCCTAATACTCAATTCATGAACAGCAATTTTTTTTTCCGCTGTGGTAGAATAGCCTGTTTGTTTTGTGAGGGTTGTCAGGATGCTCAGAGAAGACATTGCACAACTTTTTTCTTTTTCTTTTATGAACACGAGGCCTGAAGAGGTCCTGTGGGCAGTTTGGGTGTAAGGACCACCTTCTACTTTCCACCCTTTCCCCTATCCCTTCCCTTCTCTGTTTTTTCAACTCTCCTTGTCTTGAGCTTTATTATCCTTCATCCTTCAAGCCAGATGTTGCCAGTCCACACAACAGGAGGGCAAGGAGAAAGGTCTAGAAGGTCAGCCAGAGAGACCAGTGGTATTGAGGAAGGCGGGGATTGGAACCGGGGCAGCTCCTGAGGATTCCTGGGTAGGTGACAGTACAGGAAGTTGGCAGGAATAGCCTGGAAGTGACCCGAGGGCTCTACACACTCTAGAGCGGGGGAAGGGGAAAGTGAATTAATTTCTCCAGATCGGAGCTGAGAGCAGCAGCCTAGGACGCGGACGGAGTGAGAGCCATGAGCGAGCAGGTGACTCGGCCATCTGTCCCTGTCCCTGTCAGGTCCCCAGTGCTGCTCACCTGTGGGGGACGGCACGCTGCTCTTCCCTATCGCCCCACGAATGCCCCCCTCCTTCCCTCCTCTTCCCCAGAGGACGCCTGCTCTCGGGCACAGTCCAACCGCCGATGCCACGCTGGTTCCTCCTTCCTCCCTTCCAAGCGGCATGAGACGACCCATTGTGGTTTCCCCAGGTTGCCTGGTGCGTGGCTCCAGGATCAGGCGCTGGCTTCACTGATGCATGTGTCCGACTTGCACTGGGTGTTCAGCGCCTAGTACCAGGCTGGGCACTCAGCCGTTTCTCAGTCAGTAGTTCTGAACCAACCTCTGGTTGATTGGCACACAGCTCCGGAGAGCAAAGGTACAGGCACAAACAGGCGGTGGTAAAGACACAGAAGCCATTCGTCTGGTGAATGAGTGACCCGGCTGGGGAACACCTCCCCGTCCCAGGGTCACTTAGGCACTCAGGGTCCTCCCAGGGCGCATGGGCAGGTGGTGACCTGGGTCACAACCCCGGCTGCGTGCCAGCTGGCAGGAGGCACAGGAGGCAGTGACTTAGCCCAGGCCGGGAGGCAGCACGCATCGCTTCTCCCCACATGCCGCTGCAACATGTCAGTCATGGGGCCACATCTCAGGGCAAACGAGGCCAAACATGGACTGTATTCCTAAGCCCGGTGGAGCAGGGGACAGATCTTGGTGGGCAACTAGCAGTCCCACCCGCTTGACTTTTCATATATATATTATTGACTTCAGAGAGGGAGAGGGAGAGAAACATCAATGATGAGAGAGAATCATGGATCGGCTGCCTCCTGCACGCCCCACACTGGGGATGGAATCCACAACCCGGGCATGTGCCCTGACCGGGAATAGAACTGTGACCTCCTGGTTCATAGGTCGACGCTCAACCACTGAGCCACACCAGCCGGGCATGGTGGACTTCTTACCTTTGTTTGGAGCCAAGTCACACACTGACGCCCTCAGAAGTCATGGCCATAGGTTGTATGCTCCGTGTTGAGGAGTCTCATTCTCTATGCAAATATATCAGCTGTCTGATGTCAACCAATCTTCTGTCTTCTTTTCATTTTTCTCCTTTAAAAATTACCACAAACTTCCCACTTCAATTGTGAGGCTTGCTTTTCCTTCTGTGTGAGGAGAAGTCCCTGCACGTTCATTCCGTCTTATTTCTTTGTTTAATTAGACAATCTCTATTTGGCATAACCCAGGCCCCATTTAAATTTCTCCACCCCCCCTCATCTATTGTCTCTCTTATGGCATTTTCCAAGAATTGTGCTAATTTAGTGAATCTTTTTATCTCCATCAGCTTTGTCAAGCGGAGAAGGTAATTTTTTTCGGGCAGTGTTGGTGAAAATTCTTTTGTACAGTAACTTCCTCTCTGAACTGACCTTTCTGCGCTTCGTACTTCATGCCGTTGCTGCTAGTTCCAAAGGATGCCCTGAGCAGCTTGGCTGGGGTGGGCACAGCGCCTGGTCTTTTGAAATGGCTGGATTTTAAAAATCCTTGGGTGGCACCCGAACTCTCTCTGTTCCCCTTTCATAGTCCTAGGGAAGAATTAGCTTTTAAAGAAATTTTAATTTTCTAGTTTTTTAAAACATTTTTTATTGATTTTTTTTTAAAGAGCGAGAGGAATTGAGAGGGAAAGAAAGAGAAACATCGATGGAAGGGAGAGACATGGATCGGTTACCTCACCTCTACCTTGGGCAAGTGCCCTGACCAGGAATTGAACCGGCGACTTTTCGGTGCATGGGACGATGCTCAACTAACCGAGCCACGCCGACCAGGGCAAGAATTTACTTTGATGCTTACACGGATATAGCTTTCAAGAGTCTCCAAGCTTGAGGATAGATTCTGGCTTGTAAGCAAATTCATGATGCAACTTTATTTTGGAGATGTGTCCTTAATCTTCTGTCTAAATTTTCTTAGAAAAATTAAAACGTTTCTAAGTGTCCCTTCATAAGACAGTTGGATCAGCATGCTATTCTCAGTCTTTTTTTTTAAAAAAAATATTTTTATTGATTTTAGAGAGGAAGGGAGGGGGAGAGAGAGACAGACAGCAATAATGAGAGAGAATCATTCATCAGCTGCCTCTTACACACCCCCACTGGGGATCGAGCTCACACCCTGGGCATGTGTCCTCGACCGGAAATGAAGCCAAGACCCTTCAGTCCGCAGGGTGACCCTCTATCCACTGAGCCACACTGGCTAGGGCTGTTCTCAGTCTTACTGTTATTCTCCTCTTGCGTGGTCTGAGGGATAATGCTCCTGGGCTTGTGCACAGCACTCTGTCCTGTCCACATGTCTGTATTTTTCACGTCTGTGGCCCCATAGAGACAACAACACTTGTAGTTTAAATTCAAATCTAAGTTGAGCCTGGCCAGTGTGGCTCAGTGGTTGAGTGTTGACTTATGAACCGGGAGGTCACGGTTCAATTCCCGGTCAGGGCACATGCCAGGGTTGTGGGCTCGATCCCCAGTGTGGGGCGTGCAGGAGGCAGCTGATCAAGGATTCTCTTTCATCATTGAGGTTTCTCTCTCTCCCTCTCTCTCCCTCTCTCAAATAAATAAAAAAATATATATTTTAAAGTACAGATCTGAGTTGAAATCCAGTCTGTCTTTTATGTGTAATATAAGCAAATCATTTAACTGTTTTGAACCTTAATATGTGAAGTAGGGAAATAATAACACTGAACTCTCAGGTTCATAACAAGGATGAGACAGTTCAGTTGGGAAAGCTCCTCGTCAAGGTTAACTGTGACTCTGAAGTTGGTCACGTGACAGCTGTGTTCTGAGAGCCTGGAGCCGCTGAACCATCTTTCCCAACTACTTTTTATCTGAAATGCCGACACATCTCAGAAATGCTGCCACGTGCCCATCTCGTACAACCACAAAAATTGCTATCACACTTGTCCATATCGGCCCAGGGAAATCCAATCCAATGCCATCCTCCTATATAATAAAGAGCTAATATGCTAATTAGGCCAAACAGCAGAACAACCGTCCGGACGACCTCCCGAATGAAGCTGGGGGCTGCGCGGGCCGAGCCCCTTGCCCAATTTTCGTGCATCAGGCCTCTAGTCTTGAAATAAAATAATAAACTTGCCGTGCGGCCCGGTAAGTCATTCGAGTCAAGCAAATGAACCGATGCCTTGCCACTTTCCACCGACAGAAGTAGTTTCTCAAGGCAGAAATTCTGGCTGTAGAAGGGGGAATTGGAGGACTGGGGGTTGTGGGTGAGGGCACTTGAGTCTGAGATGGGGCCTGAGGGGTGAAAGAATGTGTTGTACTTGGGGCATTAAGGCCACTTGAAGCTGGGA
>NW_006296417.1:5507097-5507789 GCF_000327345.1 Myotis davidii | reverse complement strand
CTCTGCTCTATTTGCCACAAGCGAGACTGAGGGGCCTAGGATGAGTGCTTATCACCCAGACCCTGAGGGACGCTCTGACCCACATTGTCTTGGAAGAACCAGCTCTGCGAATCGGGGGCAATCTTAGAGCCGAAGGGAGAATCTGTGCCAAACGCAGCCAGTGAATGTGGCCAACTCGGGTGTATGTTGTGGGATCCCAATAGCAACTTAGGCCCAGCACATGGTCGATCTGGACGCTCCAAGATGAAACTTAAAAGAAGTGTGTTCTGCTATAACCGGACGTGGTGTTTTACCAACTCGGGTGTATGTTGTGGGATCCCAATAGCGACTTAGGCCCAGCACGTGGTCGACCTGGACGATGCTCCAAGATGGAACTTAAAGGGATGTGTGTTCTGCTATGACGGGACGTGGTGTTTTAGGTCTATCAATGTGGTGATGTTAGCTGACGGTGTTGTTCAATGTTTGTAAATTCTTCATGATTTTTGGTCTAGATCAGTGGTACTCAACCTGTGGGTCGCGACCCCTTGGGCGGTCGAACGACCCTTTCACAGGGGTCGCCTAAGACCATCCTGCATATCAGATATTTACATGACGATGCATCACAGTAGCAACATGACAGTGATGAAGTAGCAACGAACATAATGTTATGGTTGGGGGTCACCACAACATGGGGAACTGTATGAAAGGGTCAA
>NW_006296417.1:5492883-5503916 GCF_000327345.1 Myotis davidii | reverse complement strand
GAAATTAAATATCAAATTCTGTTCATTTCATCAAAGCAAATAACACCTAGAAAAATTATCACTCATAGGACCAAAATAAAATCCTATATAATAAAGAGCTAATATGCTAATTAGGCCGAACAGCACAACGACCGTCCGGACGACCTCCCGAATGAAGCCGGGGGCTGCGCGGGCCGAGCCCCTTGCCCGATTTTCGTGCATCAGGCCTCTAGTCTTGAAATAAAATAATAAACTTGCCGTGCGGCCCGGTAAGTCATTCGAGTGATGCGGACACTACAGGAACCTATTAGCTGTTGACTATTAGAATTATTAATGAGCAGGCTAATGCATTAGTGTATAATTAGAAACCGTTTTTCTCCCATTGGAGGGGGCATTTCACAAAACCTGCAAGGAGGGGATTCTGTTACTATTTTGTTCTGGGTTAAGAGACATCTTGCTGCCTTTGTTAGCCGATGAAATCAGTGCTGAGCTGGAAGTAACCAGTTTTCTCCTAAAAATGTAGTCATTCCACCATGAATCCAGCTGTCACTGGCCAGACTGAATTAACGATCAAGCGACTAACTGCAGTGCGTACTGGCCGGCCATGGCCAAGGCCTAGAAAGTCACATGACCACGTCACGGGAAAGGCCCGACACTGCCCACGAAGACACTCGCTCTCACAGACTATTGGAAACACCATCTTCCAAACCAGCGGTACTTAGGGGACTGTGTGCTCTTTGTAATCTAATTGCACTTGAATCGCTTTATACAATCCGTTCAAAATGTGTGTACAACAGAGAATCAGTATTGGAATCATTTTTTTTTTTCCTTTACAGTTTGCCTCCTCCCCACTTCCTCCTTCCTGTCTCTACTTTGAAATGTGCTTCCCTCTGTTAAATACATCCAATAAATTAATGGTCCAAATTCCGTCCTTGTCCACTTTAGCATCTCCTTACTGTGTTTCCTTGGCTCATCCCTTCATCAAGAAAAGTAACTTCAAAAAAATTATTAAAAAAAAAAAGAAAAGAAAAGTAACTTCCCTTTCTTCAAGAGTTTTCCAAACGGTCTCTATGCGGGAGTTAGAGTCTTACAGATGCCTCTGAAATTGCCTCACACATAAATCTCTCCTCAAGATTGTCTATACCAGACACCTAGGCACCTAAGATGGATCAGTATAACCTGTGAGGATGGCTACTCACAAGAAGTCAAATACACAATATTAAATATGAAAAAGACATCCCTGTTTCAGTATGCATTCAGGCATTTAATTTTTTGCCAGCATTTTCTTCCCTGCTCATCGCTGATGAGTCACCATGAACTTAAAACAGGCTGAGCCCTTTGGAGAGAGGAGAGCTATGAGCTAATAATTACAATAAAAACTACCATTCCTGCCGCATTTTATTTGTACCAGAAGTCTGTCTGCTTCCTTCAGAATAGAATCTCCGGATGCTAATAGAGATAAACATCCCGTACTTCTTCGAGTTCCTTGAAAGGCACATTTGGCTCAGTGCAAGCATCACTAACCTGCCCATTTTGATTGAATTGGACAGCAGCATAAATGACTGGACTGTCAACCGGCTGCTGAGTTCATAGGTATATTCCACGGGCTTGCGGGCCTGTTGCACGAGTGGGTCCCTTGGGTCACGTGTTACATCTCTCGGCATCGCATCTATTCTTGCTTTCCGCCAGAGGTGCGCGTCGGGGCCCCCGGGGATTCGAACTTCACTCAATATTCCCTGGGCGTATGCTTTGTGGACTCAAGTGTGGCATCGCGGCTCTCATTAGCCACATCCACTCTGCTCTATTTGCCACAAGCGAGACTGAGGGGCCTAGGATGAGTGCTTATCACCCAGACCCTGAGGGACGCTCTGACCCACATTGTCTTGGAAGAACCAGCTCTGCGAATCGGGGGCAATCTTAGAGCCGAAGGGAGAATCTGTGCCAAATGCAGCCAGTGAATGTGGCCAACTCGGGTGTATGTTGTGGGATCCCAATAGCGACTTAGGCCCAGCACGTGGTCGACCTGGACGATGCTCCAAGATGGAACTTAAAGGGATGTGTGTTCTGCTATGACGGGACGTGGTGTTTTAGGTCTATCAATGTGGTGATGTTAGCTGACGGTGTTGTTCAATGTTTGTAAATTCTTCATGATTTTTGGTCTAGATCAGTGGTACTCAACCTGTGGGTCGCGACCCCTTGGGCGGTCGAACGACCCTTTCACAGGGCGCTTAATTGTGTATAGCAAATTTAAGCAAATACTTATTATTCATGGGAAAAATTTGTATTATTACAGAGCAAAAGTCTTATCATCTGGAATCTGTAGAAAATTAGAAGATTGACCTTGTAATTTAGCCTAGACTTTAGAACAGCGGTTCTCAATCTGTGGGTCGCGACCCCTTTGGCAGTCGAATGACCCTTTCACAGGGGTTGCTTAAGAACATCCTGCATATCAGATATTTACATTACAATTCATCACAGTAGCAACATTACAGTTATGAAGTAGCAACAAAAACAATTTTATGGTTGGGTCACAACATGAGGAACTGTATTTAAAGGGCCAGAAGGTTGAGAACCACTGGTCTGGATGTTCTATCAAATATGTGAATGTAGTATTGAAGTCTCCAATGGATATTATTGCAATTGTCTCTTTTGCCCAGCTTTGTAATTCACTGTTTAGGGAGAGGATTTGCTGAACTTCTCTGTCCTTCTGAACGCCCATCTCTTTATGGCTATTTTAATCAACCTCTTTGAAGACTTCTTTGCTAGATTTTTTTTTTTCAAACAACACCGGTTAACAGTTGGTATAAGGAGCACGTTTTGAAGACTTTGAGAAACACCGATGGGGATAAAATGGTTGCCAAGACTGGGTGATAGGGAGACACAGAGAATCAAACCCTCTAAATCTGATTGCAAATCACAGACAGAACCCAGCCGGCAGGCAGGGCTGTCTAACCATCCCCAATATAAGTTGGGAGATTACAGGTAACATCGAATTCAGATTGTTCTTCCAGAAAATCTAGCCACATGTGCCAGTCCTCCACGGCCCAAATGAGCTCCAACGAGAAGTTTAAAACCACACAGGCCCCTATGGACTCAGCACCCAGATTGGTTAACTCCCTGGGCCCGGAAGTCACCTGAGATGAGAGGGTCAGCACGGAGATGCACCAAGGAAGCGATGGTCACATTCTCAAGCTTGACTTTCATCAAGTCCAAGGGCATGGGTGTGCCGAGGGCGTGGGTGCGCCAGGTGACTGCCGCCATCAGTGGTATTGTCGTAAAACAACGGAGAGCCTCCAGCTCCCTCAGTGATGAACTCCCTCACTGTTGTAGTTCTGGGCTGCGAATCCACGGAGATGACATATTCTCCGTAGGTGACTTTAAGTCACAGCCAAGCACGTTGATAAATGAATGCAGTGAGCCATGAGCCCATGTAGGAATCTCTGTCTCCAGAGAGCCCTTCTCAAGGGGTGACAACTCAGGAGTAATTTTTAGAGTCAGGAGGAAAAAGTTAGAGGTATAAAATAAGTAGAGGGCACAAGGCAGGCGGTACACGTTTTTTTTTTAAAAAGGCTGAAGATGGTCAAGAAGTGACAGAACCAAAAAGTTGTTGAGAAAACAGTGATATTAAAATTAAAAGGAATGAGCAACAAGGAAAAAATACTGGGTATTCCTTTTTTATTTTTATTTTTGTGTGATGAGGAATGCTTATAGCCTACTAATCTGAATGCACTTAAAATATTTTTTATTGATTTTTAGAGAGCTAGGAAGGGAGAGAGAGAGAAACATCAATCAGCTGCCTCCTGCATGCCCCTACGGGGGATTGAGCCTGCAACTTGGGCATGCGCCCTGACCGGGAATCGAACCAGCAACCTTTCAGTGCATAGGATGACACCCAACCAACTGAGCCACATGGGCCAGGCCTGCATGTGCTTTCAGAGAGACTCCTACTTACCATTCCTATCTTTCCACAGAGCTCCCACCCCTAATCTTGTCTGTAAGACTCGGGAGAATTCCAAAGCTTTGGGACTGTTAGTAGAGATGGCTGGCTCTCAATTGACCTATTCATTTATTTTTTATTTTTTCATGAGTCCCAAGTTCCCCTGCCTGTTAGTTATTTAGCAGAAATGCATGCATTTCTTCTCCCAGGTTCGCTCTCATGCCTTGCAAAGTCACTGCTACCGTGCCGAAATCAATATTAATCATCTGCAGCTTGATATTGTAATTGAACACTTTTTTCACACAGATGGTATTAACTGATAAAATATGGCATCCTCATGAAAAAACATTACCTTGAAATATTAGCGTTATGATATGTTAATTTCTTTGGAGGATATGACTACAGATATATGAGCAGAGGTAAATTTTCCAGCACTTCGCTGACAAATTCCATGTCAACATAACTCTCAAGAATTTGTATTACTACTTGGCGGTGACTTATATGATGATGTATAACAACTTAAGGGGTTTTAAAATGCAGTATTTTGACTAATGTGGTTTGGTAAATAGCATTTGTGATTAGGCCCTTTTCTTTTTCTCCCCCCAATTTCTGTGATCCTGACAAAAGCCGGTAATAATAATAAAAATCACCTCTCCGAATGGAAAAGGCCCCACTCCATCACCAGCAGTTCCTGGGAGCGCTCCAAGTGCCGCGAGGAGCGGAGCCGTGGGAGCCTGCGAGCCAGACACACGCCGCGCTCGCTGCCACGTCAGCACCTCCTGCTCCGATCAGCGCCCTGGCCTCCAGTTCTAGTTTCTGAGACCTTCAGCCATGTGATTCATTCTACACGGGCCATGTGACTCTGGGAAGCTCTAAGCCCCCTGTGTATTCTCTCACCCTTAGGGGAGAGTCTGTCATTCTGATGCCCTTTTTAAATATCTATATCTATATCTAATCTATATCTATTCCCCATGCTGGGGATTGAGCCTGCAACCCCGGGCATGTGCCCAACCGGGAATCAAACCGTGACTTCCTGGTTCATAGGTCGTGGCTCAACCGCTGAGCCATGCTGGCCGGGCTCAATCTGATGCCCTTAAACAGAGGAACTGCGACCCTACCTTAGAGAGCTTGGCTCAGGAACCGCGCTTCCATGCCTTAGCGTTCTGCATAGTTCTTTAGATGTGTCTACATTTGGCTACTTTGGGAGACAACTGCAGCCAAAGTGGTGGTCACTTAGGGCCAGTTCCTATGTTCCAATGAACACAGCCCAGACCCCTGCTCCCGCTAACTGAGAACAGGCATGGCCTCCTGGGATGTCCCGGATACCTACCACCTGCTCTCAAGCCAGACCTGTGCCCATTTCATAATCACCTGTTGGCTCACGTCATTTGGAAGCCATTAACTCTCCACTGAGAATTCGCACTCAGAAATCTCTCCCCTTTTCTGCCCAGATGGCTCAGCCTGGCTCCCTCACGTCCTCTCCTCAGAGAAGTAGCCTGTCCCAGGCTCAGCACAGCCCACACAGCATGGCCGCCTCGCTCAGCCAATGCCAGGACAGAGTAGCTGGTACCAAGTAGAACTCCAAATCTCAGTAACACCTTCTCCTCTCCTCTCTGTCGTCCCCCATCTTGCTGGACCCTTCCCCATGCTCCCTTCACCTCCTCGCCATCCACCTTCCATTCTCTAGTGGGCTCTGGCCAGATGGCTGGCCCCTGGGTGTGATGTTAAACAGCCAATATCCTTGATCTGGGCGGCCAGCCGCTACTCCCGAGGCAGTTTCTGGAAAGCCTCCCTGTCACTATACCAGCCGAAGGCGCATGGGAAGGCCAGAGAGTAGGACAGCGGGCCGGGAAGACAGAAGGACAGCCCAGACACTGACTTGGGGACTGTATTTAAAGGCTAACAGGCCATTTCCGGTCCAGGAACAAGACCATAAACCAGAGTGGGCATCAGGCAATGGAGGATTCTCTCCATCACCAAAGTATCTCTTCACTTACGAAATAAATAGTCCTTCCATTTTATTCTTTTTTTAAAAATATATTTTATTGATTTTTTTACAGAGAGGAAGAGAGAGAGAGAGAGAGTCAGAAACATCGATGAGAGAGAAACATCGATCAGCTGCCT
The DNA here is from genome assembly GCF_000327345.1 of Myotis davidii. NCBI lineage: Eukaryota > Metazoa > Chordata > Mammalia > Chiroptera > Vespertilionidae > Myotis > Myotis davidii. The sequence goes on along the minus strand of NW_006296417.1, from coordinate 5,497,876 downwards.
CCTGCACATCTCCTACTGGGGATGTGCCCGCAACCCAGGTACATGCCCTAGACCGGAATTGAACCTGGGACCCTTCAGTCCACAGGCTGACGCTCTATCCACTGAGCCAAACCGGTTTCGGCTCATTTTATTCTTAATATCAGGGCCAGTGATTTGCAACCATTTTCATCTCACGGCACACATCAACTAATAACTGAAGTTCTGCGGCACATCAAAAAATGTATTTTCCACCGATCTGACAAAAAAATAGGTATAATTTTGATTCATTCACACCGGATGGCTGTTGTTGTGTTGGCTGTTGTCACTTTCTTATTTAAAAATCTAAGTGCCCCTGCCTAATAGTCAGGTATTACATGTTTTAAAAAGTCACCGTCATAGGCTAATTATTAAAATGAGGCAAAGAATCCTTGACTTTTTAAGTGGAAAACTTCAGTTCTAGAGCGGTTTCAGGTGCAAAGCAACACTGAGAGGGAAGTAGAGATTTCCCATACACCCCCTGGGCTCCCACAGGCAATAGCCTCCCATTATCAACATCACCAGTGTGGAGCCTCTATAATAATACAAGTGTAATATGCTAATTAGATCAGACAGCCAAATGACCTTCCGGACAACCTTCCAGACAAAGCCAGGGCTGCGAGGGCCAAGCCCCTTGCGTGAATTTTGTGCATCGGGCCTCTAGTTTGTCATAATCACGAACCTGCACAGACACATCATTATCACCCAAAGTCCACAGTTCGCACTGCGGTTCACTCTCAGAGTTGCCCATTCTATGATTTTGACAAATGTAAAGTGACGCGTGTCTACCATTGCAGTATCACCGTTTCATGGCCCTAAATATTCCCGGTGCTCCATCTGGTCACCCCTCCCTCCCAGCAACCCCTGGCAGCCACTGACCTGTTTGCAATCTCCATACTTCCGCCTTTTCCAGAAGGTCAGAGAGGATGTAGCTTTCCAGCTTGACTTCCTCCACTTAAGGTTCCTCCACGTCTTCTCACGGTTTGAGCGCTCATTTCTTTTTAGCAACAGCTGTGTAAAATGAGAAAAATAAGGCCACTTAAAATCTTTTAATTCAAGTAAACTCTGACATTCTTGTAAAGTTGATATGATGTGTCATCTCCGATAGACATTTAAAAAGAAATACTTTTATTGCTTTCAGGGAGGAAGGGAGAGGGAGAGACAGAAACATCAATGATGACAGAGAATCATGAATTGGCTGCTTCCTGCACGCCCCGCACTGGGGATCGGGCCTGCAACCTGGGCATGTGCCCTGACCAGGAATCAAACCGAGACCTCCTGGTTCACAGGTCCATGCTCAACCACTGATCTATGCGTTGTATCAGCTGGTCTTGGCTGAGCCAGAAATAGTGCCAATAAGAGTCTTATATCAAGCCTTGTAGGCAAGTGAGTTCAGCCCCTTTGTGACACATTAGTGTGTTTTTTCTTAAATATCTCTACTGCTGGAATGAAGGCAGAGACAGACCAATAATTGCTCTTTGGGGCAAACCCACTAATATGACTGAAGTTTCAAGCTTCCTTCCGTGAAAAGGACTATGACGGGCAGTGCTTGGCCTCTGCCCGAGTTCAGTAGACAGGGAAACACTAAGATTTGATGATGGAAATAGCACAGCTTTAAAAGCCACTGAGATACAGAGTTTAAAGCTTTGCGCCCTGGCCGGTTTGGCTCAGTGGCTAGAGCGTCGGCCTGAGGACCAAAGGGGCCCAGGTTCGATTCCTGTCAAGGGCATGCACCTCTGTTGCAGGCTCCTCCCCGGCCAGGGTGGGGGCAGGAGGCAACCAGTCGGTCTCTCTCACATCGAAGTTGCTCTCTGTCTTTCCCTCTCTCTTCCATTCTCTCTAAAAATCAATGGAAAAATATCCTCGGGGAAAAATTAAAAATAAAAAACAAAACAAACAAAGCTCAGCCTTGCTGCAGCCTAACTGAGAAGTCCTGACTTAACTTCTCTCTGTTTAAGTCTTCTCTTAGCAACTGCGGTGTTTAACCTGGTAAAGTAGCCCAGATCTGCTAATATAGTTGGGAATCACATGGAAAAAGGGCCTCATGCCAAAGACAAAAGTAGAACCACACACTAGGAGAGAGAGAGAGAGAGAGAGAGAGAGAGAGAACTTGCTACTATATACCCGTTATATATGCCAACCATCCATTACGTGTGTTATTTCACTTAATCCTTACGACAACTTTGCAAAGTCTGTTTTATTGCCCATGTTTTACAGATGAAGAGCCTGACAATTAGGGTTGCTTCGGTGGATTTTGGACCCAGAACTATTTTCCTTGAAACTTCATGCTCTTTCCGCGACACCACATAGCAGCCTTGAAGTACCACCGCGGAGCTGCGTTTGGAGTGTTTAATAAGGAAAGACTTTTTAAAAAATGAGCTGTTAAAACCAGGAAAAGGAAAACCTTATATTTAAAAGGGTAACAAAAACACAGGAAAGAAAGGCAGTGGCTGCCTAAAGTCAACGTTTCAGTCCCTTTCTGATGGGACTGCCCAGGCTGAGCCTCAATGAGGAAGACCCAGGGTAGCGATGAATTACACTCAAGAGCCACCGGATTCTATCATTTCATTGGTTGGTGGGTAAACTCTCTGGAAAGGAGAACACACAGGATACACTTTTTGATCCATCACTTTGCACTGTTATGCCTGGCCCTTTAATTCCCTTACTGTTCCTTTCAAACATGTCCTTGTTCAATCATTTCAGGGCAGATTTACATAAGACTGAGTCATCTAAACCATTTGTTCACAAGTTCATGGTGAAATCTCTTTTCCAGCATTCAGGCTTTATACCTTTAATTCCATCCAGTGTGGCTCAGTGGTTGAGTGTTGACCTATGAACCAGGAGGTCACAGTTCCATTCCCGGTCAGGGCACATGCCCGGGTTGTGGGCTCCATCCCCAGTGTGGGGCATGCAGGAGGCAGCTGATCAAGGATTCTCTCTCATCATTGATGTTTCCCTCTCTCTCTCTCTCTCCCTCCCCCTTCCTCTCTAAAATCAGTAAGAATGTATTTAGAAAAAGAAAGGGGAATAAAATTTTGGAGACAGGAAAGAAAAGGGGGCAGAATACAGACACAAGAGAGGCAGAAACTGCCCAGTGTGATGGCAGGAAGGGGCATCATGGGAGGAGTGACCAGGGGACCCGGACTGCTGATGGAGATGAAGGATTCAAAGGCCTTCAATTCTCCTGCGCCTTTGTTATTAAAATACTCTTCCCGAGCCACGTCTGCTTTGCAGTAAAGCTCTGTGACCGTTGCTTTTGTGAAAGAGTTATGAACCTTCGTGTCTTACTGAGGTCCGAGTCCCTCACCACGGCTAGCCCTGAGAAATGACTCAATCCGCCCTAACCGGTTTGGCTCAGTGGATAGAGCATCGGCCTGCAGACTCAAGGGTCCCAAGTTCGATTCCAGTCAAGGGCATGGACCTTGGTTGCGGGCACATCCCCAGTAGGGAGTGTACAGGAGGCAGCTGATCAATGTTTCTCTCTCATGGATATTTCTAACTCTCTATCCTTCTCCCTTCCACTCTGTAAAAAATCAATAAAGTATATTTTTAAAAGAAATGACACAATCTACCAAGCAGGGGCATTAAATCGGTCCTCTCTGGTGCGTGAGAACAAACGTGCCTCCTTCTGCTTCTTTCTGGCCCTTTGGGTCTTTCTCCAGTTTAGGGGCAGGAAGAGGTCCCAGTTCAGAGCTTTCGGGGTTCCTCTTCTATCCTGTTCCGCTAGTCATCCGCTGCGCTTTCTCTCTTCGTCCCCGAAGCACCCGGAAGACACGTCCATCAGACACAGTTGTCGTATATTCCTGTGCTGCTGGAGTCATTCCCAATGCCACGCTCATAATCTGGTTTAAAAAAAACCAAACAACTCACCAGCTTTCTGCTACTAGGCTGATGGGGCCTGGCCGGTTTGGCTCAGTGGATAGAGCACTGGGATTTCTGCCTTCCACTCCAAGGACAATACCCTCATCTCCAGCGTTCAAATGAGGGGTGTTCTTGGAAAGCCTTCCCCATATTTCTCTCCACTTTGTATAGACGTGCAGCAGCTCTGGGTGAGGCCTGGGAATGAACCCCAAGTCTGTTTGGTCTTGGGCGGTTTGGAGCTCCACGGGGTTGAACCTGTTGTATTTCTCTGGAGTGCTGTGTCCAGCTGGTTATTGGGAGGGGGAGGAGGGAGGAAGCTGTACTTGATTCTGATGGAGGCCAGTTAAAATTAATTGGAAAAAGCTTTTAAAGACCCAAGATGCAGACCAAATGTATCTCCGACCGGCGGCCTCATCCCGCACGGAACACGGAGGTCACGGCGAAGCTGCAGATTTATGCGGACGGCCCGGGTGATGGAAAATGAGACAAAAGCATTTGGATTTTATTATTCCATTTACGCTGACCCTGGGCCATTAAGGGTTTGGAGAGCCTGTTTTATGTATTCAGCTGCTTGCCACACGGACAGGCATTTGGAGTCACTTAAATAAACCGCCGGGTCCCACAGCTGCAACAACACCGCGTCGAAGGCAGGTTAGGGCTGGGCCGGGGGCTGCGCGCGGTGTCGCCAGCAGGTGCACCGCGAGGAGGAGTTTTATTTGTTTGGTTTCTTTGTGGCCCCTGGTTTGGGAAGTCGCTTCCTGCCCCATCCAGGGATCTTGGTTTGCAGTTGGGCTGGACACTGACGCTGATTTGGTTTGTGGGTAAAGGGCGTGCCCATGGGGGCTGACCCCAGCTTTCCAGGAATGCTGTTTTTTCCTTTTTTGTTTTGTTTTGTTTTTTGCCGCGTTTGAGTTGTGCTTTAGAGAAGTTGTCCAGTGGCAGAAAGCTGGTGAGTTTTGGTTTTTTTTGAAGATTTAGGCTGATTTGGCCTGGCCGGTTTGGCTCAGTGGACAGAGCGTCTGCCTGCAGACTGAAGGGTCCCGGGTTCGATTCCGGCCAAGGGCATGTACCTGGGTTGTGGGCACATCTCCAGTAGGGGGTGTGCAGGAGGCAGTTG
>NW_006296417.1:5491704-5492537 GCF_000327345.1 Myotis davidii | reverse complement strand
CCCCACACTGGGGATCGAGCCTGCAACCTGGGCATGTGCCCTGACAGGGAATCGAACCCTGACCTCCTGGTTCATAGGTCGATGCTGTCCAGGCCCTGCCTATGTTGTTGTTGTTTAATTGTGGGCACAAAGGAATTAGCAGAGAGAGGAAGCTGGAATCACACCTCCAACATGTTTCTTCAGTGAACATCAGCCTAGAGCAGTGGTTCTCAAACTTCTGGCCCTTTAAATACAGTTCCTCATGTTGGGACCCAACCATAAAATTATTTTCGGTGCTACTTCATAACTAATGTTGCTACTGTTATGAGTCGTCATGTAAATATCTGATATGCAGGATGGTCTTAGGCGACCCCTGTGAAAGGGTCGTTCGACCGCCAAAGGGGTCGCGACCCACAGGTTGAGAACCGCTGGCCTAGCGCAAGATATTGTTCCCATCCTACAGACGGGAGGACTGAGGCTGGCAAACGCTGAAGGACTTGTTCAAGAGCCACATGATAGAAGGCGAGTTTTTTCTGCTGCGGCCCTTCCCACGTAAGCCCTTCTTTTCATAACTCGCTTGGCCTGATGCTAAGCGAGAGGTGCAATTAGCAAACAGAATCCAGGTGCACGGGCTCTGGAAACCAGAGCCACCCAAATGCGCGGGGGCGCGCCGAGAGCGTGGGGCTCGCCGTGCCCTTTCACCCGGAGCGCGCCCTCCTTCAGAACCCCAAAGAGAGTGTGGACAAGCTAATTGAGGATCTCTGTTTTATTTCAGACGGTTCCTCTTGGGTCTGTTCTTCATAGAAAAGCCATCAGGACTTTGAACTATTAATCACTTGCCACAAAGACTGATT
>NW_006296417.1:5487251-5491306 GCF_000327345.1 Myotis davidii | reverse complement strand
CTTTTTAAAAATTTTTTTAACTGATTTCAGAGACGGAGGGAGAGAAACAGCAGTGATGAACGGCCAAGGCATCACTTAGTTCTTTTATTTTTTTTTGAGTTCAGAGAGTAGGGATAGAGAGAGAGAAACATCAGTGATAAGAATCATTGATCGGCTGCCTCCTGCCTGGCCCCCACTGGGATTAGAGCCTGCAACCCGGGCATGTGCCCTTGACCGGAATCGAACCTGGGACCCCTCAGTCCGCAGGCCGACGCTTTATCCAGAGCCAAACCGGCCAGGGCTCATTCATTTCTTTTCTGTTCCTTCTGTTAAAGGTAAGAAAGGACTCATCCTCTCTTTCCAGGTGACAATGCCAGAGTTGAAAGTTCGGTTTCTGTGGAGTGGCTGCAAGATTCCACACGGGCTTCCCACATCCACGGCAAGCTGGCCATCAATGACACGTGGCCTGGTTTTCAGAAAAATCATTCTGAGACCCCCCACCCCCATTCTTTTCCAGAACCGCCTCCAGTCCCAGTTCCATGCAGCCCATCCCTGCCCCGAAGCGAATAGAATCAGAGGTCAGTGTCCTTAGGAACCAGGGCTGGGAAATTGTCAAGCTCTGTGACGAATCAGAAGTCTAGTATAGATTGAAATTATGTCCATCTGTGTTAAAGCCACATGAACACTGAGAATGAAAGTGTAAAAAAAGAGCAACTGATCATGTTGGTATGTTGATCGGGTTTATAGTATTTGCTGGAGGAGATAATTTTGGGGGGAAGCAAAGTTTGGGCAAAGTTTCAGTCTAGAGCAGCGGTTCTCAACCTGTGGGTCGCGACCCCTTTGGTGGGTGAATGACCCTTTCACAGGGGTCGCCTAAGACCATCCTGCATATCAGATATTTACATGACGATTCATCACAGTAGCAACATGACAGTGATGAAGTAGCAGCGAAAATAATTTTATGGTCGGGTCACAACATGAGGAACTGTATTTAAAGGACCAGCAGGTTAAGAACCACTGGTTTAGGGCAACCAGGGGACAAAGTCCACCTGGATGAGGAGACAGGGACCCATCTTGAGGATTCCCACTGTCATTTCCTACCCATCCCCACCCCTATCCTGCGCCCTGCACAGTCCCCGACAAGAGGCTGGCACCACGTGGTCATGTTGATGGGACATGGCAGGCTGAGCTGCTGGGCCTGTGTGAGTGTTTACATGCCTGGATAGCATAATAAAAGCGAACGGGGGCGCTTGATGGCTTTTGCTGAAATTGGGGCACCTGCATTTTAACTGACATTTCCCTCCCCGAAGCAGAGTTCTGGAAGCCTTAGCCCAGCCCTCTGCGGCGGCGTGGAAAATGGCTGGGTCTGTGTTTAACTTCTGCAGCCGTCACATGGTATTCATTTGCGGTGACACAAGGCTGACTTAACTTCAGCTCGGAGTGTCCAATTTAGAGGGAAATTCGCCTGAGCGAGGGGGGGCATTTTCTACGCTGTCAAGTTATAAATGCTCTGAATGGAGAGGCAGCTTTGCTCAGCCCGTGTTTTTGGCATTTCTAGGAAACGTTCCATAAAGAGAGACCCCGAAAATAAAACCTGACTGGACGGAACGACTCTGGCACATTGGCCTGTTCTTGCGGTAAAACTACATGGAAACTATAAACAGACAAATTGCTACCACGTGAAGGGAACCTCTGCGTAGGGGTTAGCACCTTCCTGGCAGACAAAGGGAAGCCAGAAACGATGCAGATTTCAAGCAAATCGAATTCCCACTCCTCTTCGAATCCAAACCAAAACAAAAGGCGCCATGTGACTTGGGCCCACCGGCCTGCTGGCGGAATGTCGTCCTTTGCAAGTGGAAATCCTTTTTGGTATTTACACGACTGATTTCTTTAATCTCCACTTTGGAATTAATGGACAATAACATCGGATTGCTTCCTCGGCTGCCCAGCCCTTGTGCAAATTTACCCAAGTGTCTAGAGTCGGGATTGTACACATCTCTCTAATCCACCTGCCTGTGTTAGTTAAAAGCTCAGATAAAATCAGCAGCCCTTAGATCTTAACCTTTTAAGTCGGAAATGTTTTGAAAGTCTGACCCTGAGAGCTGGGGTGTGCATGGGGAGGGGGAGGGGGCAGAGGAGGGGAAGACTGAGGGGGAAATTGGGATAAAAATTGGGATATAAAACTTTGCCCAGCTAGAACCACAATGGCACTGAAATAAACAAAACAAAACAAAAAATGAATAACAATAGTGACAATATCCACAACTGGGAGGCGGGACCTCAATAGATAGAAATAATCTACTTGCCTGGCTCCTTAGCTGTTTATCCGAACAACCTGAACTCACTTTCAACTTTCACTGAGGGTGTAGACGAGGGAAAAGGTGGTGGGGACAGGAGGCGCCAAGTATAACCAGTTTCCGCTATCCTAATGACAAATGCTGAACGCACTCAAAATGCTAAAAAAAGATGCAAAGTCCCTGTTTCAACATTTAAGTCTCTGGGGTAGTCACTGACCATCATTATGCGCCATCTTTCCCTCGATGTCACCCATAGACCTACAAGAACACGCTAGAATCAAACAAGAGATCATCGGCCCTTTTATTGATCACAACTCATGGGCTAGCAAATCAACTCTAACTCCGTGGGCTAAGCTATCCCTCTAAACAAGAGAAATGGTGGTGGGTGATGTTGCTTCTAAATTGGGAATTTCTTTTTTGTTTCTTTTTGTTAATCCTCACCCGAGGATAACTTTTCCATTGATTTTTAGAGAGAGTGGAAGAGAGAGGGAGAGGGAGAGAGAAACATCGATGTGAGAGAGACACATGGACTGGTTGCCTCCTGCAGGAGCTGCCCAACAAGCGCCCAGCAGCCAGAGAGGAGCCTGCGACTGAGATACGTGCCCTTGACTGGAATCGAACCCAGGACCCTTCGGTCGGCAGTCCGATGCTCTATTCGCTGAGCCAAACCGGCTAGGGTGGGGATTTCATTTTTATTCTTTATTATTTACTTTCTATTTCTTAACTAAAGGAAATAAAAAGAATCAAACAGGAAAGCAATGATAGGTGTCAGTACTTCTCTTCGGACATACCGAATTAAAATGCCGTATGTTTTCCGAACCTCATATCTAAGCAAAGCTGGCAGTTTTTCATTAAGAAAATTATGGGAAGATTGTTTTCTGCAACTGTTTATTTAATACATTCAGGTAAATGGGTTGATATTGTCAATCCAGCACTTCCTCCCTTCAAGAGTTCTCTGTTGTTAAGGTTGTGGATGCTGAGTACACATTTCTCAACTAACTGCTTGAATTAATAGCAGAAGCCTCTAAGCCAGTGGTTCTCAACCTTCTGGCCCTTTAAATACAGTTCCTCATGTTGTGACCCAACCATAACATTATTTTCGTGGCTACTTCATCACTGTCATGTTGCTACTGTGATGAATCGTCATGTAAATATCTGATATGCAGGATGGTCTTAGGCGACCCCTGTGAAAGGGTCGTTCGACCGCCAAAGGGGTCGCGACCCACAGGTTGAGAACCGCTATTCTAACGTTGGTGAAAATGCTCCCCTAAAATCCCACTGCAAGTTTGGCTGTTCTTGTTGCTTATTATGCCCACTGAGCCACACCGGCCAGACCTAACACGCCATTCTTCAAAACGAAAACAAGAAACACACACCCCCACACACACACACAGAACAAATCCCCCAAACCCTGAATTTCCTTAAAATCTATCAATCTGGTGGTCCTGAACATCATACAGGCTGAGAAAGAACATAACCTTGTTGAGAGAGAAGAAAAATGTGGAGATATTGGGCAATTCAGCGAGTGATCTGACATTTGCATAGTGTTGCAGGTTCAGAGTCTATAACACACACACCCACACACACACACACACACAGAACAAATCCCCCAAACCCCGAATTTACTTAAAATCTATCAATCTGCTGGTCCTGAACATCATACAGCCTGAGAAAGAACATAACCTTGTTGAGAGAGAAGAAGAAAAATGTTGAGATATTCAGAAATTCAGCGAGTGGTCTGACATTTTCATAGTAATGTGTTGCAGGTTCAGAGTCTAC
>NW_006296417.1:5459827-5486960 GCF_000327345.1 Myotis davidii | reverse complement strand
GATTTTTGTTTGTAACCAGGATCCTGACCCAATTCCCTAGCAATTGTGTGGATCAGACACTGAACAAGAGGTGGGATTTGGTTTTGCATCTGACCCGTACGTAGGGTTACTGCGAAAAGAATCAGGGAGCCCTAGCCGGTTTGGGTCAGTGGATAGAGCCTCAGCCTATTCCAATCAAGGGCACATGCCCCGGTTGCAGGTTCGATCCCCAGTAGGGGGCGTGCAGGAGGCATCTGATCCATGATTCTCTCATCATTGATGTTTCTATCTCTCTCTCTTCCTCTCCCTTCCTCTCTGAAATCCATAAAAATATATTTTTAAAAAATAAATAAAAGAATCAGTGAGATACAAAGAACATTCCACAACACTCCACACTCTTACTTCAGTGCTCAGGGGTGGTGATCCATTCGCCACATTTCTAGATTGTTGCCACTTTGTGGAGGAAAGCAACTCCAGTGAGTGTGGAAAAGAAATATCCTGTGGACGCTGCGTCTTTCCTACCCTCTTCTGACTTTCTCTCTCAATCCAGGCCCAACAAGGGTCCCCATAGACACAGAAGAAAGCTGTATTGTGTGCTGGGGATTTAATTTCATTCCATCACAGGCGACCATCGCAGCCCTGTCATGGCGATTGGTCACACTTTTTGTGTGCGCTCTATCTGTGCCGGCCCGGCTCCTCTGCGGCCCCCGCCTAATCTTCCCCGGGGACAAAGCTCCCAGCAGAATGAAAGAGGTGGGATGGGGAACCGCAAGTCAATGGGCACCGTTATCCATTCGGCCCCCGCAGCCCCCGACTCCTGGGATCCCGCCCCAGCAGCCAAAGAGGCGCTAGCAGGGCCTGCTGTGCTGGAGAAAAAGGCACCACCACTGAGGATGCCCAGGCCAAAGGCAGAGCTGGTGGCCACTGGGCTGGGGATTACATCCTGAGGAGACCACCGCGGAGAGGAATGCTGGCGGCCCCGCAGGCCTCTGGGCCCAGCAGCCCAGTTGTCAGGACAGAGCTGATATTCAGAGCCGCCTCTAAGTGCATCCTGAATGGGAAACTCGGGAGGTATCCCAGCTCAGCCCTGGGTTTTAGCTTCTACACAGATCTCTGGCTGCTAACACAGACCAGACGCTACTTGGAGATGAGTTCTGGACGACAAATATAACCTAGGCCAAAGCATGCCATCTCTCACGGGGGACACTCCAGCTCCTATCTTTAAAAAAAAGTTATTAATATATTTTTATTGATTTCAGAGAGGAAGGGAGGGGGAGAGATAGAAACATCCATGATGAGAGAGAATCATGGATCAGCTGCCTCCTGCACGCCCCACACTGGGGATCGAGCCCGCAACACAGGCACGTGCCCTTGACTGGAATCGAACCTGGGACCCTTCAGTCCATAGGCCAACACTCTATCTACTGAGCCAAACCAGCTAGGGCCAGCTCCAATATTTAACTGAACGTGTTGAAGGGAGCCTCTTTAGCAGTCCCTCCCTACCAGTGCAGTTGGGTTGATTTTAAGCATCTGTGTGACGTCTTTCATCTTTATTTCTTGCTATCATTATCAGGGTGGGAATTTCCTCTCTGCCACTGGTTTTGTTGCTGTTCTAGATATTTCCAAAGAGCCACCACTGAAGGTGTGAGTGAGTCCCTAATTTCTCAGCCGAGTATATGAATTTTCCCGTATCGCCAGCCATCTGTACCCAGGGGTCTGCTTCTAGGACAGTGGAGAAGGAAGTGAGCATTGCAGGTAATAACACTTCTGTGTGTCAGTGTTTGTGATCAAGAGCATAACTGGTGTTACTGCAAATGCACAAACCCTTGATTCACCTACGAATCTACTTGACAGGTCATAGATAGTTGTGCTACTTTACCTATTCATTTTTAAAACAGTAAGAAAACTGCTACGTCCTAAAAGAGAAAGGAACAATTTCTTTTATCTCTTCATTTTTACAAAAATCCACGGCAGGCACCGTTGTGGATGGAAAGTAGGCTCTGTCACTCATCAGTGTATAAACTTCGGGAGATTACTTAACTTATATGTTAAGGTTAGTCTCATAACTGAACAAAAAAGGGACATAATAACCCTCATCATTTAGTGGTGTCTTGGGATTCAATAAGGTAAGTTCCAAAGCCAACATGATTAACTTATAGTGTCATTATTTACATGGGCCTAAATATTATGAGTATTATCAATGTTTAATATATGCATTGTATGTGTGTTCATGTATGTAACCTGGGCTCCTCATGGGATTCAATAAGGTAAGTTCCAAAGCCAACATTATAACTTATAGTGTCATTATTTACATAGGCCAAAATATTAGGAGTATTATCAATGTATAATATATGCACTGTATGTGTGTGCATGTATCTAACCCAGGCTCCTTGAGGGGAAAATCACCAACAAGGATACTGGAGACCCAGTCGTGACCCCAAACAAGCATCTGATTCTCTGATCGTTTGGAATTTCCTTGCCTGATCAGGTCAAGAGTCAGGTGATGGGAAGAGAAACTTGAGGAGGAGGGAGGCAGGGTGACAGGAGAGGGTGAGCTATGCAGAAAGCTCACTGTGACCAGCTCCCACCCTGGTGAAGCTGTGCATCCATTTTGTATGAAGAGGTTAAGCATCAGCGGTCCTAAAGGGATCTTCTTTGGGGCCACGGGGACAATGGGTGCTCATCTATATACATAAACGCCAAGTGACCGGAACGACCGGAACAATGGGTTGCTATAACGCACACTGAGGCCGGCCAACTGGCCTGACCGGGGGCGGGGCCGACCAGCCAATCTCCTGCGGTCGCTCCCCCCAGCCAGTCTGGTCGCGATTGGCTCCCATCAGGGTGGGCTGGCCAGACCCCATCCATGCACGAATTCGTGCACCAGGCCTCTAAGTTATGTAATGAAAGGCTCACAGGAACTTATGCTGGAGTTGGCATGAAGACGTTCGTGATGAAATAGGGTAATAAGGAACATTTACCAGAGAAATTATTTTTATTTTTAAAAATATTTTTGCATTGATTTCAGAGCAGAAGGGAGAGGGAGAGAGAGATAGACACATCAATGATGAGAGACAATCATGGTTCGGCTGCCTCCTGCACCCCCCACACTGGGGATCAAGCCTACAACCCAGGCATGTGCCCTGACTGGGAATCAAACCGTGACCTCCTGGTTCATAGGTTGATGCTTAACCACTGAGCCACACCAGATGTGCCAAGAGAAATGATTTATTGACATAAGTCATTAGAAATCTACCTCCTCATGGAGTTGGATATTGGGGGAGGGGCCAGAGAGATGGGTCTGGAGGGGTGTGACCTTCTACATAACCTGGGGGACTCTGTCCAAGAGAACTTTCTCTGCTGTCCTCGCCTGGCCCCCTGTCAGCATCGCTGTGCAGCCTGGACCAGCATCTGAGCTCCAGCCCCCGAGCTTGTGCAATGTTTCTCCAGGCAAGACCCTGGGTGGTCCTGTCTTGTGCAGAGGGAAAGGCAGATAGCAGGAGGCTCTCTCCATTGCTCTTCCAAGCTTCTGTCTTCAAAGGAAAATGGCCCACCTGGGAGGACAGGACATTGTCAAGAGACGGAGGAGGAAGAAGCTCAAGGTCGGGCGCACCCAGAACTGAGGCCTCGCCCCGTAACAGCTGTGCTGGGAGCCAGCTTCCTTTCTTGGCTGGAAAGATAATTTTTTAAAAAAATTTAAGCATTTAACATTTTTCAAAAATTACAGTTCACATTCAATTTGTTTGTATGTTAATTCCTTTGCCATTTTTCCTCCGCGTGAGATATAGCAATGGGGCAAGAGAGAGAAAAAAAATCATTGTGTCTACAATGCAAACCTTTGGGAGAGTGGAAGTCCTGAAACATAGATGATTTTTAGCTTTTAGGTTGAGGGTTTTTTTTCTGTTTGTTTTTGGTTTTCTTTTGTTCTCCAAAGTTGGCCTGATGTCAGAGAGAGATGCTGAGTTTGTGAACTGCTTGATCCAGAAAAAGATTTCAACGTCTCTTTGGGCATTGCAAATATGGAGCCATACCCTGCTCACAATAAAACCATTGTGATCATCTTTGAAGTGAATAAAGGAGCAATCCCTTTGCTTCGATGAATGCCTACATTTACTTTTGAAATAGCAAGTATGTTCCTAGGTTCAGAACCAGTGATTTGGAGAGAGTAACGTTTCGCAGCACCGATGTAGGGTACAGTCCCACACGATGGCTTTATTCAAAGGTCCTCACTCATCAGAGCACCAGGACACGTGGGCTGTAACCACTATGGACTGACTTTTCATAACCACTTTTACAACTTTTCAGGTAAAGACACATGAGGATGGACAGAGAAGGGGAAAAAACTCCTTTGGCAAAAGAGAATGATCATCTAAGAACTTTATTCTCATTTATAGATATTTCCAAAATACAAGTTGATATACAAATTCCTTTGTTTGGGCCCTGGCTGGGTAGCTCAGTTGGTTAGGGAGTTGGCTCCATACACCAAGGTTGTAGGGTTGATCCTCAGTCAGGGCACATATAAGAATCAACCAATGAATGCATGAGTAAGTGGAACAACACATCAATGTTTCTCTCTCTCTCTCTCTCTTTCTTCTCCTCCTTCTCTAAAATCAATCAATAATTTTAAAAAAATTCCTTTGTTTAAATGATATCCAAAGGGGAATGGGTCAGTAGCTTGCTTAAGGGCCTGTCCTTGGCAGAGAGAAGATTCAATCTCCCAACTCCAAGTTCATTTCCGCCCTTCTTGAACTCAACAGCAAGCTCTACCTAAGTTGGTTTGAAAGAAGCAGCTCTGTTGTGGAAGAAAGAACCCTGAATTTTTCCTGGATGCTGACTTTTAATGTTGGCCATAGCCTGCATCCTGGGACTTGTACCCCAGTGTGATCCTGGTTATGGAGGCGGGCGTGGAGCATGGTGGAGGGAAAGGAGGGATGAAATAACAAGTATGTTCAATGGACTTATTGGAAGGACTGTATTGAGGTAATGTGTTTAGCACAATGTCTAGCAGGCAATGCACTTATGACCATTGTTTATTATTATTTATTAAACAGATCAAGAGCTCTAGATATTTCAAAATCACTGTTTTAAAATCAAAGTGCTCTTATGACTATAACCATTTCAGTGACTGGGGGATGAAGGTTCCTTAGAACAAACTAGAAAAGGGAATGACTCTGGCTTGGGCAGCCAGTGGGAGAGAGGAGATGTAAGAGGAAGGAGCCCTTCCCAAGGCTGGAGAAGATGATTCCATTTCATCTGAGGAGGAGGCGTTCCTGGCTGTATATCGATGTTCAGTTCAATGTGACTCATACTATCGTTTAGCTCTTCAGAGGATTTTACTCTTCAAGGGACATGAGGGTGACAGACAGATGCAGCTGGTCTGGTAAAGAATCAAGAAATGATGTGTCCCCAGCTCCCGAGAAGTGTCCAGCTCCGTGTCCCCTGGCCATGTCCACGTGCAACGATGCAACCAGACAGGGTGGACAGAGGGGCAGGAGGGACAACAGTCACCCTCCAATAGAGATGGAGGTATTCTGTCCATCAGATGCTCTTTGCGAGGACTGGTTGGCTTTGCAGACACAGCTCCTCAGCGGTGTCCTCTGTCAGAGACATTCTAATACAACTTGGCTCCGACTTAGGGCGTATGTGGCTACAATGCTCTACATTCTTAAGAACATTTTGCCTTAATGTCAGTATAAGATGGTAACTCTGATTCCGATCAAGACCACTAATGAATTAGAAGACGCCTCATTTTGAATCAGTTGGACAGCACGTCCCCTCCCCCCCATCAAGACTGAATTGTGTTATTTATTAAAGTTCATGGAGTTTTCTAATGAGCAGCGATCATTCATAGTGAATGCTGCTATTTCATTCATAGGTGACTACGCTCTTAAGCCCATAGTTCTCCTTGTCAGCTCTGTGTAAGGCCCTGGACTTCACTAGGGCACTACCTATATGCTGGGAATTCACAACTTAGGGAAACAGGGTAAAACTGTATCATAAATGTAACACAGAGTAATCTAAATCATTCAAATTTAGTCAGTGGGAAGTGCTGAAATCGTTGAGAGAATGGAAAAGTCCCAGAATGGACTTTCTTGATCTACCCCATAACAACTGACACTGCTGATCCTAAAATCTACAAGCACCATGATTGGGGGTCTAGGTGCAATGTACTAGGCCAGTGGTCGGCAAACTCATTAGTCAACAGAACCAAATATCAACAGTACTTCTTCAAAATAGACTTGCCCAGGCCGAAAACTGACTTCTGCACATGGGCCACAAAGTTTCAATCGCACTGTACGCACGCCCGCATGTGGTATTTTGTGGAAGCGCCACACTCAAGGGGCCAAAGAGCCGCATGTGGCTCGCGAGCTGCAGTCTGCCGATCACAGTACTAGGCACAGTTCTAACCACTTGGAGTTCATCAGGAAATAAAATAGACAAAAATGGCTGGTCACATGGTTCTTAAATTCCTGTGAGAGGTGGAGGGTGGGGATAGGCAACGATCAACACTCAGAATACGTAATTTCTGAACTTACGGGGCACAAAAATGAAAAACATTCTCCAAAAGCTACTTGTGGGACCATCTGCCTGGCCTGCTAAGTCTGCCCTTGTCACACTCTCTGCTATGTCGGAGCTCGAAACGCAAGCAGAATAAATGGATGTGAATAAATTATTTTATTTGGAAACTATGGCTACAAGGATGGGAGCTATACACTCATTAGCGTTGGTAGATTACAAATATAAAAACCATTGATTGGCAGAGGTTATCACACATACATGCACATATGAATATACGTATAAACGTGGTGTTTCAGCATCGAGGTTTTTATTTAAAAAGTGAAAAAATAAGCGTGCTAACAAGGTAGATGGAGGAATTCTAAGCGCCTGCAGACTCGGACTTTGTCCTGTCACGAAAAGGTTTGACAGTTTTTAATGCAATCGACCAGTGGGGCTCAGCCTCACACCTGGGCAATTCAGTCAAAAATTCTGGGACTGAGTTGACAGGTGTGCGACCGAGCGCGTGGTCAATTCCATCAAAGCAGTACGACCATCTGTGCGCGTGGACACATTTCAGACCCAATATAGAAAAGGAGAATTTGAGGAATTAGCCCTGGAATAATCAGGAGGACCATTTGGACTCAGAAAATGCGTAGTGAGTCGCCACTCCGTGATACCCTCCCACAGCCACGGTACTGAAGTCCCGGCCCTCCTTGAGAAACAATCCCTAACCATTAGCGGCAAGCAATCAATGCTATTGATTGGCCTGCCCTGATCTCCTCGCGCAGTGGGCTTCTGTGACTTAGTTGGCACTTTCCTGCAAAAGCCCCGCTGTCCGGGGGCAGGTTTCAAAGTTTGTCTGCCTTTGACTCCATTCCCAGGAGGGCGATATTGAGGAGGACGGGCGGAATAAATCTCCATTTTTATGATCGCGGTGGATCACTCTCACGGATGAAGTAGAAAATGTCCATTTTCAATATTTTTCAACTCAGCAGTTTCTCGCCTCGAGATGGTAATTTCTTAATGACCGAAAGAAGGCTCTTAGGAGGAAAACTTGGGATTGAAAGGGAGCCAAATACGCTGACGTCCTTTCTTTATGACAAGTTTACAGGCTGATGGAAAGGAATAACCCCTCCCCCCCCATTTCTGGTAAATTGGGAGGTGGCCCATGGGGACCAGTGTGAATGTTAAGACCCCACCATGGTGGCCTGGAGACGTCTCCCTGGAACCCGCAGGCCCCGCATCCGTGTGCATCTGCATAAATCGTGCCACTCAGACACCAAAGGGCCGGCCGGCCTCTCCCACGGTCTGAAGTTAACACTGGTCTTTGTGCGGGCACCTCTTCTCTGAACTTGGAATCCAATTGGCCAACAATTAAAGCCAATTAGCACGTGAGGAAAATAAACCCGGGGCTCCCCCCTGGTGTCTTCCAGGGCCCACAGAGAGCCAGTGAGCTCGAGGCATTAGCGGAGCTGTGCAAGCGGGGCCGGTCCCCGAACGGCGACTCGTTGGCTTAAAGTCTTAGGCGGCTGGGGCAGCGGCTGGCGCGGCACCACCGTGTTATTCTGAGCTCACAGCTGCCAAACATTCTTGACAGGGGACGAGGCAGATGTCCAAGGACAATCAAAGGGAGAAGGACGTTTAAGCCAACGTTTGCCTATCTCATATTCTCGGCCTGATCCCCGGCCTCAAAGACAACGCGCAGCTGCTGCACTTCAAGGTCTAGGGGGCTGCCCCGTTCCCAGCCCCCGCCTCCCCCACACCCCGGCTTCTTCTCAGCCGTCTGCCCAGTGCCCCTGGCAGGCCATCTCCCCGGGAAAGCGGGCCTTCTTGGGGGTTTTTTGCTTTTCTGGACGCTCCAGGTTTGGGTGGAAATTCCACAGCGGGTGATAATGCCATGATCTGGGGCTAAACCATGTCTACAGGTCAACCCTAAACAGGCCAGCTTATCAGGAGACCAGATGTGTTTGGGCCAAAGCCGTCAGGTTTTGAGATGTAAGGAAGCGTGAGTTCCAGCACAAAGTGAAGGCAAGAGAAACAGTCCGTGTGAAATCTACACGTGGAGGATTTACCCTCAAAGCTGCAGGCCTTTCCTTTCATTGTAAATAACATAAGGAATGCGGGGTGAGAATTGGAGGACACAGGTCCGTCCCAGATAAAGACACACCGAGAACATCTGGGCTGAGGTGTTGGCTGAAATGCTGATGTGTTGTCTTTCTTGGGGGGAGGGGGGGCTTCATTTTCCATCAGTGCTGAGAGGCATTTCAGAGTCCACGACAGGGCAATATGCTTATCTGCTAAAATCCTTTATTGTTCCACTTTTCCCCGCATGACAAAAATCAAGTCTTGCCCTAGCCCCATGGTCGGCAAACTGCGGCTCTCGAGCCACATGCGGCTCTTTGTCCCTTGAGTGTGGCTCTTCCTAAGCCTTAGGAGTACCCTAATGAAGTTAATAACAATGTGCCTACCTGTATAGTTTAAGTTTAAAAAATTTGGCTCTCAAAAGAAATTTCAATCGTTGTACTGTTGATATTTGGCTCTGTTGACTAATGAGTTTGCCGACCACTGCCCTAGCCGGTTTGGCTCAGTGAATAGAGCGTCGGCCTAAGGACTGAGGGTCCCAGGTTCGATTTTGGACAAGGGCATGTACCTCGTTTGCAGGCTCAATCCCTGGCTCCGGTTGGGGGTGTGCAGGAGGTAACCAATCGATGTGTCTCTCTCACTTAAATGTTTCTCCATCTCTCCCCCTCCTTTCTGCTCTCTCTAAAAATCAATGGAAAAATATCCTTGGGTGAGGATTAAAAAAATAAAAATAGACAAGTCTCTCCTGTCATTAAAGTACAACTCAGGTGAAGTAAACTGTAGGATCTTCTCAAATGAGGGGCCCATGTCCTGGTCACATCGTTACGCACATCATGGTCCCACCTGTTGCACGGCCGAGGAATAACTCGGTTTTGAATTTTACAAAAAGTTTTAAGGATTTCCCTTGGTATGTGTTTTGGGGAGAATTAAGCCCTGCATGGTGTTTGCCATGGACTGTCACCTCTGGTAAGTGGTATGCACTTGCCATATTGAATTAAAATTATTCGATAAAAACATCAACCCTGCCCTAGCCGGTATGGTTCAGTGGATAGAGCGTTGGCCTGCTGACTGAAGGGTCCCGGGTTCGATTCTGATCAAGGGCACATGCCCGGGTTGCGGGCTCAATCTCCAGTAGGGGGCATGCAGGAGGCAGCCAATCAATGATTCTCTCTCATCATTGATGTTTCTCTCTCTCCCTTCCTCTCTTAAAATATATTTAAAACAAAACAAAAACACATCAACCCTAAGTGGGACCCATGTGCATGAGCCTCGAGGAAGATGTGTGGTCTTATACACACCAGCGCCCCAGGACCTGGGTGTGAGACATGCTCAGTGTGCTTATCGAAAGAATAAAGGAAATGAAATAAATGAAAGGATGAATGAAAAAATCGAGTAGACTTGATCCCATGCCAAACCCATTGAAAATGCATGGAAATCATGCTCCTTAATAGGAACCGTAGAAAGATCTACTTTTAGTGGATTACCTAAAAAGAACTCAATATGAAATAGTTCCTTGTAAAAACACTAATTAGTTAGAATTAGAGAGGGTTTTAAAAATTATATCTATTTCTACCCGACAACTAATTACAGGGATAAGGCTCACACATACTACCCCTGCAGGTGCAAATATTTAATTGTGTGCGCAAGCCAGGTGGTCAGGTGGCTCCTTAACTATGTGTTCAATTGTGTCTGCTCTCGTCACCCCTTCAATTAGCTGTGGGTGCAAAAAACAGAGCCCGCGCCGAGGCCCTATTAAAGCGAGGCCTATATAGCCCGCCGCCTTTTATCTGCGAGGCGGAAGGGGCTGTGCATTTTGGGTTTTATTTTAGTTGTTCCTGGCTGGGGCCCGGGGGAGTCACTTCGGCGAGCTAGTTAGCCACGAGCAGCTGGACTGGCCCTGATAAGCATTGCACACAGTTGCACAGAAAACGGCCAGTTCCCTCCACAGGTCTGGGCATTAAACTGGGATTTCTGTTAAAAGCCACGGGGCTGGCTTATTCAGCAGGTCCTGGCGAATCACGCTGAGTTTTCCCCCTCGTGAGCTTCTTAGAACAGGAAAAGTCTGATCAGAACACTTGGAAGGGGCAGGCCCTCCTTACTGAATAGTTGTAATTATTTCAGCAGCTCCCATCACCCTTGAGTGTTTAGGGAACTGCACAGGTGGCTGTTTGAGGGATGGGGGCTATTTTTGAGTTTTGATTTTTTTTCTTTTCTTTTTGTTGGTCTCAGAGAGGAAGGGAAAGGGAGAGAGAAATAGAAACATCATTGATGAGAGAATCATGGATCGGCTACCTCCTGCACGCCCCACACTGGGGATGGAGCCTGCAACCCGGGCATGTGCCCTGGCTGGGAATCGAACCGAGACCTCCTGGTTCATAGGTTGATGGTCAACCACTGAGCCATGTAAGCGGGGTTGATCTTTTATTTTTTTTAACAAAGGATTCAAAAGGCTATTTTGGGCAATAAACCAAGTGTACATCAAACTGTCCCAGAATCTCCAGGGTTCAACTTTGACCAAGGCTGAAATGAGACAATAATCAACTTGATGTTGACATCTATACATTTGGGAAGGGACTGTAGTGGATAAATAGCAGAAATTTGGAGTCCCTGACTGAGTTCTAACTTTCCCTCCCTTAGGTATGTGAATTCTGACATGTTACTTAAACTTCTCTGATCCTGTACAAAACATAGGGCACGTATGTCTACATCATAGGACTGTCTTGAGGACTAAAGAAGACAGACTTAGATAAGATACTAGACTTATGGGGGGGAAATCCCGTCATAAGTTATCTAACTGTCGAGCCAATATGCTATACACCGGGAAGTAATATAATACTGAATGTCAACTGTAATTAAAAAAATAAAAATTAAGAAAAGGAGACGTACTTAAAGTACCTTGTTCTAAAACCGTGTGGGTGCTCCACGGGGAGAATGCCTTTGCCTCTTTCCAGAGGAAAAGAAGGCCGTGGAAATTTCTCTCCAGCCACAGGCAGAAGGGCTGAGGCGTGGGAACTACCCAACATCCTAGACGTACACCTAATATTCCTGTTCCAGAGTGGACGACCGTGTTCATGTCTCCCCTGGTGGATGACTGGATTTTTAGCGAGAGCAGTAAGTTACAGCCCCCCATCTTAATGCTAACATTGTCAGGGAGCTTAAATATGTTTCAATAACCCAGCATCATTCTGTTTAGAGAGCTTCCCTCCCTCACCTCTGGCTGCCCAGTCTTAGGGGCCTCGCATTTGGAAATGTGGAGTTCAAATTTGCATATACGCCTGATTCTCATATTTGAGTCTAATTCTGAATCTTATCACTTATTTACAGTTTTTGGTTGTTTTTACGGTGCTTATAGTGTGTCATGTAGCAAAGGTGACTGGAGCCCTAGCTGGTTTGGCTCAGTGGAGAGAGCATCGGCCCGCAGACTGAAGGGTTCCGGGTTTGATTCCAGTCAAGGGCATGTATCTTGGTTGCAGGTTCCCTGGCTCTGGTTGGGTTGCATGCAGGAGGCAACCAATCAATGTGTTTCTCTCTCATTGATGTTTCTCTCTCTCTCTCTCTCTCTCTCTCCCTTCCACTCTCTCTAAAAATCAATGGGAAATACCCTCAGGTTATTTAACAACAAGAACAAAAAGGTGATGGAAGTGATGTCTTCAAGTCCAAGTTCAGGGTCCTGAGGCATATTATCTCTGACACACACACACACACACACACACACACACACACACACCAGGGCTTGCCTAGGCTGTCCAATAATCCATTGTGGTATCTCGCAGGCATCAGTGTGGAATCTGTGGGGAAGAAATGGTTGGCCTGGACACAGAAGGGTGGGGATGCTGCCAGGAGGTTGCGAGAGGGATGGTACAGCGTCACTAACGGTGCAGGGCCTGGGGTGTGCTGGGATGGCCCGAGAAGAGCGCTGGCAGCTGGGGAAAGGGCAGCCCCTCCTCCACCAGAGGCCTGGGAGCTGCGAGCACTGCCTGGCCTGACGGGGAAGCTCCCAGGAGCTCGGATCCTTCCATTAGCTCTTTGCTTTTTCTCTGGACAGAGACGGCCTCAGGGAGACTTGAAGAAAAAAGACTTTGCTCACGGGATGTTTTCACATCCGTGGTAAGACTTGGGGAAAGGATCAAGGAACTCCAACCTCTCTGACCTCTGGGATGGGGAACAGGAAGCGGGGTGGGGGGTGAAAGCTCTGCTGTGACGAAGACACACACGAGGCCCTGAACCAAGATGCCGCCTCGGACCTTCCACCGCTGGGGAGTGAGAGCCGCCAGCTGCTCATCCCGTAGCACGTGGGCTCTGGCAGCGGCTCCCAGCCAGTTCCCGGCTGCTGCCCTCCCAGTTTGCCGACCATTGGTATAAACGTATAAAATGTATTCTGTGCATGTCACAGAGACAAGATAAGTGGATATTAAAGACTTGGGGGGTGAAGACTGTCTTATTTTCTCAGGACTTAGAGCATGTGTCACAGAATCTATCACATAATAGGTGCTCACTAAAACATAATGGTTTATTTATCCAAATCCCAGGGGATATTTTCAATTAGTTATATAGATTTGCTCATGAAATGTGAATAAGCTAAGATCTGTAAAACTGATTTTGAGAGAGAAAGAGAGAAAGGAAGAAAGAGAGAGAAACATCTATTTGCTGTTCCACTTATACATGCATTCATTGGTTGCACTGGGTGAGTCTGTGTGTGTGGAGGGGAGAATGGATCCTAAAAAGCTATCATGTCCTCCTTTCACATCTGGCTCCCCAAATGAATCCTGATGGAGAGAGAGAGGGAAGAGGAAGAAGGAGAGAGAGAAGGAGAAGGGGAGAGAGAGAAAAGAGAGAGAGAGAGGACTGAAACCTGTTTTAAATGTACACCAGACCAGAAAGAAATAGCCTAATAACTCCATTATCCAAAATATGGATTGGAACCATGGTATGGAAAACCAAAATTATGGTGGGTGGAACTCCCCCCCGCCCCACAAGACATTGGCAGCATTAACCCTGGTATTTATTGCTCCTCTTAACTACAATGCCTAGCAAGCACTTTCTGCAAAAATGTAATTCATATGCCTAATATTTCGGCCCAATTCTCCTTGCATATTTTACAGCGTTGGAGACTATTTGTGTGTTTGCTATATATCAGTTGACACCTCTGTAAAACCTTTATATTGAGTGCCTTTGGCAACGAGGGCTAAATAATAGCGTTGCCATTTGTAATTTTTGTGGCTCTGGTTTTCTGATTTCCTGTGAGCTGGGCTCCGTGTGCTGCGAGCAGGGAGGATTTAAAAGCCGGATTGATACTTTTTCCTAAACGGCCCTCCTCAGCGGTAGGCGTCTCGGCAACTGTTCCACTGTGACCTCCCTGTCCTTCTCTTTCATTAATCAACTGAAGGAATGTCTTTTTTCTTCTTCTCCAGAATTCTCTTGGCAATTTCAACTTCGTTTGGAGACTTTCAGACATGTGTGTTGGTCTCTATAGTATCCAAAGTCTTTTAAAAATATATATATATCTCATTGATTTAGAAAGAAGGGAGGAGAGAGATAGATAGAAGCATCAATGATGAGAGCGAATCATGGATCGGCTGCCTCCTGCACGCCCCCTACTGGGGATTGAGCCCGCAACCCAGGCATGTGCCCTGACTGGGAATCAAACCGTGACCTCCTGGTTCCTAGGTTGATGCTCAACCACTGAGCCACATCAGCCGGGCCCCAAATCTTTATTTTTATTTAAGATCCTTCCTGCCTTCCTAGAGAGAATGTGAGATTTATAACAAAGATAATTAAATGATGAAGTAGATGGGATTACAGAGAAAAAGTGCTCCAAAGCCATGTGGGATATAGATACTAACTGTATCCCTCAAATACAGACAGATTCCCACTCATCACCTAGGACAGTGATGGCAAACCTTTTGAGCTCGGCGTGTCAGCATTTTGAAAAACCCTCACTTAACTCTGGTGCCGTGTCACATATAGAAATTTTTTGATCTTTGCAACCATAGTAAAACAAAGACCTATATTTTTGATATTTATCTTATATATTTAAATGCCATTTAACAAAGAAAAATCAACCAAAAAAATGAGTTTGCGTGTCATAGGTTTGTCATCACTGGCCTAGAACATAAGCTCTGTGAGAGGGGACTGTCACTGTCAATTCCCCAGGGAGAAGTTGGTATGAGCCTGAGGGGCTCACGCTACTCTGAAAAGGGGAGGTTTATCCATCTCAGGCCTCGTCCAAAGCTTAGAAATAGATGATTTCATTTTTCCTCCCCACACATTTCCTAACACTTTCAAATCCTTATTATAGACTAGAGTCCCAATGCACGAATTCGTGCACAGGTGGGGTCTGGCCAGCCTGCCCCGAATGGGGCTGATTGGGGCTGGCCGGCTTGGGGGAAGGGGCCACAGATGGTTGATCGGCTGGCCCTTTACCCCACTAGGGAGGGGCAGGCCACTCGGGGTCACAGTGCACAGCAAAGCAACCTTCTGGCGATGATTGGTTGATGAGCCCGAGAAGGAAAGTGGCCAACAACAGACCTAGAAAAGCATTGTGGAGTTACATGTACCTATAATAATAATTATTATACTAGAGGCCCGGTGCATGAATTTGTGCTCGGGTGGGGTCCAGTTGGCCTGCTGTGATCAGGGCTGATCTGGCTGGACCAGCCAGGGGGAGTGGCCTCAGGCCATTGGCTGGCCAGCCCTGCACCCTGTTTGAACTCCTGGTCAAACTCCTGGTTGAGGGGACAATTTGCATATTAGCCTTTTATTATATAGGGGAATTTTAAGGTCGCCTCTTTTGTCTTTTTTATAATTTTATTAATTTCAGATAGGAAGAGAGAAACAGAAACATCAATGATGAGAGCAAATCACTGATCAGCTGCCTCCTGCAGACCTCACACTGGAGATTGAGCCGGCAACCCAGGCATGTGCCCTTACTGGAATCGAACTGTGACCTCCTGGTTCATAGGTCGATGCTCAACCACTGAGCCACTGAGGCACGCCGGCTGGGCTGTAGTTATTATCTTTAAAAATGTCCCATGGCCCAGGAGGAAAATCCCACAATCGGGCCAATAGCATTCTATTAACTGACAAAACACCTATTTAGACGGCTGCGTTCACATGGCCATTGCACGCTCGCTCATACAAGTGAGGCCTGGAGGAGGGAGTCTGCATAATATTCCGCATCGTAATATAATCATTTCAGCATTCAAACTCCAGATTAGGAATTTGACATTTTAAAAATTCCACTGAAATTGGACTACAAAATATAATAGGTTTAGGCACCTGCTCTAATAAGATTGCGTAAAAATATCCCAACAGCCTCCCCATAAACATATTTTACAATATCAGAGTCCGGTTTTATTACATCATTACGAGAATGCTCCGTTGGGCCACGTGATTGGCTGCTGAGGCCCAGCCGGATGCTGATGTATAGAACAAACAGGCCATCACACTTCCCAAATAAACGTTTTACTGGATCCCCACGCACATTAAAAACAACAGTAACTGCGTTAATACGTGGTAATTTACCTTTTTGTGAGAGAACGAGTAACAAGCCGGGTGCTAATGAGATCATATTTTCCATTATCCTAAAGCAACCTGTGTGTATCCCCAGCCCTCTGAGATTCCGGCTCGAAAATGAAGCTGTCTTTTATTGTCCAACAGTGCACAGGAGTCTAGAATGGTTTTACTTCCTACCCCACTCGCAGACATCAAATCGTGTTCTAAACATCTGTGTTTGTTTGAATGACACCGTTATAAAATATATCATTTGACTTTCACGGTATTACACGTTTCTCCCAATGAGAGCGTACAGGATTCTTTTGTTACAATTGTCTTTTACTTTGATAGCTTTTTCATGTCCCCATAAACATAGGTGTATTTGCAGCTAAAATACAGATTCAAACACTCATTGTCATCACTTTCCCTTCGGCTGTCATCTGAGCGGGTGGGAGTTTTTTTTTTTAGTGCAAAGTTTCAATTTGGCTGGTCCGAAGCAGCTGAAGGAAATCAATTTCTTATAAGACACGGGTGATTGTTTTCGTAACATCTTCTGGTCTTGTTTCAGCTCGGCTACGAAATGATGACGCTTTTTGCTCTTAGGAATTAAACCACTAACAAGAGGCATCCCAGCTTTCTTTGTGTTTTTTTTGTTTGATTGTTTTTGTTTTTAAACATATTTTATTGATTTTTTACAGAGAGGAAGGGAGAGGAATAGAGAGTTAGAAACATCGATGAGAGAGAAATATCGATCAGCCGTCTCCTGCACACCCCCTACTGGGGTCATGCCCACAATCAAGGTCGTGCCCTTGGCTGGAATCGAACCTGGGACCCTTGAGTCCGCAGGCTGACGCTCTATTCACTGAGCCAAACTGGTTAGGGCAGCTTTCTTTGTTTTATTTAGCTTCGTGGGAAGGGCTTATCGCCCAGCCTTTAAGCAGTCCCTCACCTATCAAGGCTCCCGGGCGTCTGTTTGGAGTAGTGGTGACGGGGAGGTGGCTGAAAGGGGCCACATGCAGATTACACGGCAGGGGCGAGATTTCAGAAATCCCAGAAGGAGAGGAGCCCCCAGCATTCGGCTTATCCAGAGATAGGCTGCTTCTCTATTGTAAACTTCAAACTGTGGTTATCTGGGGCCGTTCTGAGTTTGTGTGGGTGTCTCGTTTGCCCTCTGACTGCCCTCTGAGGGGTGGGTGGTGGAGGGCCTACAGGATAAGATAGGGGAGGGTTCTCTCCATTAAGTCTGGTGTTTGAACATGTGGCTATACAGTGCATACACACACACACACACACACACACACACACACACACACACACACACGGCCTGTTCCGAGGCTTATAATGATGTGGAATAACCAGTTTCTTCAGTTTGACTCTCCAAGGAGATGCGGACCCTGCCAAGGCCTATTGGATGTGTTCACTATAAAACTGTTCCAGATTTCAAATGAGTTCACCCTCATGATGCAATCTTACTATGCACAGAGTAAGATTACTATGTATTTTCGATGGAAATACGCCGTGGCTGGCGGATTTAAGACCTTGAAGCTTCACTTACAGAACTTCAGTACAATCATGTGTGTCCCCAAAGACCGAATTCTTAAGGTTAATCATAGTCTCTTTGGATCGTTCTATGTCCGTATTTTTATCCCCCCCCTCCCCCCCTGGGAATGTGTTGGGTCACGTTTCTGAACTAGGGGAAAATCCCTATGTAACTTTCCTGCTATTTACAGAGCAGTTAGCATTATGAATCACATGCAATTTTATTAAGGAAGAAATAATAATGATAATAGCACTTTTTGAGTGTCAGGCACTATTTCGAGGGGTTTGAATTTATTAACTTATTGATCTAAGAAAAGGCCCTCTGCTACAGTAACTTACCGGTATGATCCCTATTTTACAAATGATGGAACAGTCCCCAGGAGGTTATGTAACTTCCTTGCCTGATGTTGGGGAGCTAGGGAGCTGCGATTCAGACGTGCTAACCAGCCTCACACGCCCTTGCTCTCAACTCCTACACAACATCCAAATAAAGTGCTCACCTGGGGACTGGCTTTGGCATAAAAGGATGGATTGTTGGTCTCAGGAAGGACAGAATCTGCCATGCACACCAGTTACCTTGACCCTGAGGATCCCTTCAGTTTCCCCATAATGATGAGCCCCCTCTGGGGGCTGGAAGGTTGTGAAGCGAATATAGGCTAAATCAGACTAATGGTCTATCAAGCAGAGAAAGACATTTTGTGAGGCTAATAAATTGCCTACTGAGACTATTAATTGATCCATCTATCCACCCATCCTTCCATCCACTCACCCATACTTCCATCCATTCAGTGATCTAACCTTCCTTCCTGCCTTCCTTCCTTCCTTCCTTCCTTCCTTCCTTCCTTCCTTCCTTCCTTCCTCCCTTTCTCCCTTCCCTTCCTCCCTTCCTCCCACCCATCCATTCATCCATCCATCCATCCATCCATCCATCCATCCATCTATCCATCCATCCATCCATCTATCCATCCATCCATCCTTCTGTCCACCCATCCACCTTCCAGCATCTCTTGAACCTAATACCTACTATCACCGCCTAGTGATAAAGACACTAGACAATTTTTGATTCTAATCCTCATCTTCTTACTATTTCTATTTAGCTAAGCACATCTGAGTTTGAATCACAACTTAGCCAACTGTTGTTTCTTAGATACAGAGCAAATCTGGTTTTTCACCTGGATATATATATATTTTTCCAAAAGAATATATTAATAGGTGCCTTACTGTTTTGTTTTGCTTTTTAGAATTAAGTGAGATCATGTATACATCCCCAATAACATGTCAATATTGTTCATGAAAGATAACCATTGAAATAAAATCATAAAATAATTAGGATAATATATAGATGAATATATTCTATCTCTATGAATAAATGCAAAGTGAGAAGGTATAAAAGTAGCATTTAACTAGCTTAATATTAAAATTTGTGTATGGTATACATATACATATAATTAAGAGACAATTAAATAGAAAACTTATAATCTACAAAAATCAAGTAGCTAAAGAATAAAAGATGGACAAAAGGACATATAGTGATAACAGAATTTATGCAATTAGCTAATGGGAGTATGAAAAATTTTCACTAACACTGAAAATCAAAAGAATAAAAAATATTTTTATTTGGAAAAGAAAATTAAAGTATCAAAGAGACCTTTTTAAGGCATTAAATTGGCATTGGTTATTGGCCAAAGCAAAACAAATTACTTCTCATGTTCTTATTAGGGTGTAAATTTGCATATTTTTTTCAGAACAGCATTTGGCTGTACTTCCAGAAAGCCTTGAAAATATGCATATATTTTTACTTAGTGATTTTTAGGACAATTTTAAGAAAAAATTGCAAATGATGCTCAATGATTCAGGTATGAGGGTTACATTGAAGTATTATTCAAAATGGCAAAAATTTAAGATGAATTA
Source organism: Myotis davidii (assembly GCF_000327345.1). NCBI lineage: Eukaryota > Metazoa > Chordata > Mammalia > Chiroptera > Vespertilionidae > Myotis > Myotis davidii. Next base: position 5,467,457 of record NW_006296417.1, on the reverse strand, counting down.
AATATGTAACACTACAGAATCCTTAAATTATATTAATAATGGTGAAACTGCAGGAAAGAAAAATATATGACTGAATATAAACAGGAAATCTATGAATATAAACAGGAAATCTTCAGAATCATAATGTTAAATTTAAGATGCTAGAGAAGGAAAACTACATAGAGTGACATCCTAATTTTGTAATATATGTGTGTAGACAATGTGTATGTATCTCTGTGTGTTGTGTATTGAGTTCTCCCACGCTTTAGTTATTATGTTATTGTACTAAATATTTTCTGCACGTATTTTTTTCATTGGCTCCTCATATCAACTGTGAGTTGAATGCTTCATTGCAGATAAAAGAGGATGAGGAGGGTGAGTAACTTACTCAATATTATAATCTGAATGTTGTAGTCCCTCCCAAATTTCTATGTCAAAATCCTAACTCCCAAAGGTGATAGCATTAGGAGATGGGGCCTTGCGGTGAGTAAGTCAAGAGGGTGGGGCCCTTGTGAAAGGAATTAGTGGTCTTAGAAAAGAGATCACAGAGTTCTTGTGGTAGAAGTCAACCACACAGAAGGTCTTCCCGTGACCATGCTGGCACCTGATCATGAACTTCAGCCTCCAGAACTGCGAGCAGTCAAGTTTTGCTACTTACAAGTACCCAGTCTGTAGTATTTTGTTATTGTGGCCTGAAGGGATTCTCAATATCCTATCTCTTAATGAGCAGTAAGACCAGGAGTTAACATTTACATGTTTGCAATAAAACTATCAACCAGCATGGCTCAAATATATGCTCCAATAAATTGAATTTTAGAAAAAAAAAAGATTTTCTCGCAACTAATTGAGAACAGCATGATTCTTGCTTGTCTACCTCCTTATCACAGATGATATCACAGGAAGGGATAAAAACCATCCCCTCTAGAGGGAGATGGACTCATGTTCAAGGCCGGCCTCTTTCACCTTATAATTCTGTGGTCTTGGGTAAGTTACTTATTTCAGCAAATGGCTATGAAGGTTAAGTGGCGTATGCCCGTAAGGCTCTAAGCTTTATAAGGGTTTTGCAAATAATAAGTGCTCGATAAATGGTAGGAAATACGTACGTATGCTTTGGGGCAAACTTTCTTTAACGAACAGGTTCCAGAAAAAGTGTAATAAATATTATTGTCAAAAATGAAGTAAACCAAGGAACTGATGTAAGCCTCTAAAAGTTGTGAGAGAAAAAAAGAAAGAAAAACAAGCAAAGCCACCTTTGTCTGATGCTAGATCCCAACCGTGGCTGCTAACCACAGGTGGGTACCGGGCCCAGAGGGAAACCAATTATGTGCAAATCCTTTGACTTAATGAAAAATAAAATTAAGCGGCCTAATACCCAGCAGGTACTTAAACATCACCTAATATTACCAAAGCCAGTTTCTTAAAGAGGAAAAAGTCTCCGGGGGAACAAGAGAAAGAAGCAGCACTGACCCTGGGGAAAATGTCCTATATCCGGGACTTTTCACCAAGAAAAGCCCCCCAATATCTACTCATTTATCTGCGGGAGAGCAAGGGTGTTCACTCAGCCCTCAAGGCCAATGCCTTCATTCTGTGACCTGAGGTACTTTAATTTGGGTTCTGGCACATTCCGAAGAAGGGACATGTGTGAACAGAAACATCCACTGGAAAGCTTCATTTATTTATTTTTATTTTTTGTGAATCCTCACCAGAGGATATTTTTCCCATTGATTTTATGGAAGGGAGGGGGAGAGCAAGAGAGGGAGAGAGAAACATCAGTGTGAAGAGACACATCCACTGGTTGCCTCCCCGCATGGGGATCCAGCCTGCAACCGAGGTACACGCCCTTGACCGGAATTGAACCCGAGACCCTTTAGTCCACGGGCAATGCACTATCCACTGAGCAAACTGGCCAGGGCAAAACTTTTATTTTTAATACTAGAGGCCTGATGCACAAAATTCGTGCAAGAGTAGGCAGGCCTTCCTCTCCCTGGCTGTCGGCACTGGCTTCCCTCTGGCACCCGGAACCCGGGCTTCCCTTGCAGAAGGTCGTCCGGAAGGACGTCCGGAAGGACATCCGGTCTAATTAGCATATTACGCTTTTATTATTATAGATGCAGACACTGTTCTTCATATTTGATCCACTGAAAGTCATCTAATTTTTGCAGCAGCCCAGGGGGAAGATGTTATCTGTCCTATTGTACAGATGCTCAGAGGTTATTTGTTTGAACCAGAGTCCAAGACATCTCTACTCAAAACTGCTGGGACGAGGAAATTCGTGAGGTTCCCCCCAATTCTTCAAAGGCCAGGCCAGCTCAGAGCTTATTCTTCCTGCATCCATTTACCCCTTTTTCTGACCAAAGTCCTCTACGAACAGAAGAGATAATCACCCATTAAACCTCATGGTGGCATTTCTGTAACCAAATTAGCCGAAGGGGTTGAGGAATCCCAGGACAGGAGAAGTCAGATAGGGAAGATGAAGAATGGAGTGTCTCTGGGCCTGGCTGGGGTGGCTCAGTGGTTGAGCATCGACCTATGAACCAGGAGGTCATGGTTGGATTCCTGGTCAGGGCACAGGCCCGGGTTATGGGCTGAATCCCCAGTAGGGGGTGTGCAGGAGGCAGCCGATCAATGATTCTCTGTCATCATTGATGTTTCTCTCTCTCCCTCTCTGAAATCAATAAAAATATATTTTAAAAGAGCAACCACAGTGTGTCTGGAAGGGTCTGTTGGGTGAGCCCTTTTGGAGTCTGGTGTGAGATCACGGGAGATAAACTCCACCCTCCTCCCCACTAGAGTCTAGCTGTCCATTTTCTCTTGAATCTGTCCTGAGAGTCTGCACTGATCTTGGTCTATCTCTCAACTGACCTCAAAGCGGACAAGTGAAGGCGGTCATCTGGGGGCTCTGAGCTGGGGACCCCAGCTTCTTGCTCATCAGCGTCTCCCTGGTGACATTTACGGACTGTCCCCTGTCAGGGCCTGGGAGCACCCCCTTCCAGGGAAGTCTAAGTCACCCACTGATGATTCTGAAATGCCCGGCAGGTAATCTGATCCCCTCTCTTTCTGGAATGTTTTTGCAAAGAGGAACCCAGAGCAAAGTGGTTCCTCACGTTGTGTTTACAGGTCAGGGGGTCAAACATTTTCTCCAGCTCCTCACGCTTCTCTTTACCTCCTTTCCCCGCTTCTTTCCCTTTCTGGGGGCTGCCTCTCTCCTTGTTTCTCTGTCTCTGACTGTCTCTGCCCTGCGGTCCCTCTCTCTGTGTCTCTCCTCCTGGTCCCTCGCCCAGTGGCCCCTCTGCCACCGGCCCGAGGGCTCAGGCGGGCTGGCTCTCTCCTTCCCACAGAAGCAAACGCGTTTCTGGCCCAGAGTGGTGGCTGGCCATTCTGGAACTCTAACTACAGGACTCATGCCGCTTTCAAAGGCCCCCGCGGAGCTTTTCATGTGAGATGTGGTTATTAACTCGCCCTCTCCCTGCAAAGCCCCCGCCGGTGGGAGTGAACGGGGCGATCCGCACCACACGAGGAGCTGATGAAATCGCGCCGGATCTGTTATCTCCCGAACCTTTAAAGGTCTTGGCGGCGAGAGGAGAACAAGGTTATGGTGACAATTTGTTTACAGGCGGCGACAGATTAAGATCTCGTTGAAAAGGAATAAAAATAACATCCTCTGGAGCTGTCACAGCGTGAGGCCCATTGTAATCAACACTGGTCTGATTTCAAGGATAATTTAAGACCAATTTATTATCTTAATTAAAAAAAAGAGGGGCGGGGCCGATGGTTCAGATGCCAGTGAGATTCCTGGGGGTGCCCCACATGGAATGCCAGACATTCTCCTGGTTCTTTGCATGTTGTGAGCACGGGCGTCGATAACAGATTAAAAGGCAAAACAGCAACCCCTTCCTATGGCCCTTTTGAAAAGACAAATGGCTAAGAGGGGAAGGAAAGTCATTCCCAGACCCCTTTTGTTCCCAGGCTTTGGTATTTAAGGTGAAAGCCCGCTAACATTTTTTTTGTTCCTTTCCGCCTTCATGAAACTGGTTAAAACAATCTCACGCGGGGCAGGTCTGGGTTTCTAATTCCCTTTGGAACGAATCCTTTCACTCCTGAAGGCGGAGAAACTAGAGCGACCCAGCCCCAGCAGGTAGGAGGGAGAGTGGGAAACCCCGGTCTTGTGCTTTGTCAAGACACCACCCACCGGCCGGCCCCTTTCAAAGTTCCCAGAAAAAGTGTCAACCTCCCTACCCACTCCCTCCACAAAGGCAACCACGTTGGGCGCGCAGCACAGGGAATGAATGGGCCACAAAGGCCCTTTGAGAGCGCGAAGGAAATGCCCCACTGGGAAGCCAGGTGGACAGCCAACGTCCCTCTCCATTACAAATGAGTTTGGGGACAGGGCCACCCCCGGGGGACTCCCAGCTCCACGGACAGCCCAGAGCCAAACCCAACCAGCCCACTCACTGGAAAACCAAACGTGTTTCCTTCTGCCCCTGCCCGCCCCCTCCCCGCCCTGTTTACAAACACTTGGCGAGGTGACCTTATTTACTTAGTAACCTGTGGGTTCATTTATCTTGAAATTAGTAGGTAATGAAGTGGAAAACCTCAACAGCCCTCCCACTAATTAACATGATAATAAGATTGTTTTGCGACAGAGGTACAATTAGCATGTATGCGAGGAAGGGTGGGGGGAGATCGATACAGTGTCTGGAGGGGGGTGCGCCCAGGTTTCCAGGAGAGAACAAAGAAAGGCAAGCCCAGATTTTAAGGTTTCATCCCTTTAAACATCTCCGGCTTGGAGACGTGGCCCAGAATGGTCTGATGCCTCCCGGAGTAAGAGGTGGGAGAATTGAAAGGAATTCCCGACAAAGCACACTTTTTGGGGCTTTGAAAAGAAAAGGGAAAAACTGGCCAAGTTTCAGGCCCTGATCTCCCATATTCTTGGAGGGGGTTGGTGGGAGGTGGGGGGCGGGCGGTGTAAAGAATGTGAGCAGGTAATTGACACCCATAAAAAACGGTTCCATTTCCTCCTTTTCGACATCCCCACCCCCAAAATCAAAGGGCTCAGATATAAAACTTCTACGCGAGATTCTTCTGGAACATCTAGTGTCAACATCCATTTTCATGAGATGCGCTAACACACAGAGGGCACAGCTCAAATATTTATTTATTCCACAGGCCGAGGTGTGTAGAATAAATAAATGACTTTAAAAATTGCCTCAATATGTATTTACCCAGTAGACTCATTTCTTGGGTAAATTACATGGATTTGGTAACCTTCCATGACATTTTTCCTTGATTTTAAACATACACAAACAAAGAATTTAAATGTCCGAAGTGTCTAAATAACCTAATTGAACTTGTGACACAAACCAGGAAGAGCAAGGAGACTGGATGGTGGAGGAAAATACCAGGGTTTTCTGATGGTTAAAAGGAGGAAATTCAGAGGGTCAACAGTAACCCTCATAGACGGAGCATCACCAGTACCTGGGAGGAGCCTTTTACTACCTTTCATAGTCTTCTCCGTAAATATAAAAATGCTATGTATTACTTTTCTTTTTCAGTTTTATTTGTTAAAATGTATTTTTATCGATTTCAGAGAGGAAGGGAGAGAGAGGAGAGACAGAAACATCAATGATGAGTGAGAATCATGGATCGGCTGCCTCCTGAACGCCCCTCTACTGGGGATTGAGCCTGCAACCCTGGCTTGTGCCCTGACTGGGAATTGGACCATGACCTCCTCGTTCAACCACTGAGCCACACTGGCCTAGATTTTGTCTTATTTTTTTATTTACTTATTTTAACTTTTTATTTGGATTGAATGTATTGGGGTGACACTGGTTAATAAATTTATGTATGCTTCGGAGGTACAATTCTATAAAACATCATCTGGATATTGGATTGTGTGTTCACTGTTCCAAGTTAAGGTTCCTTCCGTCTTTTCCGCCATCGACTGGCTCTTGTCCTCTCTCAGAAATGAATTTGCCTCTGAATTTCCACAATCCATGGTCCCTCAAACCAATCCTCTCATTTGTGCCAACCATCTGGTCTGGCACTGAATTTGGACAGGGATCATTTTAAAATCTCTTCGTTGCCTAATCTCTTCATTAAAACTGGACAGTCCGAGTGTATCAAAAAGGAGTTTCTGTCAAAAAAACACTTTCATCTACATTTTTAATTGGGAAACTTGCTTGAGTGCTTACTAATCAGAAAAAAAAAAGTCACTTAAAGTGATGGAAATTGTTGTTTTGCTTGTGCCTTTAAGGAAGACCTTTGGAGAAAGAGTTTTCTGTTTCTTTTTCTTTTTCCTTTTCCCATCCTTCCTCCCTCCCTTCCTTCCTTCTCTCGTTCCATCTCTCCCTCCTTCTCTCTCTCTTTTGTTTTTCTGCATCTATCATTTTTGAAAGAACTTGCCAACATCTGAATGCTGAATGCTACAAATTGATTTTAAATTTATGTGCATTATCACTGCTTTAAGTTAACATCTTGGGGTGAGGGGGAGAACTCATCTTCATTTCTGAGAGGCATCTGCATGATTTTCTTTATCGTCCTGGATTTCATTTAAGAAAAACCCAAAGTCTCTAGCATTTGGGAGTGGGGAGTGTCAGGGAGCTGGGCAGCACTTGAGGGAAGCCATCACTCTCTTAGGACCCAGGCCTGTCTGTGTGGTGGGTTCCTCAGGAGAGATGGAACGAGGGATCCAGGAGGAAGGAATGGGCCTGAGCTGACAGAGGAGACCAACTCCGCACTCTGGCACGGGGAGACCAATGGAGGAACCACCCTGATATTCCCCTACTACTTAAGTGAGAAAAATCAACGTTCCCAGCTTTTAAACATCGACTAGACGCCAGCACAAGTCTCTGGTCTATTCTGATGTGTTGAACCCCATCATGCATCCTACCTTTGACTTAGCATGTTGAAGAGTGTGGGGATCCTTCCAATGAGAAGAAGAAAGCCCTTAAAAACCATATGCTACAGCCCTGACTGGTTTGGCTCAGTGGATAGAGCATCAGCCTGCAGACTGAAAGGTCCCAGGTTCGATTCCGGTCAAGGGCATGTACCTTGGTTGCGGGCACAACCCCAGTAGGGAGTGTGCAGGAGGCCGCTGATCGATGTTTCTAACTCTCTATTCCTCTCCCTTCCTCTCTGTAAAAAATCAATAAAATATATTTTAAAAAACAACAACAACCATATGCTACAAGGATCCCCAATCTTTTTGAAAGCCCAACACCCATTTGTTCCTACATTCCAAAGCATTAGCAGATCCACACAGGGCACATACCAATTCAAAAACCCAAGTGAATTCATTTAAAAAGTCTTTTTTTTTTAATTTGAAAGTAATTTGAGAATTTCCAAATATCTCTACAGATCATTTGAGACACCCTGGGGTGTCAGGCAAGCTCTCCTGGGTATAACTGTTCTAGAAAAAAATAAAGTATTTTTAATAACTCATTCCTCCCAGGAAGAATTCCCTTTGGGTCCTGTAGCTTCAAATCCAAATTCCTCATCTGTGACCAGTTAGAACAATATGATGTAGCCCAGAGGAGTCAGAACTAGAATTCAATTCAGAAAATGAAAACTATCCTGCATTTGTCCTGGGTCAATCCTCAAGGAATAAAATAGTCTCCACTTCTTTAGTGCCGTCCCCCTCCACTCCCCGCCC
>NW_006296417.1:5452657-5459801 GCF_000327345.1 Myotis davidii | reverse complement strand
TACTAATCTTCATAAGCCCATTAAGTAGTGTTCCCATTTTACAGATGGGAAAATTAAGGCGTAGAAAGCCACGTAACGACTTTAAGGTCAAATAGCTAGTAGGAGGGGGCTGGGACTTGAGCCTAAATTCTCCTGGTTCTAGTACATCTCTTACAACATCTTCTCTTCTCCTCTTGAAAGATACACTATCTTACTGGAGGTCCCCAAGAGCTAGTGTTGAACTTGCTTTGAAGGCCCTCTGTCCTCCGTCTCCAGGAAGCATTCATGTCATTGGAGTCCACGCTGTAGGGCAGATTTCTGTTCCCGAGATTTAAACCCACGGCCCATCGCGAAGTGCTAACCATTTCTTCTTCGGGCTGAGACTTCTTCCACAGTATCTATAAAGGTTTCACAATTTAACAGCAAGCTCCTTCGTCTGGTTTTAATGACTCTGTAAAATAAATACCTAAGATTGCGCCTTAAAAAAATAAAGAGAAATTGTTTCAGTGGGAGAATACGGGAGATATAAATGGAACTGACTACAGCTCCCTCACTCCTTGTTAAGGGGGAGCACGTGACTGGAGGTCTCCAGAAGGGCTCCGATGAGCTGGTTGCCGGGAGTAGCCTTTCTGGCCTAGATTTGCACCTTCCTTGAGAATAGGAGTAATTTTAGAGTTTCTTTCCAGGACTCCTTTCTTCCTTGCATTACCCACAGTGCAGTGGGGGGTCTTGAACATTCCTACAATCACTTCGTCTGCCTTGTACTCCTGTGAAGTTCACGTATGAGCAACAGTGAGTGCACAGGCAGCTCACCAGACCACCGCACCCTCCTGTCACGGGGCAGTGTGCGTTGGGCCACGTTGGCATTGCTCGTTGTTGGGACAGCCCTGTGGAGGCCCAGGTCACTGGGCACTGCATTTCATCCACACGGTTTCTGAGAAAGGCGGGCAGGTTGCCCAGGCTCATGTTTCCCCGGCAGGGAGCCACCCCTCCCAGGGGTGACAGGACGGACAATGTGTGGGGACAGCAGCCCACTTGGATCCGCACAGGACCAGGGACGGTGGGCTTCGATGCTCTCACTAGCGAGGAGGAGAACCCGGCACGGGCCCCAACCCGGCTCCTAGGGGAGGCGACTGGAGGCCAGGCATGCGGAGTGGGAGCAGCTGCAACATGCCTGACCCTCCAGCCTTAAAATGACGGGTTTGCCCAGCTGGCATAGCTCCAAGGTTGTGTCTACCTGTGAACCAGGAGGTCACGGTTCGATTCCCGCTCAGGGCACGTGCCCAGGTTGCAGGCTTGATCCCCAGTGTGGGGTGTGCAGCGGGCAGCCGATTCATGGTTCTCTTTCATCATTGATGTGTCTATCTCTCTCTCCCTCTTCCTTTCTCTTCGAAACCAATAGAAGTATTTTGGAAAAAAGAAAAAAGATGATGGATTTGCCTCATCGTGGAGTTCAGGGAGGTTTCAGAAGAGCTTCCAGGAGCCTGTGGGTCTACACTCGCATGCGTGTAGGTTGGTGACTTCAAGCCACTCTGCCCACGTTCCCTGGGCACGTTCACAAAGTGAAAGCGACAAAAGCCCTGGGGCATCTAAGCAAGAGCGCTCAGCATCCTACGCCTGGCACCACGGGGCAGGGATGATGTGGTCCATGGCTCTCGGTCAATCCTTTCGGAAGGGGAATACCTACTTCTGTGCTCACTAGTTGGCTGAATAGTAGCAGGAGACCAGCTAAAATGAATCCCGAGTGACTTTTACTTAGTTCATTGCAAGTGATCAAACTCCTGAACATGCCCCACAAAGTTTTTCACGCATGATCAGTGCTGATGGGCTATGAACTGTGGTCGGCAAACTGTGGCTTGCGAGCCACATGCGGCTCTTTGGGCCCTTGAGTGTGGCTCTTCCACAAAATACCAACTTCTGCGGACTTCTGCGCATGGGCCGTGAAGTTTCAATCGCACTGTACATGCGCGCCCGCCTGTGGCATTTTGTGGAAGAGCCGCACTCAAGGGCCCAAAGAGCCACATGTGGTTCGAGAGCCGCAGTTTGCTGACCACTGGGCTAGTTAGTGCTGCTCCTCTCCTGCTCTGCTCCAACTGGGCGGGGCATGGCAGGGAATTTGCATGAAGGGCTATCTCCTGGGTGTAGCCCCTCCCCCGTGGAGCCTCTACATCCTCATCTACAGATCAGGGGCAAGGGGTTTCTTGAGGGCTGTTACCAGGGCCTGAGAAGTGTCTGTCACACTAGTGGCCCTTGGGGAGCCTCCAGCAAAAGTCAGCTTCTGTGTCCATTGTCATAGTGCAAGGACTTTTGAAGCAGAATCACCCATAGGGATGCACCTAGAACAGTGGTCGGCAAACTCATTCGCCAACAGAGCCAAATATCAACAGTACAACGATTGAGATTTCTTTTGAGAGCCAATTTTTTAAAACTTAAACTATATAGGTAGGTGCATTGTTATTCACTTAATTAGGGTCCTCCTAAGGCTTAGGAAGAGCCACACTCAAGGGGCCAAAGAGCCGCATGTGGCTCGCAAGCCACAGTTTGCCGACCATGGGCCTAAAAGATTGCTAACGTGAAAGAAAGCATAAAAATGGACATCCACCCCCTCGGAGACTTTGGGGAGGAGAGAGGATACAATTCCCCGACATTGGTTCAGAAAGACGGCCCATGGATTGTTGTTCTTTATTCGGCTTCTGCTGCCTGTTAGCAAGTCACAGATTTCTCTGTAGCTATAGCCTCCCAACCTGTAATACCACGGTGGGCAAGTGGGTAAAGAATGAGCCTCCCCAGAAATCCATTTCACAGCCTGACTTTGCCAGAAGGCATTCATTCATTCATTCATTCATTCATTCACTCATTCTGTCTTGCTAACATCAATAAAATCAATGATTCCATTCTTTGGCATGAACGGAAGGGTTCGTGATGGTTCACATTCCGCTCTAAAATAATAAAATGGCGCCCTAACTGGTTTGGCTCAGTGGATAGAGCGTCGGCCTGCAGACTGAAAGGTCCCAGGTTCAATTCCGGTCAAGGGCATGTACGTTGGTCGCAGGCAAATCCCCAGTAGGAGGTGTGCAGAAGGCAGCTGATCGATGTTTCTCTCTCATCGGTGTTTCTAACCCTCTATCCCTCTCCCTTCCACTCCTTAAAAAATCAATAAAATATATTTTTTTAAAAAGAATAAAATGGCTTCATTATCTCCATTAAACAAAAAGGACCATGGTTTATCCCTACCTGTTTTCTACAAATGGACACACCTAATGCATATCTCGGGAGGGTGCTTGCAATATAACAGAGGGAAAAAGCTCCCTTGTTAAAAAATATATATTTTTATTGATTTCAGAGAGGAAGGGAGAGGGAGAGATAGAAACATCCATGATGAGAGAGAATCATGGATCGGCTGCCTCCTGCACACCCCACACTGGGGATCGAGCCCGCAACACAGGCACGTGCCCTTGACTGGATTTGAACCTGGGATCCTTCAGTCTGCAGGCCGGCGCTCTACCCACTGAGCCACACCAGCTAGGGCCACACTCTCCCTTTCTCAAGTGACAATTAGAGTCTCTGAATCACAGCTAAAGAGTTTCCATTGTTCTAATTGCCTTTTCCTCCTCTCTGACCGCACATGTAAGCGTGGATCCCAAACACCTGGCAGGCTTCATCTTTTAAGTCCCAGATATGCAGAAGGCAGGCAAATGGAGGCATGGCCGCAAACCATCTAATTTACTGGCCCTCTTGCAAGGGGGAAACACGTTCCCCCACAAATCTTTCTCCTTCCTCTTCAGTTTGATAAACCTTTGGCTGCTCTGTCGGGTCAGCCTGCCTCGAGCCGACTTGTGACAGAACAGGCCTTCCAAGTGGATTTTCAGTCACCACTCAACGAGGGGGGCTGACAGCGCCCCCTGAAATCCTTCTGCAGGGAGGGCAGGCTTTTAACTTGATTGATGAAATTATATCTAAATCTAGAAGATTTGGGACTTCAAAGGCATTTTTCCCTCCTTAGGGCATCCCGGATGAAGGGCGCTTGCTATTTGTACCAAACTCCCAGGCTCAAGTGCTTCGCAAATTGACCCCTTTGTAATAGGTTAAAGGTTTCTTGCTAGATAACGCGGGTTCGTTTTGATTAATTATGTCAGGGAATTAATGTCTGATTACTAACTTTTAGCAGACCCTGCTCCCTCTGACCCCGAGCGGCTTGTTTGTGTGGCTGGTTGTAATTTTCGACCGATGGGTTAGGAGGGGTCACTGTGTGGTCAGCATGTTTTAAACAAAAGGAAAAGGGAGCAACAGAGGCTCCCAAATGGAGTGGACAGCGCAGTTCAAGGCCCGCCCAGAGGTCTGGTAAGTGTTTTAACAGTGGCCTTTTATACAGCGACTCCTGCTAATAAAAGATGGTTGGCCAGAGTAGAGCGTGAGCTGGGAAGATTTGGGGAAATAATTTCAGAATTCAACGTTGGCCCATAAATTTCACTTCATACTGGTTTCAACGGCCTAGGACCCTGTTAAAGATTAAATGGCGAAGCCTTGAGTTTTGGCATCGCATGGGTCAGAAGCATCGGGAGGAAGGAACCTTGTTAATAAAGAGGTTTTCTGGTGGGCGGTGTGAGGTTCTCACTGTTTTCCTCTGTCATTGCTAGACAGTTAGACAAAATGTAACAGAATAAGCTGATGGCCCCTCTCTCTGAGTTAATTTTATACCATTCATGGACGTCATTCATGTCATGGAACCCGAATGATTCCATTCTTTGGCATGAACTGAGGGCTTCGTGGTGGTTCACGTTCCGCTCTAAATGATCAGCTCAAAAATGGCCCATAACCTTCAACATCAGACTAGTTTTATATAAATATATATATATATAATTCTTTTATCGATTTCAGAGAGGAAGGGAGAGGGAGAGAGAGAGAAACATCAATGATGAGAGAGAATCACTGATTGGCTGCCTCCTGCACGCCCCCTACCAGGGATTGAGCCCACAACCTGGACATGTGCCCCAACCGGAAATAGAACCGTGACCTCCTGGTTCATAGGTCGATGCTCAACCACTGGGCCACACCAGCTGGGCAAGAGAACTCTCCTTTCTTCTTGCCATTAAACTCTGAGGATTTCTCTCTACAGAATGCTGTAGATGTTATGTGGTCAATTGTTTGCCAGCCGTGACCTTGTTTAAACACACTTATTAGACTCAGAAGAGGAAGGCAGGCCAAGGAGAAGGAGGAGACCTTCAGAGGGAACGCGGAAGTGCCCAGGGGCAAATCACCAAGGAAACGCGGGGAGGCGTCATTCTGAAAAGGGTTGGAGAAAGGAGGAGGATCAGGCTGTTTGGTTTTGGAGCAAATGCCACGTAGTAAAGAACTTGAAAGCAGAGATTGAAAACAAGAATCAGAAAAAGAAAGAGAAATCATGACAAATGGAAGGTGTTATTTAGACACTGTATTAAACTTTTAAACATCATCAAACACCCTTTCTATACGGTTATTCAGAAATGAATTGTGTGTCAGCGTTCGGATTTCGTTAGCGCTGCGCAGGGGGCTATTGGAAAGGCCCGGGGAATGCCTACCACTGCTGGCCACCCGTAGCCTTTATGGACCAACATCATCACAATTACTGTATTTCAAACAAGCCCCTTGCAAAAATTAGAGGTGTTGATGACTTTAATGGGGACATAGACCATTTGTCTGTTCCATTATTGCAATTACTGTCTGGCTTGGTATCTTCTCCCTGACAGTGGCTAATGCTGCCCACTTCAAAGGAAGATAGAAACCCCCCAATAATGCAGTTATGGTCCAATTCACAGCTAGCTCTTCAACGCCACGCTGGGCTGCCCCGCCTCCCTGACACAGGCCAGTGTGCACTGTGGTGAGTGTAGGGTGGCACGGAGGGAGCATGCGCATGCGCCTGCATGCCAGCTGGGAGACAGACAGCAGCAGAGGGCGAGAGGCACAGAGGTGTAGGGTGTGGGGCTGGAGGGATGGGAGGAGGTTACCTCACCCAATTCCCTGCGTGGTTGCCCCCATATCACGCAGAGAGTGGAGAAAAAAAATACCCCTTGGATACACCTTGTAATAGTTCTTAGGGGTTTTGCAACACAAATCTACTTAATTAATCTTCTCTCAGCCCAACCTCTCACTTTCCTATTTGCACGGTTGCAAATAGGTATGCAAATATTTATCACGTATTTCATGAGGCATGTCAATCTATATCTTTAAATATCTCAAACTTAAAATATATATAAATTTTATATTGCCATATAGATATATGTCTCCAAAATGTCCTATCTATAAGTCTATACATCTATCTATCTATCCTAAATATCCCAAAATTACCAAATGATTTTCTTCTTGACTCCCAAGTCACATGACTTGCAACTAATTTGACTGTTAAGGTACTAGAGAAGCGATAACTGTTTTAATCATATATTAATTTTAAAACAACGAGACATAACATGGAATTGCTAATCCACATATGACTAAAAATAGTGTGATTCAAGGTAAGGACTCAAGAGAACAGCTGCCTGCACAGCTGGGTGCCAGTTTTCACGAGAAGGTAAATGTTTCACCCAAAGTGCAGACCTGTAGGCGCCCTGTCCACCCTTCCTCATCCAGACAAGCCCAGCCACCCCTCCCTGAGCCTCTGGATTTTAACAGAAACACAATGATGCTTCCGCCAGGGTCTGAGGTCCCCGGGAAGGATTGAGGGTTTCAAACTCAACCTCTAAAGGGAGACAGAGAGACAGAGAAGCATTAGGGACACAAACAGTCCGACAGGAAAACACGAAAGGAGAAAAGAAAACCGATGACCATAAACTATTTAAGAGACTTTTCTGCTTACTCGGGCTAATCGATTTCAAGATTTTGGAAATGAATTAAGGAAAACAGCTGTTTGAACAGGTTACGTTGAAGGCAGCTTCGCTCATTTGCACTCAGAAGAACAGATCAATGGATGTGCTTAGGTTTTGATTATCGTCTCTGTCCGTTGACCCTCAAGACAACATTTATATTTAAGGGGCACCCTTGGCCAACCTAAGGGAAAAGGAGGCAGAAACCTCTCCAGGTAGATATGAGGGCCATGGGGCGAGCCATCATCTGCTTGCCTGGGCCCAGGAGGCTTCCTAGAATATGGGGCTTTCTATTTCTAATTTATGTTACTTTTATCTATTGATGAGGG
>NW_006296417.1:5451443-5452368 GCF_000327345.1 Myotis davidii | reverse complement strand
AACAAGCTATCAGCCAGGCTGGGCTTTGTGTCTTAACACTGGAGACGTCCTGGGCCGCTATAGACACGGGAGTCCCTCTCCTGTAGCCAATTCCTAATGGAAGCTGGGTTCTCCCCGAGAAGACCTGCGATGACTGGACAGATTAAATATATTCTATCAAGGTAGCTCCCCCAAATGAATGAACTACAGAACTGGGCCCATTAATAATAACATTCACTTACTCTGCTCTCTGATGGCCTGTTGTTGGGCAAATAACATCTCACTCGCACACTAACTGAACTCTTCTAAAGTAAGCAAACCAACTGGAGATTGCTCAACGAACTTCAATCATTCTCACAACCAAACTTAAACTACTTGTCACATGTTACTAACCATTTGCAAACCTATTGTTCACTTGGCTTTATCGGCTTGTACTGATCTTTAGAACAGTCAGAAATAAGACATTCTTGTACAGCATAAAGCACCATAAAGGTCGGCAAGGACAATTAAGAGAGAATATGTGAAGTAACCAATATTTTTGGATTTTTTTTTTTTTGAAGTTCAGGGGTGACTTTCAAGAGAACTTCAAAACCAAACTGGGGCACCATGAACACAGAACTGTTCGTTTTAATCACAAGCAAAATCTGTCACACATGTTCTTTCAAGTCAAGTTTATTAGAAAGCAACTGCTTACTAGCGAACCACATGTTAACGCTGACTTGGCGAGGTCAGGCCAGGCCAATAAACCTTTGAACCTTACAAATATGCAAAGCTGACATAAATAACAAATTAAACGCAGCCAGGTATAACACTTGGGCCCTTTGGAGGGGAGGCAGACCCGATCCCGGGGAACAAGAGCCTGTTGATTTGTAAGGAAAACCCGGTCTTACCCCTTTGTTCGCTGCCCATTAGTTTTGCATCTGGGGGTCACCCTGCCTTTCCTGCT
>NW_006296417.1:5422448-5451430 GCF_000327345.1 Myotis davidii | reverse complement strand
TCCTGCTGAGGCAAAGCCCAATAAAAGGGATTCTGCTGCGGTCTGTGCCAGCGACCCCGTGTTACAGCGCATGGGCTGTTGGCATGGTACATGGGGCTAATAATGTAGCGTGTTTTTATGAAGGAGCGGCGGGCCTTGGGTGGGATTGACATGAGGCGTTTGGGGATTTTAAAGCCATTTCTAAGCCACAGAGCGTGGGATGTTCTCCAAGAAGAAGTGGGTTGTGGGGTAACCACAGAATCGGCACCAGGGGGGAGTGGGGTGATACCTGATTCAACCCAATTAGGAAAGGGAATAAGCATCTGTGAAGAAGAAAGCACAGAAAAAAAAAGAATCGTAATTTTTTGGGTTTAAAACAGGACAAACTCATCTATTTTTTAATGTGAAGGTTAGTAAAGGAATTCAGATGTCAGGGATGTGGAAGAGGAAAGGCGCAAATAACCTCAGATACTGTCCATAATTCACACTAGAAAGCCTCAATGGTGTGACGTCATTGGCGAGAGACATGCATTTTTGTTCGCTGAACATAGTATACTTTTGCTTAATAAGTAAAGTCGGAGTTTTCAAGGGCATTACGGAGCTCCAATGTGAAGTTATTCGGCCATTGCTCCTCTTAAGGAACATAAGTTTTGACAACTCTAATCTGTAATGCATTTAAGTAGTGAACACAGCCCTTTAAGCTCAATGAGTTGATTCAAGGGGTGCATTCAGGGCTTTTAGAGTCTCTCTGAGTCTGTGAGTCTGTCCTCTCCACCACCATGTTTGGTGAGATTTCAAAATCTATTCATATAAAACAATCCCTTTGACGACGACTGTGGAAAGAGAAAAATCCTTTGGCCATACTATAAGTGGCCCAGAATAGTGACTCCCTTTCAAAGTCACCTTTTTCCTTACCAGCAGGCAATAGTATAGCATGACTCTAAACTCTTTTTGGGGATAAACCATTTGATTACATGGTGGGAGAAAGAATTAAAATATGCCAATAGCATATCAAATTTTTGGTTTTTGAGAAATACCCAATGGACCAGGAAACGGGTTTGCAGGTCAGTGGTGAAATTCTCTGTTTGTTTTTAACATATTTACAACTTAAATTTGATATGTTTTTTTCTAATGTATATTTTGTTTAATTTTGGATACTAGTCTTTTCACTTCTTGAATGCAAGTGTAGTTCACATCATGACTACCGAAATGAAATTATATCCAACGCTGGAGATAAATTCTGAAAGAGGTTTTTCCTAAAACACAGAGGACTGCAAAGATCATTGTGGAAACTCAGGTGATGGATGGATTGAGGACATTCTCGGCCGTGCCAACGCCGTTGTAATGAGGTGGTGCAGCCAGTCTTTCGACTTTGGGAGAGAGAAGTAAGAGGTGTTTCTGTGCAATTGGTCCAATTTAAGGACAAGAGGTTTGGCAGAGGCCTTTACAGGAGTAAAAAAAAAAAACAAAACAAAAAAACAACCACCAAACCATTGCAACACCATAAAATTAAAATCAGCAAACGGCAAGGGATAAAACTTAGAGATTTTCCAAAAACTGGATGACAGCAAATGATATCCCCTTGCCACTGTCCTTTTATCTTTAAAAGTGCTCTATGTGTCCTCTGGGGATGTCAGTGATATCTTAGCAGAGGGACAATTTACATGTTTGTCTATTATTAGGTAAGATATATATAATTAATTTTTTTTCACTGTGTGTGTGTGTGTGTGTGTGTGTGTGTGTGTGTGTGTTTCAGAGAGGAAGGGAGAAGGAGAGAGAGAGATAGAAACATCAATGATGAGCGAGTATCATTGATCGGCTGTCTCCTGCACACTCCACACTGGGGATCCAGCCCGCAACCTGGGCATGTGCCCTGACCGGGAATCGAACTGTGACCTCCTGGTTCATAGGTTGACGCTCAACCACTGAGCCACGCCGGCTGGGTGAGATTTTATGACTTATGTAGGGTGGTATCAAGCTGGCCTCCCGTCCTCAGGCCTGGTGTGGACTAATTAGTTAATCCACCACTCCAACCTTGACCCCAGCGTGATTCTTGCTTCTGGGAAACCTGGATACCTGACAAGTTTTGAATTTTAAATGGCAAGTTAATCTCAAGCGATTTTGGCAAAAAAACCGAATAACCTTGCTCTTGCTTCTCTGTTGATTCTGTGGGTGGGAGCTCACGGGGAGGGCGGCAATTAGGAGGCTCTTGTACAGGAAGTTGAATCAGAGTGTCTATTACTACCTTATTTATTCTTGGATCCAAGGCTGTTGCCTCTAAGTCTCAAGGACTAAAGGATTAGGATGTGCAGAAATACATATATATTACTAAAGAGGACGCCTTGTTACTCTTGTCTATTCATCTTTGGCCTCAGGGCATGTCCCCTTGAATTGTATTAAATATTATACGCAAATGTTTATTTAAAGGCCTTTCAACTGACAGGTTATTAAATGCCAGATCAAATGACAAGAAAGTTCAACATCAAACTGGTGAGTGGGTGAGTGAGGGTGGGATCTGTTGATTCCTGTATAAACAAACAGACATGGAAAGAGCCTCAACTCCATTTAACCTGCCGGGCGGTGGTTCCAGCGAAGGAAAAATGAGGGAAGCCATTTTTTTTAAAAGTCAGCCAAGGGCAGTCAGAGTTGGCAGAGGTTCACGCGACTGTGAGTATCTCGAGAAGGTAAAGAGAATGAGCCTAATTTTTACAGCAGATGTTTGGCAACTAATTAGGAGTAGACGCTTCGGTGTTCGACCCGAGGCAGCCACCTCAGACCTCAGCACAGTTTGGATGCTGGCCTGGATGTCTTCAAACAGAATGGCAATAAAAATAGAAAGAGCAAATAAGGACCAGAAAGTGATTTTTTCCTTGGCTTTTTCCTACAGGGCAGCTAGTGGACGGCCAACGTTTGGTTCCTATTCTTTTTTTTAAAATAAATTTTACTGATTTTTTTACAGAGAAGAAAGGAGAGGGATAGAGAGAAACATCGATGAGAGAGAAACATCCATCAGCTGCCTCCTGCACACCCCCTACTGGGGATGTGCCTGCAACCAAGGTACATGCCCTTGACCGGAATAGAACCTGGGACCTTTCAGTCTGCAGGCCGACGCTCTATCCACTGAGCCAAACCGGTTAGGGCTGGTTCCTATTCTTTATCTATTCATAGTGAAATAATTTTGTGGTTGTTAATCCTCACCCAAGGATATTTCTTTCACTGATTTTCAGAGAGACTGGAAGGGACAGGGAGAGAGGGAGAGATGGTGACAGGGAGAGAGGGAGGGAAGGAAGGAGGGAGGGAGGGAAACATGGATGTGAGAGAGACACATTGACTGGTTGCCTCCTATATGTGCCCCGATCAGGACTAGGGACCAACCTTGCACCCAAGGTAAGTGCCCTTGACTGGAATGGAACCCGAGACCCTTCAGTCTATGGGCCGACCCTCTCTCCACTGAGAAAAACCAGCCAGGGCTACAGTATAGAGAAATAATCTGACTTTTTGAAAAAATCTACCTTTAGTTCAACAATAGGTCAGCAGAAGTGACATGAATGCCCAAAAGCGGTCTCTTAGCAGAAGGTCAGTCGAGGAGTGCAATCCGTTTAGAAGCTGATGTTGTAACTTCCTTGAATGAAAGACTTTTCTTCGGGTGACATTACGATGAAATATTTAAGATAAACTGGAAGATCTGGCTGGAAATTCACAATGGCTCTCTGAAATAGTCTGCCCTGATTTACAGATCCTCAATTTTCAATTTATGAGCTCAGACCAAAATGTACCAGGGGAGGAGGAGAATAGAGCAGTCATATTAGAGGCAGCTCATATATCGTAAAGACAGACTTTGGAAGAATTAGAAAGTATAATAAAGTGCCTGTCCCTTTAAGACAAGACCTGGCTCCCTGCCAATTTCAAACCTAAAGCATTAGATATTTTTTCAAGCCCTTAAAACTGTCACTTTCCCCCCCAGACTTTTTGTCATCTCCAAATGAAAAAATGGTCCCGGGGAGATTGGCCCATACTGTTTCAAGTCTCCTCAGGATATTTCTGAAAAGTAAATATTTATTGCGGACAATAATTTTCTGCTAAGGTTAACTAGCCGTCCAAGTACAAAGCAGGGCATCTGAAAGGCAGAGAACGCCCGGCCGCTCTCAACTTCCGCATATTTACAAGAAACTTGCAAGCAAGACTGTTCAACACACAGATCATTAAAACTTCTTTATCCCTTTCCAAAGGGGACTGGGAATTATTTTCTGCAGAGATCAGCCAGAAGACATTTGGGGCTCAAAATAGGTTAAACGTTGGCCAGAGGTCACCGGGGCATCACATACAGAATGAGCACCACCACCAATGACCTTTCCCCAGCCTTTGACCTTGAGCTCCTTGAGGTGGATTTTGACATGAAGATCACCTTGAGGACCCTTCTTCCCTGAACGGCTCCCCGCCTTTGGCTTCTGTAGAGAAACTTCCAGAAAGCAATTACCCCGGGACCACGCCCTGTGTGATTGCCCTTAGACGTTCAAAGAGATTGAGCACCTGTCCTAGTTTGCTATCATCTTGTGCTAAGAAATTCGGAGGGTTTCAGGGGGGCAAAAAAGCGTTTTATAAACAAATAAGCTATGAAAAGGCAAAGTTCAAGTTTATCTAGTGCGGATTTTCTCAAAGATTTTGATAGGGACCACGCGTCTCACATCCTAGGAAACCCATCCAGGTTTTGAGAAACTGTCAGCCTCAGTGGCTCTACTTGGTTTTGTGCTGGCTAGAGGTTTCAAAACAATAAAACTGCAGAGGGCCTTCTGGGCTGTGGTGCTTGTTAATAAGATAAATAAACACTGCGTGTCACTATATAGATTTTTGGAGAAGACTTCATAATGGTGTCTAAATATTTAAAAATAAATATAAAAGACATTTAGAGAGAAAATACTTTGAATACTATAAAACTCTATCAATGTACCTATCTATGTGCCTATATCTATTTTTGCTTTTTAAAATATATTTTTATTGATTTAACTGATTTCAGAGAGTAAGGGAGAGGTGGAGAGAGATAGAAGCATCAATGATGAGAGTGAATCATGGATTGGGGATCGAGCCCGCCACCAGGGCATGTGCCCTGACCGGGAATCAAACCATGACCTCCTGGTTGATAGGCGACGCTCAACCACTGAGCCACGCCGGCCGGGCTATATGCATCTGTCGATAAATGCGTGCTATAAATATAAATTCACAGTGATGTCACACCCACATACATCAGTTAGAATTTCTACTTGGCTTCACGTAACAGCCACCTCAAACACTTAGTGGTTTAGACAATTTGATACTGTTTCCCTCATGTCATGGCGCTTCCTTAAAAATCGAAAGGGACCTGGTTCTTCCCTCTTGCTCCAGACCTTTAGCCCAGGGTTATCTCATGGCTGCAAAGTGACTTACTGCAGCCACAGCCATCATCCCCTGCATTACAGGCAGGAAGAGTGGAACAGAAGCAACAATAAAAGATGCCTGCCCGTTGAGTTGGACCCCAACACCAAGCCCGACTCAACAACTTATGTTGAGATTTTATCGACAAGAATGTGACCCCATGATTCTATTTGTAAAGAAGGCTGAAAAATGTAGTGGGAACCTATCAGAAACATAGTTAGGGTTCCCTTGGTAAGAAAGAAGGGGAGAATGAATATAAGGTAGACTAGTAGAGTTGTTATATTATGTTCTTCAGTTTTTCATGAGCCCTGCTGTCTCAGATAAAGGTATTGGATGAGCATCCAATTAACAACTGAATGTCTGAAGGCAGCAAGGGGAGGCATTGATTTTCAGTAGAGACTGTCAAGGATTACAGAAATAAATTTCTAGACTTCCAAATGCCAAAAAAAAAAAAAAAGCTTTAAGGTCAACTGTTGAGAAAGCTATGAGGGGCGGGGCAAAAGTGTGTACATTCTCAGATGCCTTTGATTCAGGAGAAGAAAGGCAAAAAGACAGAAAGTATGTTAGGGTTTCTTAAAAGGTATTAAATACTAAGAACAGCACAAGATGGTTCAATTTGGAATGTTTCCGTTTTATTTATCCTTAAATTAATACTCCATTACCCTTCGTATATCTATAGTCTATAAAATTTAACTATATTTAGGCTAATATTTCAATGAATTAATTTTATTTACCAAAGCCCTCCGGGCTTTTAAAAGACTGAGAGAGGAATCCTCACTCATCAATGACAAAAGATGCCATTGCCTGGGGTCTCTGAAACTTATAGTGCCATCTAGCGGTGATTACCTTGACCTGCAGACGCAAGATCCTTGGGATTTATAAATAGGATAAGGTGACCAAATCCATAATGATTTCAGGAAATGTTACAGCTGCCATGATCCCAAGCCATCCTAGTTTGTATTTTTTTCTTTTCTTTTTTTTTTAATTTTTCTGGCTCAGTTTCTTCCTTATGCCCCCAAATTATAAATTGTCTTATAAAGCAAATAGTTCTTTTGCTCTTCCCTCTTTATCAATGTCTGTATTCTTCCCTCATAGCTAGCCTTGAATTTTTTTCCTAAATATTTTTATTGATTTCAGAGAGGAAGGGAGAGAGATAAATAGAAACATCAATGATGAGAGGGAATCACTGATCATCTGCCGTCTGCACGCCCCCTATTGGGGTTCGAGCCCATAATTTGGCATGTGCCCTGACTGGGAATTGAACCGTGACCTCCTGGTTCATAGGTTGACGCTCAACCACTGCACCACTCAGACTGGGCACATTTGGCCTTTATATAGATATATAATCTAGGAAATAAAGGAGTTGGATGGTTACTTTCTAAGACCACTTTCAAAATTAAAATCCCACAATTTTTATTATTGTGACTCAAATCTACATATCTGGGCCTGTTATCATTACTGAGCTCTGATCACAAATTTCTAAATTCTCAGTAGCTATGTCTGCCTGAGGGTCCTTCTGTTATACACATCACTTCTAAGAACAAGCTTAAACTCGAAGAGTAATAAAAATGATTCTCTATTCTGTTAATGGTGAGCATTTCTCTCTTTATACCCATTAAAATTAGTCTTTAAATTCTGATGATGATTCTTTTCTATTTCCTCTTAATGATAAGTAGAAAGAACACGGGCTCTGAACCAGATTGAGGAATAGTATTTGAATACTGACTTTGCCAATTATTGGATGTATAGTCCTAAGAAACACATACTTCATTGATTGGAATAAAGAACATATAAAAAATGAAAATACAAGACAGGGTGTGATTTCATATCTCACGGACAAAGCAAACATTCCTTGAAAATATAAAGGACACACTGGTCACTCATGGATTTAGGTAGTCAGTTCTGCAATTTCACTTTGGAACTTTGGCAGCTTGTAAGAAAGGCATAGTAACGGAGGGTGGTGTGTTGAGTGAGGGAACTATTGTGAGTGAAGTTATGGGTGTTACACAACACATTCAGGAAAAAACAAGGAGCCTTGCATAGCTAAACGGGAAGAAAATATTTTGAAACATGGTGAGAAATTTGAGTTGTTTTAGATTATGAACAGTCTTGAATCCTAGGCCCAGGTAATTGCATCTTTTTTAAAAAAGTGTATCTTTATTGATTTCAGAGATGAAGGGAGAGGGAGAGAGAGATAGAAACATCAGTGATGAGAGAGAGTGAGTCATTGATCGGCTACTGGGAATCGAGCCAGAAACCCAAGCATGTGCCCTGACCAGGAATCTAACCTTGATCTTTTGGTTCATAGGTCAATGCTCAACCACTGAGCCACTCTGGCCGAGTAGGTTTTTTATCTTGACTTAAAATGATTTGAGGATTCTGAGTAACAGAATAATATGATAAATGCAGCATAGTATTATTATACTTATAGCAGATTAAAAAATCCTTTGTAATTAAAAATTTGAAAAGAAAAATTAAAAACAAGAGCAAGCTAGAGAATGAATGTGAAAGAAATCAAGGGCCAAGAGTAATGGGAAGTCAGTAAAACACGGACATAGGAAAAGCAGTTGGGAAGGACTAAAAATCTGATGGAAGAGTTGAATTGGGTCAAGCTACTTTAGACTGGAAACCGCTAACTTAACTAACATGTATCTATTTTATGCCCTGAGAAGGGCAATAACTCTAATTGGCTGTCTGGCATGTGAGCTGTGGTGACATTAGGGTAAGAGTTCAATAAAGCCTTGTTGAATAAATGAATGGGCTGCTGAGACCCCAATCAAATCCAATCAATCTAAACTCGGCAGCGTGCTGAATACCCCTCCACAGGCACCCAAACAACAAAGACCCAGAGTGGGTTATCAGCCCGATAAAGTGATCATGTCCACTGAGAAATGGTCCACAAACAGAAAATGAATAATAGCAGAAAGCTTGTATCAGGCTGTGAGAATCACCCAAACTGGAAAAGTTTGGAAGAATGTAACTTGCTTGTTCTATGAGCCTTAGAGACCTTTGGCTGATCTGAGAATGACCGGGGGACCATGACTTGGGGGATCCGATAAAAACTGTCATAGAGACATTAAGCACATCTGGTTCTACTTTGAGTTGTTCTTAACGTCAAGAAGGAAACGGAGCTATGTCCAGGTTAGAACCTTGCACAATGTCATTGCTCAGTAAATACTTCAAGTCACATTTGATAAGAACTGGAAGGGAAAAAGGAGGTCAGCTTTGGTCTTCCCATTAATTTAAAGATGAGGAAGCTAAATCGAGAAAATTGGGAGACTCGGTTTTTTGGTATAAGGATCTAGCCACTAGACCAGTGGTTCTCAACCTTCTGGCCCTTTAAATACAGTTCCTCATGTTGTGACTCAACCATAGAATTATTTTCGTTGCTACTTCCTAACTGTAATGTTGCTACTGTTATGAATCGTCATGTAAATATCTGATAGGCAGGATGGTCTTAGGCGACCCCTGTGAAAGGGTCATTCGACTGCCAAAGGGGTCGCGACCCACAGGTTGAGAACCGCTGCATTAGACGATGCTCTCTCTGAAATCTGTTGGCCATTTGTCTTAGAATTGAATAACTCAGAACAATGATCAGAAGTTCATTGTTTTCCCTAAAACACCTTCAATAAAGTTACAGTCCACCTGGCAGTAGGAACCTTGAGTGCAGGAGCCATGATGAGAAAACGCTGGCTCTCAGTGACTTCCTGTTGAATGAATGAACATGCCCCTCCCCCTTTACAGATCACAAGACTGAAATGAAGCAATGGTAAGGATTATTCAGGAATCTTTGCTGCTTGAAAACTAGTCACACACATCTTACATCCTCTTCTAAATGGCAAATCACTTTTGCAATTGATTTCTTAGTTTATTTTCTTAAATACCGATTTACTCAGATGATTAAATTAGTTAGATGTAATTATTGGGAGTACATTCCCCGAGCTCTTGTCAGAAGCCATCCTCTTTTTCGTTGCTATTAAGCCAAAGCCATTCCCTTGCCTTTGGAATTTCAAACTGTTTATCATTATCCTTCTGGGAAGATGAATTCCATTTTTAATCGCTCAAGGATGACTCATATTTAGGGTTCCTCTTGCTCAGTGCTTGTGCAGAGTTTGAAGAATTTGAGAGGAATTCTGGTGCTTGCCCCAACATGGGAGGTGGGTGAGCCTTTCCCTTCCCAGGCGGAGCAGGGATTAGACGCGGCTATTACTGCCCCAGGGAGGGTCCTTCCAGCTCCTTCCCGATGAAAGACCTGGTTCCTGCAGATTTGGAGATAATGCATCTGGGATAACATGAGCTCTTCCAGGTTTGCGGTCTGAGCTGCACATCAAATCGCCATGATCTCGCAGCCCATCCAGCTGCACGTACATCGGGGTGAAGTTGAAGTATCAGCCTCCACACAGAGCTCACAACGTTCCCAGCAGGCGAGGAGGGGAAGCCCCGCTTTTGTAAGAGCAGGCGGACACCCCGGTGCTGTGGGTGGCTTGCGTTTCTTTCAGCGGCCTGAGTGCCGCTGGCGGAGGCCTCTTCCCCGTGTTTGTTTCTCCTGCGGTCACGTTACTCAGCAGGCCCTTGGCAGCGTGAACAGAACCCAGACGTGGCCCGGGCCCGGGCTGAAGCCAAATGGTAAAAGGTGTGAAAACAGGAATCGAGAGATCGAATAGATTAGTCGTTGGGCGCTCACTGTGGAAAGAGTCTCTCTGTCCCAGCTTAGGAGCCAGAGTGGGACAGAGCAGTAGGCTCCGTGTTTGGTTAATAGGTAGTTACCAGACCAAGACAGAAGCAGGCTGTTTAGTGCTAGTGAAGGGCCTGGAGTTTGAAATAAAACAGATCACGGTTCAAGGCCAGGCTTTGATGCGTGGGAGCCGTGTGAGGCTAAGCAGGTTGTTTACCCTCTCACGTTGTAGGGCACGGGGACGAGACGGAGGGGATGCCGTGGGACTCTTGTAAGCATCACACCGGGTGACGTCTGTGACGTAAGGGGACAGCATAAACGCTGGCGCGGGGTAAACACACAATAAATGACCACGGGTCAGACGGAACGGGGCGCCTATGCTGTTGGGAAGGTATTTCTGAACGTGTTGTAGATTTCTCATGAAATATACACATTTTTTTTTACCAAGGCCTATGTGAGCCCAAATCCTCTCCCGGACATTGCTAATGAGAGTCAACATCAGTGCAATATTTCTGGTGGCAGTTTGTCAAAACAAATCAAAAGCCTTAATTAAGCAAGTGAATAGACTTTACCTAAAAATTCAAATGCTGATACCCTAAAGAACAGTCAGGAGTATACACAAAGATTACATGTAAAATAGCCATTGCAATGTATTTTCCCATGATTATG
Source organism: Myotis davidii (assembly GCF_000327345.1). Classification (NCBI taxonomy): domain Eukaryota; kingdom Metazoa; phylum Chordata; class Mammalia; order Chiroptera; family Vespertilionidae; genus Myotis; species Myotis davidii. The sequence continues at coordinate 5,440,698 of NW_006296417.1, read as the reverse complement.
GATTATTTAAAATAGTGAAAATAAAAAAAAAGAAAAACAATGTCCAACGCAATGTGATGGAATTTGTACATGTAATAGAATAGCTCTGTAGCTATTCTAAATCTTGCTTCAGGAGAATCTTTCATGATAAGGGAAGTAATCTTAATATACTGTTAAAAGAAGCAAGAACTGCTACGAAGCAAGCATATATCCTATGCAATCAAGAGTTTTCAAAATCCAGTAAAATATGTACCAAAATGCCACTTCCCTGGGTGGTGGGATTAAAAGTTCTTTTTATCTTCTTAGAATTTGTATTTTTAAAAAGTTAACAAATTATGTATATACTAGAGGCCCGATGCACCAAATTCATGCAAGGGTAGGCCCTCGCAGCCCCCGCTTTGTCTGGAAGGTCGTGCGGACTGTCGCTCTGCTGTTCGGCTATTTGGTCAATTTGCATATTACACTTTTATTATTATAGATATATAACTTTAAGGGGTACTTACAGCCCTAACTCCTTCCTAGTCCCCCCACATGCCCCTACTCCTAGAAATTTAAGTTATTGCCTGTACAGCTTCTGATATAACTAGTTAACATGCAAAAACACAGAATTCCTAACAGCTGAGTTATCTAACTTAAAGTATAATTGCTGAAACAAAGAAGGCAATAATAATTATTATACAGCTCTTGTTTTTTTTGTAATGAATAAATGAGATTTATAGCTCAGCTACATGAAATATAAACAGCCATCAAGTTCAACACGAATAAAGTCTTGGCAAGTATTTTCAAGATATTTCTAGAAATACGCGGAATCAAAACTATTCCACAGGACATTCTGGGACTTTTCTTGGTGTCTGAAAGGAACTTCCGGTGGCCAGACCATTCAGTCAGCAGCGTTAAGTGAAGTGGACACGATTTCCTCATCAACTTAATGGTATTCTCCATGTCATCTCTGGTAAGTAATGCTAACCCCAATATTCACTTTCTAGAATTTTTTCATGAGAGGTCGCAAACAATTTTGTGGGCAAATATGAAAACAATGATAGCCTGATTCTTTGACGATGAGTTAGAAAATCAGGATTCCATGAATCTAAGAAAGATTCTTTCATTTTATGTGCCTAGAAAATACATTGTTTGTCTGTAGTCTAGAATTGGAGAAACCAGAAATGAAAAACCTTTAATGTCCTCTCTCACCCCAATATAACTGAAAGCAAACGAAACAAATTATCCAAGGTCATATGTGATAGCAAATGATTCTGTCCCTTCAGTGGCCTCTCTAGACACGTGGTAAATATTTATTTCTTCTAGTATTGGCTGTCTAGAGAACCAACAGAACCAGCTCAAACTGGTCCTGTCCTCTTTCCAAGGAGACCAGAAACCGAGTTTAGCCCTTGGATACACCACTTACAATAACACTTGTGAACCCTTAACTGAACCAAAGGACGGACATGATCAGAACCTGAAGGCCTGAGCCCTTTCCGCCATAAGAGCAGCATCCGCTGTCCAGGGCGATCTGGTGCTGAAACCCCTTAAAATCCCGCCCGTACCTGGATTGGGGAGGCAGATTTGAGCCTTGCCTCCTGTCTCCCTGCTGGCCGAACTCACAGATAAATGCTCTTTCTTTTCTCAAAAGCCGGTCCACAGCACTGGTCTTTATGCACACTGGGTGGGGAACCCTGACTGATACAGGTTTTAAGACACGGGACTCTAAGGTTTAGCCACAATTTGTCGTTTGTGCTGGTTTCGGGCCCATGACCAAAGACGTACTCAAAGGGTGTGTAGAACAATCTTTAATTGAGTTTCAACTACTGTATAGAATCCCGTGCAGCTAAAACAAGGGTAAACACAAACATGAAGATTCTCTAGATGACAGTACGCATCGCCTGCCACCAGCCACGGCGAAAAGACAAAACGGCATGGTCAGGTCTAGGCGACTATGAAACACTGGATGTCTGCGGGCCACCAACCGGCCAGCCTTTTTCAGGTACGACCTGGAAAATAGGACTTGACAGATGGCTTGTGTCAACTCCCCCTGAAGTTATGGCTCAGCAGAATACAACCCTGACACATTCAGGCCACTTGCTGCCATGGTAGAGATTTCGTGACTCTTGAAGGACTCAGGTCCCTGAGACCCTCAGCAAGGCTCGAACTCCTGACCCTCTCTAACCCTGTGTGCCGACACAGACCAATAAAAATACACGAACTGGCCTGGCAGGCTCAGTGGTTGAGTGTTGGTTGACCTATGAACCAGGAAGTCACAATTCAATTCCCGGTCAGGGCACATGCCCAGGTTGTGGGCTCTGTCCCCAGTAGGGAGCATGTAGGAGGCAGCCAATCAATGATTCTCTCTCATCATTCTATCTCTCTCCCTCTTCCTTCCTCTCTGAAATCAATAAAAATATATTTAGAAAAATATATGTCTTGGTGCAACCCATGAGGGATGCAAATCCTGACTCCCACAGGCCGAGGGATGCTGGGAAGCTACATATAACTATGTATCAACTGCGCTGGCGTGATCAGCAAGCCTCGATATTGAAGGAAACAAGGTTAGACACCTTTTTATTGATGCCGATGAGAAGCGAATCTATCACCGGGCTGTATAAACAAGTCACAGTCTCTGAGGCTCATGGGAGCATCTTCCTGACTTGCCGTGCCTGCCAGCACACAGCAAGCACCTAGTGGCCACAAGGTCATAAACTGAGGGTGAGGTGCGTGTTAGAAGTCGGTTCCCTGGGACATCCCGTGGGAGCCGGCGTGTTCATCCCCAGTTCAGAGCTTGTGCGCCGGCCTTTAAAAGCCTCACAGTTCGGCATCCCGGCCATAAAGTGGGGGAGCTGGCATTCTTTAGGACCTGGGGGAGTTGTTGAGTTCCACTGGAATGTGTTGAATGGCTTGTAAATTAGAGTCCCTAATGAAAACTCGCTGGTGTCCAACTGCAGCCATCATCTGGTTAAAATCAGGCAGTAATTCCACTAATTTTACTGCCCTTCTCCCAGCCCTCAACGCCTCATTTAGGAAAAAATGTTTATGTTTCCCTCAAAACACCTGCATTTTAACTTCGGTCCCCAAAGCAATTACACTGTTTTATTTTATTTTTAAATTTTATTTCATTTCTTTTTCTCCTCTTTCTGTTTTTCTCTTCTTTTCTTTCTTTTGATTTGTTTGGTCTGTCTGCTGTGAAGGAAGCATTCCTTTCTTTCGTACAATGTAAGTAAGATAACCAACCCTAAGACCTTTTCACTCTGGACATTCTAAGTCATTTTTTTTTTTTTTTTTTTTGGTAAAGAGAGCCCAGTTTTGTGACTGTCGCCCAGAATCATTTTGCTGTTTGTCAGAAGACAATAGAGGAGTTTACATAGTTACTAGATGAGTTCAGGCTGGAAGACAGGACTGGTGTGACTGCCACTTAGCCGGTTAAAAGCCTTCCAAGCAGGCTGTGGCTTTTATCAAAATCTAGTGCCACCAAGACCTTCAACACTTCTCTCAATTTAATGTCACTTTTTTTTTTAAAAAAAGAGCTTTGACTCCCCTCTCCCCCCGAAAAGGAAAGTTCCATGGCAAATGTTGAAACTACAGTATGGGAGCCTGTTACTGGCTCGCTTTTCTGCATAAATTAATAGAACATCACCTGGTGGGTAGCTTTCTGGTTTCCATTTGTTTAAATTTCCTGAAAATAAGGTGATGAGTTTTCTCTCAGAGCTAGGTAAAAATTCATAACTTTGTATTACATTTTGTTTCTTGATACAAAACAGAGGGAAAAGAATTTCGGGTAACATATACACAGATGTCCCCCAAGCCAGCCAGCAGGGCCAGCTGGGAGTGCCTGCCCCCCACCCCCGACTCTGAGAGGGCTCATTCTAGCTCAGACTGTCCACTTCTCACAGTCCTGACCGATGCACTCACGTCCAGATGCAATGTGTGGCACCCGGGTTACGGGCACCCAGCTAGCTCCCTCTCTTCCCTCACTTACCCTACCAATTAGTCCCGGAATACACAGGGAGGTGCCAAAACTGACATCCTGTATCCGATGCTATCCACTGGGCATTCTTAGAAGAAGGTGGTGGCCAATTCCTTTTTTTTGCTGTTGTAAATCCTCACCCGAGGACATTTTCCCATTGATTTTTAGAGAGAGTGGAAGGAAGAGGAAGAGACAGAGAGAAACATTGATGTGAGAGAGACACATTATTGGTTGTCTCCTGCTTGCACCCCGACCAGGGCTGGGGAACCTGCAACCAAGGTATGTGCCCCTTGACCGGAATTGAACCCAAGACCCTTCAGTCCTCAGCCCTGTGCTCTATCCATTGAGCCACACCAGCTAGGGCTGGTGGTCACTTCTACGGAGGGTTGGCTAGGACAACGGCAGTTCCTACCACGTAAGTGGCAAGTCAATACCTCGTGCTTCCCAGTGAGAAACTGAAATGGATGCCGTTAACTCTGTGACAGTAAAAAGTCACGGAAAGTGGCTGCTGAAGGAATCCAAGGCGCTGATGAAGAAAGAGCAAATGGACTTCAATCAAGCTGTCGAAGTGGCCTGAAGTAGGATTTCCTTTTCTGAGTTGAAGAGTCCTTCCCGTTCTTTGTAACAGTGAAAGCCAAAAAAGTATTATAGGATAGATGTCACAATTAATAATCATCATGTGACCAAGGCTCATTGAGGATCAAAAATGAGCAAACATTTGGATATACTTCTCAAGGATGATGGATATATTTAACTGATGGCGACTGAATTTATCGGGGTCAGTTAGCATAATGAAAACATATTTTATTAGGCCGTTAAAGGGATAAATTGTTTTCACATTTATTCATCTGTTCCCAAGGCTAATTTGGGGTTTTTTTAAAAATATGCTTTTCGTGTTCCTAAAAGGAACAGCTAAATAAATAAAGCATTAGTTTGGGAACAGAAGTAAGCACTGCAGACATAGGATTTCTGGGTACAGGCTAAGTAATGCTTTTCTGACTCACTGTTCACCAGTCACAGTCAGTACTCACCAGCATTCCAAAGCTAATGACAAATAAATAAAAGTAGAAATATACATAAGGACGAAAAACAACCCTTAGGTCAGGTTCACGTTTGCTCCATGAGACACAACATCACTAGTATAATTACATATTTTTTTATTTAGGCTGAGAACCTTTTTGCTTCAATTCATTTCTGAGTGCATTCTCAAAGACTGAATAACACAAATCATTGGGGAAAATACCCATTTTTCTTTGCTGATTTAAAAAAAAAATGGCCCAGCTGGTGTGGCTCAGTGGTTGAGCATCGACCTATGAACCAGGAGGTCATGGTTCGATTCCCGGTCAAGGCACATGCCCGGGTTGTGGGCTCGATCCCCAGTGTGGGGCGTGCAGGAGGCAGCCGATCCATGATTCTCTCTCATCATTGATGTTTCTTTCTCTCCCTCTCCCCTTTTCTCTGATCAGTAATATATATATATTTTTAAAAAACAAAACAATAAAAAACAACCACATTCTCAATTAAAATGGTGACTTTTAATACTGACTCCCGAAGCCTACCGGGGGTTGTCGTAGCTTTCAGGAGGCAAACTGTTGGAGGGGCGATGCCCACGTCGCCACCTGCAGAGGAGTCTGCGTTCACCTGTCACCTGCTCTCCAGCTGTCCCTCCGTTGGCGAGGTCCCCCTTTGGATGTGACAGCGAGACTCCTGCTCTGACTTTCTCTGCACTAGTTTCTTCTCAGATGGAATCACTGACTCCGCCCACCACCTACTGCCTATTCCTTAAATGCTGGTTGTTTCTATGTCCCTGTTCCCAGTTCTATTCTCCTTAGATTCTCTGTGTGGCAATTCCAAGAACTTTATGGCTTTCTCACCGACCTCTCTCTCCGGCCCTGACTCCATTGTGCAAAGCCAGGCTGTGTTTTCAACTGTCAGCGGGCAGCTTCTCTCTCCCTAAGTCTCTCCCGGTCATTGTAGCTCCAATTAAATTGGGATACTGTTGGTAACATCTGTTATTTCTCCTGTCCTCTCTGTTAAGGAAGTCATTATCTATTTACTTGGAACCCTTCTTTCCCACCCACCTCTTCTACAGAACAGAAGAACCATCCAGAAGTACCACCCATCACTTTGCCTCAGGAATGTCACCGACATCAGGCCCTTCTCCCTGTTCGCACACTCCCACTGCCTCCATCGGGGGCACATCATGGCTTGTTCTGATGGTTGCAACAGCTTTCCTCCCTGTGTCACCATCAGAACTTCTTATCCCTGCCAAAGAATGCAATAGGGGACGATGTTTCTAACAATCAATGTTTCCTTGATTCCTTCCTGCTGCCACCTGGGTGAAATCTAAATACTTAGTGCCTAAGAGTTACCATGATTGAAACATAATCTTTCTTTCCAGCTCCTGTCCTTCCAGTCCTCACCCTACACCAGTGATGGCGAACCTTTTGAGCTCGGCGTGCCAGCATTTTGAAAAACCCTAACTTAACTCTGGTGCTCTGTCACATATAGAAATTTTTTGATCTTTGCAACCATAATACAACAAAGATTTATATTTTTGATATGTATTTGATATATTTAAATGCCATTTAACAAAGAAAAATCAACCAAAAAAATGAGTTCGCGTGTCACCTCTGACACGCGTGTCATAGGTTCGCCATCACTGCCCTACACCATCAGCTGCCATGATGACCACGCCTCATGCTCCAAGACCACTGGGCGGGGACATGTGCTCCCATTTTTGATTGACAGTAGGGAGCCTTCGAGTTGAGAACGAGACCCCTTCTTTGATAAAAAGCTCTTAGAGGGCAGGGGTGGAAGTCAGTTTAGTACATTATCATACTGCTCATACTTGAAGAATTTGGGGATGCCACCGTAAAATAGATGCTTACTGCAGGCGGGAAATGGGGCTAAATTATCCTGCAGGCTTTAGCGTGGGGAAGAAAAAAAAAAAGAAAAAAATGACCATGCTAAGTAAGTGGGCTTGGAGGTCTGGAGTGCAGAGCAACCCCTTCTATGTAAATTAGCAGGAGAAAGGAACGTGATTGGCCAAAGAACAAAACTATAGGGGAAGCCCAAGAGGAAAGCGATGGATAACAGCGGAGCTGGTCCATCTTGGCTCATCGGGGCAGTTACAGAAGCCGGTCTCCCTCCACACTCCAGCAGCAGCAATCTAGGCCGCAATTTACATTTTACATTTGTGTCTGCGCTTGGAAGCGGGTAGTGGAGTGCGAGGGGTGGGAGATTAGGGAGAAACAGACCGAGGAGCCGCGCCAGAGGAACCGGCAGGCGTGCAAAATGTGCGGCAAAGGGCAGGGAGAGGATCTGCTTTAGCTTTACAGCGATGTGGGTGTAATTAACAGTCCCCACTCATGATTTAATCTCCCCAGCATATTACTCTTTATTGCAAGCCCTTCATGGGACGTGGTGAATCGGCTGTGAATCCGAAAGACGCCCCAAATGGGCCTGACATAGTTTCCTTTGGTTTCTTGGGACTGCACTTGGTGCTGGTGACAGACAGCACCCCAATAACCGAGCGTGGATCCCCTCTCTACCTCCGTGGCAGGTTGAAGAAATTAGCGGAACAACTCAGTGTTCTTGTTATTGTAACACTGCATGGGGACTAGCAGGCCCACCTTGGGGACCGTCACTTCTTTCCGTTCAGCTATTTGTCTCTCTACCAAGACCACCTGCAATTGCCAATTAACACGAGTTATAAAGGGACTCGTGCTAAATGGATACCTTGATTTGACTAAACTCTGTCATTCCTAGCTCATTCCTACTAGCATCTTCCCTTCTCAGGGAACTAGATATAACCCAGAAACTAAACACTCCGTTTTCCTTAAAAAACAACAACAACTATGTTTTATTATTTATATATAGAGAGGAAGGGAGTGAGAGAGAGATAGAGACATCAATGATGAGAGAGAATCATTGATCAGATGCCTCCTGCATGTGCCCTATTGGGGATGGAGCCTGCAACCGTGACCTTCTGGTTCATAGGTTTGACGCTCAACCACCGAGTCACAGAGGCTGGGCTACACACTCCCTTTTTCAGAGTGAAAACAAGACACACACACACACACAAATACACACACATATGCACACACATACACACATACACACACAAATACACACATACATACACACACAAATACACACACACACAAATACACACACATGCACACACATACACACACAAATACACACACACACAGAGCAAACCCCCCAAAACCTTAATTTCCTTAAATTCTATCAATTTGGTGGTCCTGAACATTATACATGCTGAGGTAAAAACATGACTTTGGTGAGAGAGAGAGAGAGAAGAAAAATGGTGGGATATTAGGAAATTCAGCGAGTGGCCTTACATTTTCATAGTAACATGTTGCAGGTTCAGTTTCTATAATCATCTCTAAAGCACATATGAGCAAAGGGAGAAAACTTGGTCGTAAGGAGACATGAATTATTTAAGAGATGACTCTCCCCACACAAGAATGAAATTAACATCAGACAATTCTCTTAACACAAACAAAATTCTCTACTTTCCCTTAATCGACTGTATGTCTTAAATAAAGTATTTTTCTGCCTGAAATATTCAAGAGATTTCTTCCAATGTCCACTTTGTGTACACACGGGCAGAGTGTACACATCCGAGTAGGTTCTATAATTAATTTTGAAGCGAAAGAAAACTGTGCTAAGTAGCAAGTCCATTTTCTGAACAATAGAACCTCGCTTACAAATGCAGGTAAACTATTTCCCCCTCCTTTTAAACACACACATATTGTGCAAATAGAAAAAGGTATTTCCATTTGTAAAAGGGCTTTCTAATCTGGTACATTTGTAGGCACAAAAGAAACCATACTCAACCACAAATTAGATAAGAGAGATGAAATAGCTCAGATTAGCACCGGCCAGAGGTCTGTGAAAGATAGACTGTCATGTGGGGTTGGAATTTTTTTTTTTACATTAAAGCAAAGGAAAAGTCATTTTATGATAAAATATCATACCATCTGTTCTTGTATGTAAAAGAATTTGGCTGAACTGATGCAATCTGCAACAAGTAATATGGGCTGGTCTGGAATATCTTCACCCTCAAATTTTGGTGGTTTAGTGGGTACAAGAAAAATAGAGTAAAGAAAAAAGAGAAAACAGAGAGAGAGAGAGGAAGAGGGAGGGATAGAGAGATATAAACATCGATGAGAGAGAAACATTAGCAGGCTGCCTTCTGCAGGCCCCCTACTGGAGATCGATCCCGCAACTTGGGCATGTGCCGACTGGGAATTGAACCGGTGACCTCTGGGTTCATGGGTTGATGCTCAACCACTGAGCTACACTGGCGGGGCAACCGAGCAATTCTATTTTAAATTCTTGGCTCCATTCCTATCACTGTGTGGCATGTACCTGGTGTGTTTTGGGAGAACCTCAGATGTTTGCATGCTCTGGGAAGGATTGCCTTCTATCTCAAGGTAAGTGGATCCTCAAGCCCAGTGGATCCTTACCTTTAAACTAGGAAGTAGGTTTGAACTGGAAACACTAAAAAACCCCACAATTTTGAAATGGCAAAGGATTTGTCTAAAGTCCTAAATTTCTATGACTCTAAAATTGAGGAACACGTTGAAGATGGCAATCGCATTTTGATTTTGCATAAGACATGTTTGTTGTTGGGTTTTCCCTGCTTTGATCAGAACCCCATTTAATTCTGGAAAGTTACCACATATAAAGTATTTATCAATGTGTTTTGATCTTCAGCTAAATTGTCTTCAGAGCTCAAGGAAGTATTAATATTCATGCACATGTTATTTTTATATTACGCCCAGTATATATCAAGAATGATTAAATAGCTAGCTAACAGATAAGAGAGCTATTCAGTGGAGAAGAATGTAATGATGAGGAGCCTTCAGGCAATTTTTAAAAATTTTATAATTTCAGCTGTACCTTGTTTTGGTCTCTCCTAGAATTGTATTATGATATTTGGCTTTGAAAGAGCCCTCCACATTGAAGAGCCATTTAAAATAGAAGATTCTGGCATGGTAGGTAGGGTGGCTCAGTTGGTTGGGGTGTCATCCCAGACAGCTTGAGGGTCAGGGAACATACGTAGGTTTTGGGTTTGATCCTGGTTGGGGCATATAGAAGGCAACTGATTGACGTTTCTCTCTCACATCAATGTTTCTCTCTCTCTCTCTTCCTTTCTCACGCTCTAAAAAAAGTCATTAAAACATATTCTTGGGTGATGATTAACACAATCATAAAATAAAATGGAAAATTCTGGTTATATTTTAGGTGGATAACCCTTCATCCTTAGGTTTCAGTTTTTTAGGACCATGGAATTATCCTGTATTTGCACCTCCAAAGAGTTCTTTGCTGGAAGGCCCTGAAATATTTGATAATGCCTCTCATTCAGTTTTTACCAAAACTAGGAAACACTGTTTTACCTCCTTCCAACCCTAAGATGGGGCAAGCCAGGTGGCATTTGCTCCCACTTTTATGGTAGGTAGGTTGTCCTACCGTAGATGAAACCCTAAGTAAAAAGGCAACGAGAAGTGGGTGTATTCTTTTAAATGTTGGGCTAATTTATGAGACAGTGTGAATCATTTAGATCTGAAGGATCTGGTTGGGCCTTAGTACCAGTTAACTGAATAAATTATCCAAGGTCTGATCATTTACAGTGAACAACAGAGAGTAAAGATAAATACTGAAGGATTCACTTACAACTTTTAGTCCTAATGGCTGAGATTGACTATAGAAACTGCTGATCTTACTTGATGTAAAATGTTATCATTGCTAAATGTTTCACTGCAGGTTGTTGAGAGGATTAAATGAAATAGTATAAAAAAATCAGTCGTACTTATTCCAAATATCACCTCTCTCCCAGTCCCCACTATCTTTACCACAGCCTGTCAGTGGTGGCAGGTCACGCCCGTAGGAGAAAACTACATCCCAGCATTATCCAAGTCTGCGCCATCTCATTCCATGCAAATCACACCCTAATTCAGTTGGTAACAGGACAATTGCCCAGATACAGCGACAGGCTAGGACCCCATCTGGAAACCCAAAGCAGAAGAGCAAGCTCTAGAAGCTTCCGTGAGCTAAAGGATTCCGAACAGAACCCAACAAAGGGGCTTCCACTTTATGGACGCAGTCTACGTGCTGTGTAACTGGATCCTTACAAGAATCCCCTCAGGTTAAATGAACAGTTTGACAGAAGACACTAGTTTTCAGTGAGGTGACATGATGTGCCCGAAGTCACACAAATGCGAAATGGCAGGAGTTAAGATGTTAACCCAAATTTTTCTTGTCTCACAACCTCTGTTCCAGAGCAATGTCTGGAACAGTGGGCGTGGCATACATTTCAGCTGGTAAAACCTCTCTCATGGAGGCCGGTCTACGTGTGGCTGAATTTCATAGATTAGGGCTGATTTCCTTTGAACTGGAATGATAGCAGCAAGATATGCCATCAGCCTGAATGTTTCACAATGGCCTTTAAGTGAGATGATTTGCTTTTCTGTATTAAAACAAACACTGGCCAGTGAATGGAGAGATCTAATTTCTATGAAATAATGGGCTTTAGATTAGTCATCCTTTGCTGTGGGATATCCAGTGGGGAACATTCTTTCAGTGATGATCTTGGGGTGATGAACAGAATCCTGTGATTGTGGGGGGGCTACCGGGAAGAGGAGGAAGAGGATTTAGTGTAGTGAATTTCCTATCTGAATCTTGATGGAAAATTATCTGGCCTGAGGATCAGAAACGTGGGTGTAAATTTCTATAGTAATCTTTATCAGCTATGTCCTCGGTCAAGTCCCCCATCTTTTTTTCTTTTTTTTTAGTTTTATTTCCTTCTTCTCTTCTTCTTTTTTAATTCTCACCCAAGGATATATTTTTTTTCCCACTGATTTTTAGAGAGAGTGGAAGAGAGAGGGAAAGACAGAGAGAAGCATTGATGTGAGAGAAACACATCGATAGGTTGCCTCCTGCACGAGCCCCAACCAGGGCCCGGCCTGGGGAGGAGCCTACAACTGAGGTCCATGCCCTTGACTGGAATCGAACCCGGGACCCTTTGGACCACAGGCTGATGCTCTATCCACTGAGCCAAAGTGACTAGGGCAAGTCCCCTATTTTTAAATCTTGTTTTCATCATCAGGAGAATAAAAGCTGCGGGGCTGGGGATGGCGACCGAAGGGAAGGACAGACATAAAGGCTCCTTGAGACAGGAGACGAGGAAGCAGCGTAAAAACTTGAGGCTCCCTCGCTGCCTTTCTGTTCCAGGGCTGTTGCCAGGCAGAATCTTTGGCCACTTGCCCCGACCACAACATCCTCAGGGCAGGCCTGGTGCCGGGCAGAAACCGGAAACAGGCCACTTTCACATTATTTAAAAATTTGTTATGAAATTTTGCCAAAACTTTATAAATACCAGCGAGGGCAATGGGGTGCTGTAGCGCATTCTTTCCACCTCATGAACCATTGTTTTTTGTTCTGAGCCCGTCAGTTACAGCGTCGGGCTGCAGTTGCTTGGTGGGGCCAGCTTGTGAAATGCCTGCTGTGTAATGCTTGATTCTGGCCAATTATCTCTAGTTCCTCTCACTTATGAGTGTTAAATCGGAATTACAAGGGGAGGGGTGGGAGTGGAGCGTGAACTATGCTCTAAATCTTGAAGGCAGGGAATCCGCTTGTATTATTTTATGATCCCTCTTATCACTCACTATCCCTGGGCTGAGACCGCGGTTGGCACTTGCGGACTCGTCCGAACCCATCCTCCCCTTCCTGTCGCTTTAAATCTGTTTCCTAAAAGCGAGATGAGCTGCAAAGTTCGCAAGGACGAGAAACAACAACCGCGCAACAATCTTCAACTCGGAGTTAACAAAATAAACTGCAGATAAACCCCCGCAGGTCTTGGCTGCAGCCGCTTCCCACTGAAACGGAGCGCAGAGTCTGAAACAAATTAGGAAGCAGGGGGAAAAATCAACAGCTCTGGGGTGAAACCGGGGTTGCTGCTGCCTCATCATTTTTTAACCAAAAATAAAACAAGCAAATTTTGTTTAACTGCAGGTCAAATAAGAGAAAAAAAAAAAAAGTAAAAATCCCCTCATCTGTTCGGTGTAATTACTAACAGAGAGCAGTCTTACCAGCTGCAGGGTTCATGGATAAATGGAGAAAACCATAATTTTCTCTCCCTGGGGTTAAACCTCCACACTTTGAGTCGATGCCGCTCTGTATAGTATGCTTTTAATATACCATGAGAAGCTGGGCCGAATATTTTCAGCGTATGTCTCTATCCTTTTCTAATTTTATTTTACCAGAATGAAAGAATTGTGTGCACATACAAGAGTTTATGTTCTGAAAGGGGGAAAAAAATAAGCATTTGTTTCTTTAAGATCATCTATCATGACACTCTGCCCTTCCACCAATGAGGAGAGCGTGCTGCCCACCGGCTTGGTCACGCAGAGAAGGAGGGACACTGACTATACCTTAGATTTGTCCAATGTTGCCTATTTCTTGCCAAATGTTCTTAGTTCTCACACCAGAGAGTTTCTTTTGTTTCCTAGTACTTCTCCCTTAATTTTTAGGCCCAAGTGTATATTAAGGAAAATTTGACCCTTATGTTTCTGATTCATTTAAACTTAACTCATGGAGCTTGTTTATTTCTAAAATATGTTTTTATTGATTTGAGAGACAGGAAGGGAGAGGGATAGAGAGAGACAGAAACATCGATGAGAGAGAAACATTGATTGGCTGTCTCCTGCACGCCCTCTTACTTGGGATCGAGCCTGCAACCCAAGCGTGTGCCCTGACTGGGAATCGGACTGTCACCTCCTGGTTCGTAGGTTGGTGCTCAACCACTGAGCCACCCTGGCAGGCTGAACTTGTTTATATTTTATTTTATTTTTTAAAAATACATTTAATTTTTTTTATTAATCCTCACCTGAGGATATTTTTCCATTAATTTTTAGAGAGAATGGAAGGGAGGGGGAGAGAGAGAAACATCGATGTGAGAGAGACATAGATTGGTTGCCTCCCGCTCACACCCATGACTGAAGCTGCGGATTGAGCTTGCAACTGAGGTACACGCCCTTGACCAGGATCAAACCCGGGACCCTTCACTCCACAGGCTGAAGCCCTATCCACTAGCCAAACCAGCTAGGGTTGAATTTATTTTTAAATAAAACCTTTTTGGCGTTCAAAAATACCAATGGATGTCTTTTAGAACTATTTTAAACCCTTACTCTATCTGCATCAAGATGTCAGATTTGGACTAAAAGAAATCTGAGCATGCGTGTCTCAATGTTGTGTGAGATTGAGCTCCTCAGGTTCCTATGGGGTCTGAAATGGAAGTAGAAAGAGGCTGTCTTTCACCTCTAGCCAGGCTTTCCTTAATGGATAATTTCACCTTGTCAACAGGATCTAATCAGAGAAACGTAGATCAACTGAGGTGTAAGTACTCATTTCTTCGTAATGTGAGTGGCAGGTGGGATGGGGGAGAACAGAGGCTGTCACATACTCTTTCATGTATATTCCAGATGTGCTGCCCCTCCTCCTGTTCGGGAAAAGGACAGCTCGTTAGAAGGTGGGACAGAGGTCAATCACGTATGGGTGGTTCCAAGACATTTGGGAGAAATTTCTAGAAGATCCACACCTGAGCACACTGTGGAAAAGGCTGGGGAGGGTGTCCTTGGAGTCATGTCCAAGGTCATGTCCTCAACAACAAAGAGAAAGATAGTTCTAGTTCTTGGCATCATCATTGCCCCACTGAGAAAAACCCACTATTGTTTTACCTGTTCAATTTCTCCATTTGGGACGTGTTTAAAATTCTCACTAAAATGGACGGGGCAATTAGACAGAAACTCAGATCGGATCGCATCTCCGTAGACCAAGTGAGAAGATACTGAATGACATTCCCGTTTTACCAACTAGTTGTTGCTTAAAAGGTTATTTCAGCCCTAGCTGGCATGGATCAGTGGATAGAGCGTCGGCCTGCGGACTGAAGGGTCCCAGGTTTGATTCTGGTCAGGGGCACATGCCCAGGTTGCTTGATCCCCAGTAGGGGGCATGCAGGAGGCAGCCCATCAATGATTCTCATCATTGATGTTTCTATCTCTCTCTCTCTTTTTTAAAAAAGGTTATTTCCCCATCTGTCCTGATGGCAGAGAGGACAGTACTGGAAAAGGACAGTGAGCACCGACATCAAGGACATGGGGGACAGAAGTGACACAGGAGAGTCACACTTGACTATGAGGAAATACCCAGCATTCCTCAGCTCAGTCACATGGATGTGTATACCCCTCCACATGCAAGAATGAAAGCTGGCAATAACGGGTGTACGCAGGCCTAAAAGCACCCTCTCAATACGTGTGACATCAACATTCGAAGTGGTAAGGAGCCATGTGCCATAGTTTCATTGGTAATGGCCTTTCCATTTTCCTTTATTTCGTAACGATACACAGACTGAAGGTTTGATTTACACTTGATGCTGCCTTAGATTGAATACAGTGTGGAATCTGGGGGTGGGGGGTGAGTGCTGTATTGGATGAAGTGACTATCATGAGACTTGATGCACCTTGGATATTGATTGAACACAGGCATCACTCGGAGATATTGCGGTTCGGCTCCAGACCACCACAGTGAGCCAAGTATCGCAATAGAGCGAGGCACACGATATTTTTTTTTGGTTTCCCAGTGCACGTAAAAGTTATGTTTCCACATAAAAGCTACGTAGACTATGAAGTGTGCCAAAGCATTACGTCTACAAAACAATCTCTACACCTTAATTCAAAAAAAGAGAAGAGTTTGTTGCTAAAATGCTAACCATCCTCTGAGCCTTCAGCGAGTGTAATCTTTTCGCTGGTGGAGGGTTTTGCCTGGATGCTGATGGCTGGTGGAGCGGGTTGCTGCTGGAGGCTGGGTGGCTGTGGGATTTCCTTAAAATGGGACAACAATGAAGTTGGCTGCATCCACGACTCTTCATTCATGAATGGTTTCCACGGAGCATGGGATGCTGTTGAGAGCATCATCGCACCCCCAGCAGAACTCCCTTCAGAACTGAAGTCAATTTCCTTGGCCCTGCTGCCGCCTCATCAACTAAGTGTAGTCATCACCCAAGTTCCTCGTTGTCATGCCAACGATCTTCAATCTCAAGAAACCACTGTCTTTGCTCATCCACGGAAGCATCGCCTCACCCGTTGAAGATCTTTCCTGAGATGGCAGCCTTTCAGTCACAAGGTCAAGTTCCTTCGATGTGTGAAAACCATAGTATCTGGGGGGCAAAACGCAACGAGGCATGCCCGCGCTTTCCAAATGTGGTCACCACAGCAGGGGGGGCTTGGGACGGTCTAACCCCGTGGTCGGCGAACCGCGGCTCGCGAGCCACATGCGGCTCTTTGGCCCCTTGAGTGTGGCTCTTCCACACAATACCACATGGGATGCGCACGTCCAGTGTGATTGAAACTTCATGGCCCATGCACAGAAGTCAGTATTTTGTGGAAGGGCCACACTCAAGGGGCCAAAGAGCCGCATGTGGCTCGCGAGCCGCAGTTTGCTGAGCCGCAGTGTGCCGACCACTGCCCTGCCCTAGCCGGTTTGACTCAGTGGATAGAGCGTCAGCCTGTAGACTGAAGGGTCCCTGGTTTGACTCCGGTCAAGGGCATGTACCTCAGTTGCAGGTTCCATCCTCAGCCTGGTCGGAGGCACATGTGGGAGGCGCATGTGTCTTCCTCACACCGATGTTCCCCTCTCTCTCTCCCTCTCTCTTCCACTCTCTCTGAAAAAGAGCAATGGAAAAATATCCTCAGGTGAGAATTTAAAACAAATAAATGCATACCGCTCTCCTTAATTGTTCTGAGGGTGATATATGCTTTGATGCTTTTTAGTTCCAACGATAACTTGTCTAGAACAAAGAAAAGCTGCTGTGGGGTCCCTGAGCACCTCAAGCACTTATATTCTTGCTGAAAGAAAGACGTGGAAATCAAAACAACAAAACCTCTCCTGGACTGTCCTCCGGCTTTTCAGCTCCGCGCTGAACCTTTGCTATGAATAGCCTTGCCGTGTCCTTTTAACAATAATCTCTTAAACTTTATGGTGCCTTATAGCTACGCATCTCTAGACATTTTACAATAGCATTAAAGTGAAAGCCAGGCCTGCGCAGAATTGCCACAGGCTCCACGCACAGAGCCAGCCATGAGTGACTTTATCGTGAAAACAGGGGGGCTGCCGGGATAGAGGGCATCTTGTCTCCCGCACCCCGGCCTGGACCTCGCCCTTCACCTCATGATGATGAGAGGCAGGAGAGGGAGGGAGGCTTCCCGGCCACGGAAGACCGTGGTCCATGGAGACGTGGAGAACAGAGCAACGGTATCCGACTGTCACTCTGCGTTCTCATGGCCGACCGCCCTCAGCATCAGCTTTTATATTTTTCTTTGAAAATAAAACACAAGCAAACACACGCATCCATGGTGGGGTGCTAGATTATTTGTAAGTGCAATCAAATATTTACACGACAGGAAATTCAATTCCTTAGTTAAGCAATCTCAAATTTTGCGCTTGCAAATGTGAGAACATTTCACCCTTGGAAATCTATTTTTGTTTCATGTAATTACTATATATATATATATACATATATATATATACACACACACATACATACACACACACATATATATATACACACATGTGTAAATACATACACACACTAGTATATATATGTGTGTGTGTATACACAAATGTAACATAGTATATATTTTAAATAAATTTGACATAATTTTATATTTTATAAAATATTTTACATTTTATCACTCTCTCTATAGATATATGTACATATATGTGTGTATGCATATATATGTACATGGATATTTATATGTGTGTGTATATATATATATTCTCATTCTTCACAACACTGTTAAAAAAGGCTAGGTTGGGATTCACTGGGTCATAACCCAGTTTTTTTTTTCTAATTACAATGACCTAACGGACAAAGCATAAGATTCAAAGCCACAGCTACACACAAAGTGAGGAGAGAATTAAGGCAATTATCTCAGTAATTAAGGGACTGGCCCCACCTTTCTCTGGCTGCGATGTTTAAGTTGAGGAAAGGGTGGGAACACTTGCATGTTCTCAGTAAAAGCCGCCTTTGCACAATTCGCTGGGCAGCCCTGACTTTCCCTCCAGCCGCACTGCAGGAGGGCCTTGGTCACTGCTCTCTGATTACTCAGGGAGTCTCTCTCTGCGCAGCTGCAGAAAGGGGCAGGGAGGAAACCCGGTTCACAGCCCCCGGGGTTCTGGAAGTCACAGCACATTCCACGCAGGTTTCCCCTCGGGAACAGTGCAGGT
>NW_006296417.1:5413792-5422339 GCF_000327345.1 Myotis davidii | reverse complement strand
CTCCTGGTTCTTAGGTCGGCGCTCACCCACTGAACCACACCACTGGGCTTCAATGGCATTTCTTTTCTTTTTTAAAAATATATTTTTATTGATTTCAGAGAGGAAGGGAGAGAGAGAAACATCAATGATGAGAGAGAATCATTGATCGGCTGCCTCCTGCATGACCCCCCTGGGGATTGAGCCTGAAATCGGGGCATATGCCCTTGACTGGAATCAAACCTGGGACCCTTCAGTCCACAGGCCAATGCTCTATCCACTGAGCAAAACCAGCCAGGGCATCCCATGGGATTTCTTAAACCCCTTTGAGGAGGCCCCTTCTGCCAGGACCCCTGCGTATAACCATGTACATGGTTTTCCTCCGGGCTGATGCCGCACGCAGAGGGCGGGCCCGGGCACCAACGTTTTCTTTGCTTCTCCCTTTTATGGCTGAGCTCACCTTTAGTTGTATCCGCCTTTAAAAACGACAAATGTGGTCTAATTTTAGAGCATCGCAGCAATAATTGTTTTTATTTCGGTGGCGAGGAAAAGTGAAGGCAAAACAGCTTGGGACTTAATAACCACCTTAGCCTGCAGCCTTCCACGTTATTCATGAGATTTTTTATCTCTGCTCTCCCTCCCGGTGCATTTAGCTTCTTCTCGAAGGCACAGCCTTAAATTACCTTTGCAAAGGTTATATGTTTATTTACAAAGAGCTGGCGATGAACGGCCTCTCGAATGGAGAAGGGTGGCTTGTGGCAATAAACATCTTCCGCTCTCTTAACCACAAGGTCAGCCGAATACCCGATGTCTGGCCCGTCTCATGGGCCTGCTTTATGGCTTTATTAACTACCCGACCTGTATCGCGTGCAAATTCCATGGAAGTATGATGCGCATTTGTTCCCGGAGGTAGGGTGTTTGATAGTTACTTTATACTTACAGGGAAACTGTAATAATTATCCTTCAAGGTAAGAGTTTCCATTTTCACACAAAAAAATGAGCAATCTGGTTCCATGTATGCAATGTAGCCACCTAGCACATGCCTCTGCACTAATTACACGGGTGGTAATGTCAGTAATCCCAACCCCGCCCACCCCGGCTCACAGAGACATTGAAGTGAAACTGAAACTACAAAACAAAGCAAAACACAACCACATGATACTGACATGACAAGAGGCTCATGGGACGGATTTTTCTTGGAGCCTCAACTATTAGGCCATTCTAAGAAACTGCATATAATGGTATATATGTTTAAATCCAAGATTTCCAGATAAGTACTTGAGTTTATGTAGCTAAAAATAAGAGGGAAATAGACAATGATCTGATTAGTTTTATCATTATAAACTAGAGGCCCGGTGCACGACATTCGTGCACTGGGGTGGGGATCTCTCAGCCTGGCCTGCACCCTCTTGCAGTCTGGGAGCCACAGTCGGACATCCCTAGTGCTGCCCTGGAGGTGGGAGAGGTTCCCGCCACCCCCGCTGCGCTTGCCAGCCGTTACCCCGCTTTTGGCTGAGCAGTGCTCCCCCTGTGGGAGCACACTGACCACGAGGGGGCAGCTCCTGCGTTGAGTGTCTGCCTCCTGGTGGTCAGTGTGCATCATAACGACTGGTTGTTCCGCCGTTCAGTCGATTGCACATTACCCTTTTATTAGATAGGCTATCCAAATGGGGGGGGGGTGCTGGGATTTTTTTGTGTGTGTGTCAAAATGATTCAATATGTCACTCACTGAAAATAAATATCTTTATATGGAGAATCTGTTGTGTGTGTGAGAAAATGGAAAATACAGAAAATGGAAGCTACGGCCTGCGCTTTGTTTCACGTGGATAAACACGTGGAAGTGGGCCGCACAATGAAAGCACCTTTCCCCTGAGTTATGACTGTCCACAACTATTTCAGTTTCCCACTCGGATGGTCTACTCGTGTCTCTTCCCAAGTTCTCAGGTGCGGAAGGTTGTCTGGAACCGGACATCCCTCCTTCCAGATCCCTGCCCCCCGTCTCCTGCCAACCATCATCGTGCAGTAACATATTCCCTTGTGCTTTTTTTATGTTTATGACTGCACGTTTAATTTCCTCAATTATGTTGACGAGCTTTGGGAGGGCAGAAAAGGCATCTCTATTGTGTTCTTTTGGCGTTTGGCTTTTGTCTACCTCCCCTGTTATGGGGTCTCAATAACATTGTTTGTTTGACTGGCTGACATGAGGTCAAATCATGATTACTGAGGGCGCGGTGCAGTGTCCAGAGCTTAGTAAGTGTTCAATAAATGTATGCAATTTTGTCAAAGGAAAATAAATCTTTCAACCTCTTCTTCACATACTTGAATGAGAGTTTGATACAGAGCCTTGCTTGTCATCCTCAAATAAAATGATCACTTCCTCTTTCTTATGTGTTTACGTTTACTTTTTATTTTTCTATTAATCCTCATCCAAGAATATTTTTTCCATTGCTCTTAGAGAGAGTGTAAAGGAGGGACGGGGAGAGAGAGAGATAAACATTCATGTGAGAGAGACACATCAATTGGTTGCCTTCCATACACACCCTGACTGGGGCTGGGGATCAAACCTGCAACCCAGGTATGTGCCCCTTAGGTCCTCTGAGGACAGATTGTGCATTTTCCAGATGGCGGTGGATCGTCTGTGGCTCCTGCTGCCTCCCACAGCTGGGGCGCCCCGCTCCCTCCCCCAGCATCCCATCGCAGTGACCTGCTGCTCCCTGATGCCTCCCAGCTGCAAGAGGCCCGCGTTTCTGCAAGGCCTGAAACAAAACGCTAAACTGACAGATTTTATTTATTTTGTTCTAGGTGGGTGAATTTTTTTCTGTCTTAATTCTCAAGTCATGGGGGGGAAGTTTGCACTGGGCATGGCCATTTGCCCTGAGGATAATGAGGATGAATGGGGACATTTCCCTCCCTTCGTCCCTCTCTTCCTTCTTTCCTCCCCTCTCTCTTTACACATCACGCCTGCCCCGTGGTTCTCCAGCGGGCACGGTGCCCACCACACTGTTCACTTTTTTTCTGCGTGGCGACGTGCTTTCGCCTCTGCTCGCTTTGCACCTTATCTCCCCCAGTATCAGCTTTCATAGATTCCACAGTTTCCCCTGAGCCTCTTCAGGAACGATGTCTGATAGAAGTTAAAGAAGTTGTCATTATGCTCCCAGCTTAAATGCCTTCCACACACCTTGGAAGGCCTCACACCTCACAGCCCTCAAATCTGTTCCGCATTCACTGAATGTGCTGTCTGCTGCCATCTCTGCAAGTCATCAGGCAACAGACCCTTGGACAGACACAGCCCCCGTTACCACGCTGCTCTGTGGGGAAATCAGACTCCTTCCCATTGTTTTAATCAAAATGCCTTTTGCAGGAAAGTAAGTACAAAAACTTCTTGTAAACGTAGAGGGCTGGTTTCTTTTCAGGGTGCAGGAGACAGCGCTGGGCATGGCTCTTGCGGGGGGGGGGTGGCTGATGTGGGAAGTTCCTCTGGGAGAGGGGTCCCTGGCCATTGGGAGGAGACACTGCAGAATGTACTGCTTTCTTTCCTGCTCTGCTCTTGGTGGTCTGATCCTGGGTTGGCCTATCTGAAAAGGGTTGCGTGTTTTAAAAATTTTTTATTGATTGATTGATTTTAGAGAAAGAGAGAGAGAAAAGGGGAGGGAGGGAGAGAGCAACATCCATTTGTTATTCCATTCATTCATTCATTCATTCATTCATTGGGTGGTTCTTGTATGTGCCCTGACCAGAGACTGCAACCTTGACATATCAAATGATGCTTTTAACCAACAGAGCTACTTGGCCAGGGCTGGTAAGTGTCTTTTCCCAACACCATTTACACATGTTCCGGCTGTAGGAAGCGTCTACAAGTGCCAGCCCAGCACAAGTTGAGCATGAGCCTTTTGGGGACTGAACAGTTCTGCGGTAACTGTGAAAACAGAAATGAAAGGCACGGCCTTTTGAAAGACACAGCCCAGGCTCCATTTCTGTTCTAGCAAGACTCACGTGACTAGCTCCAGTCTGAAGTTACCACAGATGGCCAAGCCAGTGATAGCGTTGTGGTCTACGTTCTCTGGGGCACAGTCAATGAAACATATTTAACTCGCCAGGCCGGTGTGGCTCAGTGGTTGAGGATGGACCTATGAACCAGGAGGTCACGGTTCCATTCCCAGTCAGGGCACATGCCCTGGTTGTGGGCTCGATCCCCAGAGTGGGGCGTGCAGGAGGCAGCTGATCAGTGATTCTTTCTCATCATGGGTGTTTCTCTTTCCATCTCCCTTCCTCTCTGCAATCAATAAAAATATATTAAACATTTATTATAAAACTATTTAACTCTTCTCACTAATATATTCAAGGATCTAAAGCCAACAAGACAGCTTACGCTTTAAGCCAGCTATTATACCTAAATGGGACTTAGTGAAGGGAAGAAAGACAAGAGCAAACCTTGCTTTATTTATAATAAAGTGAGGGAATGGAATAAGCAGGGGTATGGAAAGCATAACTCAGCAATTTCTCTGAAAGTCTGGATACACTAGGGACAGCTCGTTGATGAACAAGATACATCCCACCCTCATCATCTTGCATCTCCACAGTTACTCAAAGGAAAATCCAACCTCTTGGGTAGAGACAGACCTTGCCCACTGTTAACTCTGGGTTCTGAAATATACGCAGTGGGTGGAGATGACTTAGCTGGGCCACTGAGTCAGAGCTGCACAAATCCTCTCGAGGCTGGGGAGTGGCCACGGGCTGCCCTTACTGTAACCACAAGTCAAGTTAGCGTAGCCGATGCACATCTGGTGGCCAAGCCCAGATGTGTACACACCCAGGCCAGAGGTGAACCCGGGCAAGCCCTCTCTACATCCTTTGGAACCACTGAGAGAGTGTTGGTGGAATTCTTCTTACAGCGCAGTTTCATATGACTGAAGAGAATCAACTTTCGTTGGGTTTTAGGGTTCATTTTCATTCAACCATGTGAAGTAAATCCTCTCCTTATACCCCAAGGGCTCTTTCATTAGTGGAGGCCCTGCTTTGTAGCTGGTACTGTGTCTTAAACATTTGTGGGTTTCACTTAATAGCTGTTGAATGAACAGGCAGGTGAATGGATGAATGGATGGATTCATCAGCAGCTAAGTTTCACGTTTTCATCTCTGTAAGAAACCCTCAGCTTCCTATGGCCCTAGTTAGTCTCTGGGTCCCTCATCACTTACTAGCTCATTATTTTTCATTTCGTCATGATCAGACCATCTACTCATGGAAAACAGATTCAGCAAAATTGTCTTTCTGCTCAGCCGGTGTGGCTCAGTAGTTAAGCATTGACCTATGAACCAGGAAGTCATCCTTCGATTCCTGATCAGGGCACATGCCCGGGTTGTGGGCTCGATCCCCAGTGCGGGGCGTGCAGGAGGCAGCCGATCCATGATTCTCTCTCATCATTGATGTTCCTCTCTCCCTCTCTCTCTGCCTTCCTCTCTGAAATCAATAAAAATATATTTTTAAAATATTGTCTTTCTCCTCTTTGGCAAAATCTCAAGGAGGGAATAAGAGGAAAAGAAAAACTTAAATATGATAATCAAACTGTGTGTATGCCCTTGCTCTGCCCGGTGTATACTTGATTGATTTCCTTCGCCTCTTGAGTGGATAGTCACATAAAGCACCGCATTTGTGGTTTCTATATGGATGCGTAACATCTGTTTTAACCTGAATGGTACAATGTGTTTCTTAAGAATGATGTTACATGTATGCATGCATATAAGCCTAACCAAAGGATACAGACACCAGGGGAGGGTGAGGGCATGAGTGGCGGGGGTAGGGGACAATGGGGGGATAAGGACACACATGTATTAATACCTGAATCAACAAAGGAAAAAAAAAGAATGATGTTTACAGAATTGATTTGGTTATAAATATGAGAACAAATTTACGGCACCAATTTAACTCGGCTTTCTCCCAAGGCAAGCTAATTCATAAAGTCTGAAATATTGTTTGGCCGCGAAATGATGTTTCCTCTAATGTAATGAGTAAATGGAAGGAGAAAAACATAATAAAGCTCAAATCCCCAGCAGCTGAAAAGTTAACACCTTAGTGGGGAAGAGCCAAGTGAAGAAAGAAGGGACCCTTGCCAGAGGTGAAAGGTCCCAAACCTGTTAAACCTCTTTCTTAAAGCTGTAACACTTTGCTTTCAAGTTACTCAACCTTTAACCGATAGGTCCCTTTCTCTGACCCTTGAACTGGAGTTATTTGTTTAGCATCCTGGTAATAGAGTTTGGAAGTCTGAAAAACATTAAGTTAAATGCAAGGGTGTTGAGAAGGTGAAATTCTTTGAGCGAGCTCGAGAAATTCTATCTGGAAGATTTAAACATTTTTCCCCTCCTAGGAGTTAAGGGATAAGAAAAAATACTGTGAGTTTTGGGAAACATTATCAAAGGATTCTTTTAAGTAAAGGAAATGAAAGAATGTTATTGATGATATGGATGTAAGAAGAGTAAAGACAAGTAAAGCAATGTTCTCATTAGCGAATTATTTTTAAAACTGCTACAAGAAGGAAAATTTAACAGGCCAATCAAACTTTTAATTGCAGTTGGATATATTGCCAGTAACACCAAATCTGAAAAATATAATTTATTTATTCATGTGATTGTAATTTCCAATTTGCAAGATTACTGAATGAGAAAGGCACAAGATTCCTACAAAAGCTTTTCTTTCTTTGCTGTGCTTAGTTTCATGAAGTTGTTTCAATATTCCTTCCAATTTATTAAGTAGAAGGAAATTGTAATTCTGTTAATACAATATTAAAAGTATGTGACTTGTGTACATGTTTAATTTAATAATATCTTAATTTTACAATATTTAAAGTATGTGTTGACTACCCCAAAATGCGATTTAAAAGTGCAAAAATGAATTTTTTTGCAAAATCTTAGTATTCTTTTCTTTATAAAAAATATAATCATGCAAAAAAAGTATTGCCAATTTTTTTGTTGTTGCATTTTTTAGCTTTACGCAACTGTGGCCAAACGGTTCTTTCTGCTAAAGGATTTTGGTGGCAAGACTTCTGTGGCTTATTCTCAATCATCTGGAATTTAGTATCTGGATGAAAGTGGGAGAGATCTAATTTTTAGTTGGGCAATGGGGTTTGGCAACAAGAGTTAAACTTACCTAGAATATTATAATCTTCATTGAAACTAATGAAAGAAATGTCATAATACCTCTAGTAACAACAGCTTTAGAACTTTTTCTGTATGTGTTTGTTTTGGAATAATGTGAGATATTCCAAAAAGTGTTTCTAAAATCTATATCTATCTACCTACCTACCTACCTACCTACCTATCTTCCTTCTCATAACTTTGCTTTGTACCCACAATATGCACATAATTCATTTACTTATTCATTCAACAAAAATTTACGAAGCCCATATTCTATGCAAAGCACTGGGGATAAAGACAGATAGGTGAAAAGGTCAAAGAACTTCGGGTGAAGGCACTGAGCACCTTGGTTAAATGCAAAATCATACAGCTATGTAGGCACGCTAAGTAACTGTGGATTTAGGTGGTTTACTGGCAACAACACTGGCCGTGAAGTCAAGATATCTGGGGTTTAGGCCTAGGTTCCAGTCCCAGTATTAGCACTAAGTAGCCTGTGAAATGCCCAGAATGGGTCACTCCTGCCCTGCACCCCAGTGTCCATCAAGTCTTAGCTCTGGAAGGACCCATGGGAACATAAAGACATATATAGCATTCCCTGGCGGTGGCGTTTTCTCCCTTGCATTCCCATAATGCCATCTGTGAACCTCCAATGTGTGGCATATTGTTAGATATTTGTTTAGGTAACACGTTCTCCCATGTTCTTCTCTTCTCCCCATACACCCAGCTCCCAACGTAATGCCTGGAATGTAGGATGTACTAGTAAATATTTGAATAAATAAATGTAACAAAGAGAATAGAGAGGAACTGTGGAAGCAATATAAATCTGGCAGTGATTAAAACCTCACTTAAAGAATAGGTATTATGTATTTTGCATATTGTATTATGATAGAAATACATAATAGAAATTCTGTGTTGGTGGCATACAGTACTGAGGGCAGCTTTCATCTGCTACATGGCAGTGTTAAGTCTATTAGAATCTGTTGTACAAATGGTTGGAGAACACATCAAAACAGAAGAATTCGTATATGCCCACCCGGCCACCAACAGAATATTCAAGAACAAACGTCTAATGCCCACCGAGCCACCGATAAAATATTCAAGAACAAACATCTAATGCCCACCCAGCCACCAACAGAATATTCAAGAACCTTCCAGGTCCCCACTCTTCAGATGATTTTTAGATACCCAGGTCACCCCTAACTGCCCTCCCTTGCAAGCCTGGTCACCCCCAACTGCACTCCCCTGCAGGCCTGGTCTCCCTCAACTGCCCTCCCCAAAATGACATTGGTTGCCTTGAGGACAACAAATATCTGAAGCTTGTTGGATCATCTGAATAAAACTCCCAGATCCGTCCGCTTGCTGACATTAAACATCCAGATATCGATTACACTGCCATTTCCACACACATATTTAGTTTTAACATTTTTACAAATCCCTCCAGTGA
>NW_006296417.1:5410165-5413764 GCF_000327345.1 Myotis davidii | reverse complement strand
AGTAATGAGAATAAACTATGAAGTCTCTAAATATTACAAATTTCCTGAGACGAAATGACTGGGTTGCCAACTGGTTATATAGATACTCTTCAAAGAACAACATCCATGTATCGGCACAGGGCAAATGGTCGTATGTTGAATAAAAACCATGTCAATTTAATCATCCATGAATAGGGATATTAATCAAATATATGAAAACAGAATCTACAAACCCTCCTGATATCTAAGCATCTATAATAATAACAGTGTAATATGCTAATTAGATCAGACGTCAGGACGAAGCCTGGGCTGCGAGGCAAGCCTGGGTCCCGGGTGCCTGCTGGCAGCCGGAGGGAAGCCTCAGTCCTGGGTACCCGAGTGAAGCCGGTGCCGGCAGCCGGGGGAATGAAGGCCTACTCTTGCATGAATTTCGTGCATCGGGCCTCTAGTCAATTATACAGATCTTCACCTACTCTAGAAAGATACCGTTCTTGTTTTCAAGTTTTCATTTGTTTTATGGGCTTTTTTTCAGGTTGGATTCTGTAGGCCTGAGAGAGAAGAGAAAGATATTTTTTGAGCTTCCACCAACCTCAGGAGTGAGTGTTTTTGAAAGGAAGGTAATACCATATATTCTGAGGCTGTCAGTCACCACAATCTGTGCAAGGGAGCTTCTCAATATATCATTTCGACTGACTGCAAAGTTTTTATGTATTTCCGCTTAAGAGAAATACATACGGAGGCACACAGAGTGATCGAGTGGATACTCTATCACTGAAGAAGACGCTACTAACCAAGTTATTTTCTTCAACTTTTCTCTCAAATCAATTAGAAAACAGCATCTTGGAGATAGATGTGTTTGTTGTATTAGGACGATGTTCAAGAAACGGAAATTTAAACCTGACCATGTTACTTTAGTAAAAGGCATGCATGAATCTATTTATAGATTTATTGAGGGTAAATTAAGGGCAAGGGTAGTTTTTCTTTCTGAGATGAAAAAAACAAAAAGTCCATCCAAAGCTTGAAAGCACCATTTGTCTGTCCCCCTTTTCCTCATGGGGTTTTAACAATGCAGCACCAAGGAATTTCATTGATCCTGTTTTGCATCCCCAAGGATTTGCTTGTCTATGTCCTTTCCCAAGTATTTGCTATTTCCCATGAAGCTACATCCAACTTCTAAGTACACAGTGTCCCTTCTTGTTTAATCCCGCCATAAGCCCAGAGCTATTCTTAGCCATAGTTAGGTTTTTTTTTCTAATGACGTATGTTATGCTTTCCCCATAAATCAGCGTTATTGTACAATATGACCAAGATTATGTCAACGGGTTCTACATCTTTACGTTAGGTCTTAGTTATACTTTTCAAAAGTGTTCCATCCCAGTCCCAAACAGAATTATAACGTCTCCATCAGTGCCTCCTACTTTCTTTTCTTTCTTTCTCTTTTTAATATAATGGTGCTTAATTCTTTTAAAAAATATTATTATTGATTTCAGAGCGGAAGGGAGAGGGAGAGAGAGAAAATCAATGATGAGAGAATCATGGATTGGCTGCCTCCTGCACACCCCCTATTGGAGATCAAGACCAAGAAATAGGCAAATGCCCTTGACCGGAATTGAACCTGGGACCCTTTAGTCAGCAGGCCGACGCTCTAACCACTGAGCCAAACCAGCCAGGGCTACTTTCTCATCTCGCACTGTTTCCACCCTCATTTGAGCTTCACACAGGTATGCAGTCTCAGAATCCCTTTGTTCCCTATCTATCTCGCAGCTGCAGCATTTGCTTGGTCATTGATTCCTATCAATAGCACCCTGGAAACTTGTTTTCATTTGTCATATGCGTGGATCGGGTTCAGATCCACATGATCGCTCTGTTGTTCACACTAATCTCTTAATTGAATCTCCAAATCTCCCCTTTCCCTAAGCAATTCTCCACGCGGCTACCTAAAATGCAGCTCGGAAATTCTTGTCCCAGGCACCATTCCAGAAAACGTTTACACACTAGGACATAGATACCCAAAGCCACATTCTTTATCCTTAGCACAGTCTGACTCTCAGGCACGCCTCCAGCTGTACACACTTGCTCCCTGTCCCTCCCCAGCACCCAATTCCTGTTACTGCCTCTCATGTGACTGCCTGTGTTCAACGGGCTGCATCTCCCAGATGCTAAGGACCATGTTGTACAGGAGGTTAACGTCCCCCGTATTAGCTGGGGTCTGGCCCGTGGGTGGGGTATCCATGGGCTGGCATTGTTTTTCCCTGGCAAATATCTTCTCATTAGTTTCTCCTTCTAAATCACATCTCACTTCAGATTTGCTCAACAGAGCAGATCAAAGAGAGTGTGTGAACTTCGGCCAGAGCAGGAGGCAGAAGAAGCAGAGGGAGTGACAAAGTAAAACTCGTTTTCCTGAGTGATTTTGTCAGGGCTGAAGACTCCTGAGAAAAGATCTTGCTCATCCTTTTATTTCCCTTCCTTTCATGCAAGTTGGCTGCCACCTGGAAAGAAACTAATAAAAAAAAATCAAAACATTGTCTTTGAATGCTTCCTATGAATGTAGAAAAAGCTATTGGGATTAAGGAAAGTGAGGCGGGTAATTTAATCAGAGCAACACAATATATGTCTGATTGATTATGAATGCATGGAGAAATACATTAGCATCTCCACTTTACAGTGAGTGTATAATACTACTAGTAATAATAATAATGGTAATAATATGTAGTGTTTTATTTTTTCTAACTGACTGACCTGTATACACATTTGGTCCTCATGGGCAATGCTATCCTTGAAATAGAAAATTTAAAAACTTTTCTCCAAAGAGCAGTTTCTCCATTGAAAACTGAAAAAATAATTTTTTATAATAGCCACTATATTTGAGAGTCCTGATTTTGAATAATTACTTTCTTTGGAGCAAACCTGATTTTTAAAAGACTAACAAAGGTGATTCTGTCCCCATGTTCATGAGAGATATTGATCTGCAGTTTTCCTATGTTGTAATGTCTTCACCTGACTTTAATATTGGAGTAATGACAATTATCTAACGGGGTAATTCTGGCATCACAATATGAGGTGAAAAGTGATCCTTCTGCTTCTGATTTCTGAAGAAATCATGTTAATTGTTGTCTTTTTAAATATTTGGTAGAACTCTAGCAAAGCCATCTGGGTCCAATGCAGGGGTGGGCAAACTTTCAGACTCGATAAAAAAAGTGGGTTCTTAAACTGGACCGGAGGGCCAGAAGAAAAGCATGGATGGATAATTGTCATAAGAATACTATGAGAAAGAAAAAAGATACTATGAAAAAAGATACTATGGAAATTTTGAGAAAGGCACTACGGAAATTTCTAGATAGTGGTTCTTAATATGGGACCAATGACTTCTGGGTCCATTAACCCCCCGACAGTGCACATAAAATTATATCCACAGGCATGCATGTGTCTTTTAAGGAATCAGTCCAATACATTTTATCATTCTTTTCCTTTCTTATTCTTTTAATGCCCAGAGAATCAGTAGCAATGACCCTCTTTTCATGTCTGATACTGGTCACGTGTACAGTGTCTTCTCTTATACAGCCTGGCTAGAGGCTTTCCATTTCTATTGAGATTTTCAAAGACAGCTTGTCTTTCTCTCT
>NW_006296417.1:5391184-5410018 GCF_000327345.1 Myotis davidii | reverse complement strand
TGTCACTGATTTGTATTCTAATTTTTATTCCTTTCCTACTGCCTGCTTATGGTGCACTTTTTTCTCTAAGTTTCTAAAATGGAGGCGTAGGTTATTGGCTGTAGATATTTCTCCTTTTCTATTTATATACTTAACTAGAAGCCTGGTGCACGAATTTGTGCATGGGCGGGGTCTGGCCGGCCTGTCCCCCCTGTCAAACTCCCAGAGAAGGGGACAATTTGCATATTAGCCTTTTATTATATAGGACACTATATAGCTATATAGTGTCCTATATAATAGGCCTTGCTTTCACTATATTCTACCACTTTTGATAAAAAGAAAGCCAAAAAGAGAAGGAAAAAATAAGTAGAATTTGTGCATGGGTGGGGTCTGGCCGGCCTGTCCCCCCCCGTCGAACTATTGGTTGAACTCCCAGAGGAGGGGACATTTGCATATTAGCCTTTTATTATATAGGACACTATATAGCTATATAGTGTCCTATATAATAGGCCTTGCTTTCACTATATTCTACCACTTTTGATAAAAAGAAAGCCAAAAAGAGAAGGAAAAAATAAGTAAGCAAGCTAGAGTATTTACGTACATTAACATATTTATAAGCAAAGGTGAGAATATGATACGTATTTTTTTTAGGAGGGGACATTTGCATATTAGCCTTTTATTACATAGGATACTATATAGCTACCTCTTGGCCTTGCTATATTCTACCACTAATACTATATTCTACCACTTTTGATAAATAGAAAGAGCCAAAAAGAGAAGGAAAAAATAAGCAAGCAAGCAAGAGTATTTATGTACATTAACATATTTATAAGCAAAGGTGAGGATATGATACTTATTTTTTTCAATTTTGCATCTTAATGAAAACAATTTAATATGAGAAATCTGAGGTTAGTACAGGCTACTATGAGGCCATTTTGAAGAAAAACTTAGATAAACACTTACTGACCCTCATTTGTTTTCTTAAACTCACATAATGTTGGGTGGCATAACGTATTCTATGGTTACTCCCTGTGTTTCTTGAAATGGTCAGAGAGAGTCACAACAGTTAATTCATTGAAGACCTGTAAACCGGTGGATACCAAACTAAGAAGTCAAGTTCTAGTCCAAGCAGCGCTGTTTCCATAGAGCTCCTTCCCTGGCGGGGCCTGAACAGAGAGCTGGGGACCCGACCTCCTTTACTCTATGCTCCTCAGCGAGATTTCCAAACCCTGGGCCTCCTGTCAAACAGGGAAATGAAACCTGAAATACATTTTAGGTATTTTAGCCACCTAGCCGACCTTCCCACTCCAGCCCTCCCTCCTGAATCTACTCACAGGGGGGTTATTAAAGAATACACACACATATGATTTACAGTTTCTCTTTTAAAAGTTAGATCATTTCTACTTTGCTAAACAACAAGAGGATTCTGAGTTGTTCAACAAAGTCCTCTTGATCAAACGCATAGCAGTGGGGAGAATTCTCTTTTTCTACTGTTTTGGGAAAAGTGACTGATAAACTGAAATCAGGCTGGTGTGTGTGTGTGTGTGTGTGTGTGTATGGGTGTGTTGAATAGTGTCCACATTACTGTGTGTGTGTGTCTGTCTGTCTCTCTCTGTCTCTTGCTGCACAATCCTGACAACAGGTATCATGCTCTCATTTCTCTCTTCTTATTTTTTTGCATCCAGGCAGTAAGATTTGTCTGTCTGTCCTGCAGCCCCTCTTCCTGTGTGTGTGTGTGTCTGTCTGTCTGTCTCTCTGTCTTTGTCTCTCGCTGCACAATCCTGACAACAGGTACCATGCTCTCCTTTCTTCTTATTTTCTGCATCCTGGGCAGTAAGATCTGTCTGTCCCTCCTGCAGCCCCTCTTCCTGCGGTTCCCAGAGAGGACCCTGAGTTTTGAAAGTGTCAGAACAGCATAAATGCTGATGTATAGGCCACAGTTGTTCCTCTCAAAAGGCCTCCAGAGCCCACCCCCCCCACCCCCGCCTCTGTTCCCTTCAAGTTACGAGTGATTCATCAGCTGGCCTTTAGCAAGAAAAGAGGCCGGCCTGAGGTCTGGGGCCTTTGACCTCCGTGAAGAGAAAGGTCACACAGAGAGCAACTGTGCCAGCGCCTGAGCAGGAGCCACAGGCATGGAGACCCGAGGCGGGGGCGCCTGGCGGAGCGGAGGGGGATGGTGGGAAAGGGCGGGAATTCAGCAAAGTGAAGAGTGTATTTCTAAGGGACTCCGTGGATCAGCTGACAGCCGGGGTTCTGGGCAGGGGTGTCAATTTCTTTCTTATCACCGGGCTAAACATTTAAATAAGCCCACAGTTAGCATCTGAAAGTGCAGTAAAGAAAGTGAGATTTCGATGTGTGTGGGGAGGGGCGGGGGGAGTTTTGATGAAAATATAGACTGGGAAAATGAAGGAGAGAAAAGAGCAACAACGCATGCGATTCTTCATAGAAATATCTCCACTCGGACGCCATACATGGAATAAAATAACAGCTGTAATGGTGCGATGTCCCACTCTGCAATCAACTTCTAACAGGAGAGATGGGTGGTCCCCCAGTTACCAGGAAGTTATGGTTTCACATGCATCTGACACGGAGATTGGTGACAAGCCTCAAAATGAACACAGACCTCGCAATGGAGGGAGTCTGAGGACTGAATGCCGACTCCACTTTCGTTAACCTTTTTGGTTTTGAGTCACTTTTATGCCTTTCCCACCAATTTCCCTTGTAAAAGATCCTATTTTTTCTTTCTTTTTAAAAAATATATTTTTACTGATTTCAGAGGGGAAGGAGAAGGGAGAGAGACAGAAACATCAATGATGAGAGAGAATCATCGACTGGCTGCCTCCTGCACGCCCCCTACTGGGGATTGAGCCTGCAACCCAGGCATGTGACCTGACTGGAATCGAACCTGGGACCCTTCAGTCCACAGGCCGACGCACTATCCACTGAGCCAAACCAGCGAGGGCCCTATTTTCTTTTTCTGTCACCAAGAAATAGAGCTTGGACCTGGTAATATCCCTCATCTCCAATTTCTTGGGCCAAATTAAAATCAATGGAAGCATAAAGCAATTTCTGGAAAATCGGTTGAAGGAAGAAGAAAATCCATCCAGCTGCTCAACTTTTTTTTTTTTTCTAGAAAACACACTTGCTCTGTGTTTGCTGAATTCTGAAGTGCACATTGTGCACTGGTTACAATGATCCGGACACGTGTGTTCCTAGTTTCCATGATTTGGCTTAGAAGTTTCTGGAAGGACTCTGCTGCTGTGTGAAAATCTCTTGGGGCTACCGTGGGCACAGCCGACATATCCAGGAGCACAGAGTTGGTGCCTAGTTGATGCCTTAACTACTTACAGGACATTTTGTGCTAAGCTGAAGCCTTCTGAAGAAGCATTCATTTAGGTGATGCAGGGAGGAGACTGGAGAGAGAGGATATTATTTCTAGCCGGAAAAAAGAGTTAAAATAAGTGACTGTGTGATATCGCAGAAAGCAGCATCCTCTGGGCTCCATGTCCATGGCGAAGTTCACACAGTGCAGCCTCCCGTGAAAACAACACATCGGCTCTTTATAGGGAATGGCCTTGGCCAGTGGTCGGCAAACTCATTAGCCAACAGAGCCAAATATCAACAGTACAACAACTGAAATTTCTTCTGAGAGCCAAATTTTTTAAACTTAAACTATATAGGTAGGTACACTGTTATTAACTTAATTAGGGTCCTCCTAAGGCTTAGGAAGAGCCACACTCAAGGGGCCAAAGAGCTGCATGTGGCTCGCGAGCCGCAGTTTGCCGACCACGGGCCTTGGGGAACTGGCTCCAAGGAGGACAGGAGACTGTTCTGAAGACAAATGCATGTGAGTGGTTGGGACCTCTTCAAAGCTAAGGGCTTGGATGTGTGTGTGTGTGTGTGTGTGTGTGCACAGTTGGGGGTGGGATGGGTGCTGGGAGCTGTTCAAATCCACTCCGTGATGATAAATAATAAAAAAATTCAATCGGAAGTGCGTTCTGCCAGACTTGACAATAACCCTCCGAGAAGGGCATTGAGGTCTCCTGAATCAGGGTCAGGCCCACAAGCGGAAGGCCAACGAGTTCAGTGGGAAAGCGACTCCTCTTCCCGGGTTTTTGGGCCTTTCCTTTTCTCTCGCGTTGGGAGGGGACCCCCTCATAACCAGGCCGGGCAATTTTCCAGTACATTAACCCAGGAGGGATCCTCTCTCTGGCGGCTCCAGCGACGGAGAAGTTGAGAAACGGGCCGCGGGGAAGATGGATGGGCCTGGGATAGGAGAGGGGGCAGTTTTTCCACTGCCCTGCCCTGAACACCTCGGACAAAGGCTTCATTGACTGCCATGCTAGACATGAGCCTCATAAACTAGTAGCCGGGCACAAAGGGCTGACACTTGAAAGTCGCAGCCCCTGCCTCTGTCCCATTGCAGCTGGGCTGGGGGGCTGGGCCGAACAGTGGTGCCCCTTTGTCCGCGGGTAGGACAAGAGGTGAAGATAAATAGTGTTGACTTTAATGTAGTCACACAATTTTGCTCTTTCCCCAAAGACAACGTCTTCTTCCAGGTGTTGCTGCGTGGCCCCAGGAGATGGGACTCTCCCCGCTGGCCAGGGGGCGCGGGGAGTGTTGGCTCAGCGATGGCCATGAGGGCGCAGAGTGGACATGCGATGCTGAGGGAAGGGGTGTAAACAGTGGACAAGCTCAGAGGCCTGGGATCCGTTCCTGGTCCCCTCTGAGGAGGTGGGATGGTTTTCCAGCTCGGTCACAGTGGTTTCTTTCATTTTCCTGAGATCCAATTCCCCTAGAGGGGAAAATGAATGAGGGAAGCAAGGCAGAAAGCCATGAACAATGCTACAATTTAAAGGATTTTTTTTAAACCACTTTGGTATCTTTCTGATTATCACAAGGCCAGACAGTAACATGCGTTCCTGGCAACATTTTGGTAATAAGACTTGCCAAGAGCACTGAAGTAGAATTCAAGAATTCCCCGTGTTGGAAGGCAGGAACCTATCAGCGGTGTGGTCTGTGGCATTTGGTTGTTGTAATCATTGGTTTTGACTTGGCATCAGCGTAGGTAAACCATTTTAATGATTCCTTTTTGTGTCAGGGAAGAAAGAATTTGAAAGCCAGATCCCAGATCCCATTTGGACTTGATGGCTGATGGCCAAGTTCGGTTGGCCGGAGTGGATCGCCTTGCTGAATGTCATCCTAGATCTGTGTAGTGCCATCTTGGTTCTATAAAAACCAACAGTGGGACTCTGATCCATCACACATGGCTGATTTTTAACATCGGGCTGAGTTTTCCTTCCCATCTCCCTATCAGATTTCCAACTTTTGAACCTCCTTCTACTTAGAATACTCTTTGCCTCACTCGAGCATACTATTATAGAAATTAGCGTCCTTTGCAATAGCATGGATGGACCTTGAGAACATTACGCTAAGTGAAATAAGCCAGTCAGAAAAAGCTACGAACTGTGTGACTTCACTCATAGGTGGGACATAAAACTGAAACTTGTGAACACAAGCAGCAGAGTGGTGGTTGCCATGGGGGGTGGGGTGGGCGGAGAAGGGGATCATAATATAAGGTGACAGGAGAAGATTTGACTCTGGGTGGTGAGCACACAGTGCAATATATAGATCTTGCAACATAGAACCCCACACCTGAAACCTGTATGTTCATGTTGACCAATGTCACCCCAATCAATTTAATTAGTATTTAAAAATTATACTGCAATAGGAATTATTCATCTCAGTTACTTCAAAATCTTTACCCTATACCACAACTCTGCTACCATCTTGTTTTAGAGAATGTTGCTTGAGGGCTAGGTTTAAAGAGATCTCCACTGAAGGGAAAATATTCTAATGATTTTTTTCTTTATCTCCCACTCCCTGTTTGCTAAGTTTGAGCTGCATTAGATGTGCTTATGGGGAAAAATAATACAATGTTTTAAAAAAGAATTGAACATTAAAGAATCTCTAAGCTCAATACAGGGTACTGTTGGTATCCCATCTAGAAATGTCACGGAATTTGATGTGTATAATTGACCACACATTTCCTTTGCTCTAAATTTAGGCCCGTGTCGTGGAATTGGAACTGAATATTGTCTTTGGCGTTTTCTTAGTTCCACTGGAGGACAAAGAGTTTTGTAAACACGCCATTAACAAATGACTCTCCAGGCAGAGACCTCCACATACGGATGTCCCTGTGGGATTCTGCAACTGGCCCGTCTTTTTTGGCCCGAATCAGTTTAAAAATTCTTTTTAATAAACATTTGTGTTCTGGCTTTCAAAGGTCTTGCTTTCTGAAAAACTCTTTTTTTTTTAAATTTGCATGCTCTAAAAACCTTCCTTCTAGGTAAAATGAGTATTTCAATCCATTTGTATTGATGCCAATACAGGCTGCGGGCCACACTGTGGGTGGTGGGTGCTCTGGGAGCTGGGGGTAGCTGGCAAGGCCTCCCTTTGAGAGCTAGATTATTGCTGCAGATAAAAAGATTTTGTTTTTCCATCCAAAAACTGAAGAACTCCCTCTGCGTACAGCGCAGCGGCAGCCCCCAGACCCTGGTTCCTTGTAGAACCAAGGCCACGGGCATATGATCATAAAAGGAATGGCTGTGTTGGTTTGTCCCTCTTCTCACTGATGTTGGCACCAAGAAACCTCTGTTGAGGGTCTGTGACTATATATTCACATTCCTGCCACGTTTACTAGGACAGGGATCAGTTCAATAAAAGAGTGAACTGCTATTTCTCATTCTCTATTTTGATTTTGGGGAAATAGCTGCTTAGTAAATACACTATTACATGCTAATACAATTACAATAGTCATTTTCAGATTTTAATTTACTATGAAATAATTTTAAACCCATTTTTCTCCATTTATCCTAGTCACAGGTATTTGCCAAGCAAGACTAGATTCAAAATAGAGGGATCAGGGCTGGTATAGGTGAGCCGATGTGAGATGCTGGAGAGTTTCACAGACCCAGTGTCGTTTGCTCCCTGGAGTGTCTCTTCCTGGTAGTGTGACCTTTCTAGTGTGTCAGTGACTTCCTCACAGGGTTGCTCAGAGGATTCAATGAAATAGAAAAAAACAAAGCAACTACAACAGAGCCGGCGAATGGTAGTACAACAGAGCTGGCGAATGGTAGTACAACAGAGATGGCGAATGGTAGTACAACAGAGATGGCAAATGGTAGTACAACAGAGCCGGCGAATGGTAGTACAACAGAGCCAGCGAATGGTAGTTTTGTATGTATTCAATATCACCATCCTCAACATCATCATCCTTACCTTCATCATCATCATCATCAT
Organism: Myotis davidii; assembly: GCF_000327345.1. NCBI lineage: Eukaryota > Metazoa > Chordata > Mammalia > Chiroptera > Vespertilionidae > Myotis > Myotis davidii. The sequence goes on along the minus strand of NW_006296417.1, from coordinate 5,402,737 downwards.
CATCATCACCACCTTCATCATCCTCATTACCACCTTTATCATCACTCTGTCATCTCCATTATCATCCTCCTCATCACCACCACCACCACCTTCTTCATCATCCCCACCACCTTCATCATTAACACCTATATCATCATCACTGTCATCACCATCCTCCTCCTCCTCATCATCACCACCTTCATCATCATCATAACCACCTTTATCATCACTGTTATCACCATTATCATCATCCTTACCTTCATCATCATCATCATCATCACCACCTTCATCATCATCATTACCACCTTTATCATCACGGTTATCACCATTATCATCATCCTCACCTTCATCACCATCACCACCACCTTCATCATTACCTCTATCATCATCACTGTCATCACCATCCTCCTCCTCCTCATCATCACCACCTTCATCATCATCATCACTTATGTCTATGCATCTCTAAATGTCAATGGATACCAATTACCAAAATGACAACCATGGTTCCAGTACTAACAACAATACTACACTGAGTTGTGGGGGTCTTAGAGGATTTATAATGCTAGGCTCAGTTCATCTTCTCAGAGCAAAGACTCTGTTGGACTTCATAAACATACAACTGTACATCTTCATTTCTCATGTATCATATGTGCCCCTCTTCTGGGGAAGGGGGCTGTAGTGTCCCCTGCTTGGGGAAAGTATTTGTGACTACATCCCCATATACCCTCCTTTACCTACTCTTCGGCCTTTATCTACTCAGCATTCTTGCTCCCAAATTGGGTTCTCTTTATATGCCATTCAACAAATATATTTGTTTTTAAGTTCAATTTAAAGTTTGCTAACAAGTAATAGCTCTGAAATGTCGGAACTAAAACTGAATTTAAATTAAATGCAATTAAAATCTGTGCCAAAAAAAAAAGAGATGTTGGTTGTAATTTATTTGAAAAACAAAGTTCAGGTGAAACATATTTTGCTTGTGATTCATTTCTCTTTCTAAGGGCAAATGACATACATTTAAATAAAGAGAACTGATTGTCTGAATAACAACTATTGAGGCATTCTTGTCTAGAATGCTGCATGTTCGAAATATTGATTTAACTTTTTTTAAGTTCTTCTGAAATAAAAATAATGCAAAGAGCCTGGGTATAGATGAAGGACATGGTTACTTCCCAGTTGATTTTCCTGAAATTCCATTCTTTTTTTTTTTGTAAAATGTATCGCCTATCATTGAAAGAATTTAAAAATAAACGAATTTTCTAATATGCATGTATGAGCATCTGGGTTATGAACACTGGATTTGTTCGTTTTTATAGTTCATCAACCCTAATGTTCTAGAGTACAGATATACCTAATGTACAATCTAAATTTAAAAGATATGTCCACATAACAGGTTAACTGAGTAAAAAAAAAAAAGGTAAAAAATCGTGTTTAACAGATTTCCTGTTTTGACTTTCCAGAGTTCTCTACATTCTAAGAAGTAAATATTTTCCTATATTAAAAGTTCATTTGACTAACAAACTTCATTGTTTGAAAACAAATTGATTATACTTAGAATGAATTTAACAAACTTCTCCTTTAAGAAGCAAAATTGTATTTGGGGTCTATTTTTAAGCTACAGTTGGAAAATTCCTAAGCAGACAGAAGTTTACAGAGACAGAAAATTAAAATCAGTGTGAGAGGCAACACTGAGTTTTCCTATTCCGTCATTTATTACACATTTTTAATTAAAAATCAGACTAGAAGAAATGTAATATTAGAATAAAGTTTAAAATTATTAAATACATTTCGGTTTTGCTCATTGTTCTTCCTTTTCTCATATTGCTGCTAACTGAGATGGGAGCTGAATAGGGAAAGGTTTCTTTAGTACTTTCTTAGATAAGAGAATCACTGAAACATAAAAGAATATGGAGGTGGCTTTGATGGGAATTTCTGATTGTGTGCTATTGTTTCCTTAAAAATAGCAACGCTTTCTTATTAATGAAGGTAATTATCCAGGTTTCTTATGAATTAATTGACATATTGAACTGATCGGTTATTTCTTACTAGAGGCCGGATGCACGAAATTCATGCGAGAGTAGGCCTTCCTTCCCCTGGCTGCCAGCACCGGCTTCCCTCTGGCTTTCCCGGGTCCTGGGCTTTCCTTGCAGCCCCAGATTCATCCGGAAGGACTTCCGGTCTAATTAGCATATTACGCTTTTATTATTATAGACTTCAATCAATGTGTGTTCGTCTTATATGACAGTCCAGGGAACTCAGAAACAAGGTCGATACCAACTGAAACGTTTAGAAGAGTCCCATAAAAACCCAAATTCAACAGTAGGCTTGGAAATGGCTCAGATAGTACCTTAACACGCAAATGTGTTTCTGTTTGGGGTTTTAAAATAAATATTTTCTGATTATTTTAAAAATTCTAAGCACTCATTACAGAAATTTTAGAATTGGGAAAGACCACTAAAGAGGATTACTTTTAAAAAAAATATATTTTATTGATTTTTTACAGAGAGGAAGGGAGAGAGATAGAGAGTTAGAAACATCGATGAGAGAGAAACATTGATCAGCCGCCTCCTGCACACTTCCCACTGGGGATGTGCCCGCAACCAAGGTACATGCCCTTGACCGGAATCGAACCTGGGACCCTTGAGTCCGCAGGCCGACGCTCTATCCACTCAGCCAAACCGGTTTTGGCGAGGATTACTTTCTTATGATGTCACCACTCAAGGGCAATCTTGGTTAGCATTATGCTTGAATTCTTTGTAGCTGGTGTGTAGAGGTGATACTTTCTTATCCCTGATAGGGTTACAACATGCAATTTCAAATAGTCTGCTTGCTTTTAAAGCTATTATTCTGCACTCTTTACTAATTAATTCACTTTTAACCCCATCCCCCAGCAGTTAGCCCTAAGAAGTAAATATTTTCCTCCATCAAAATTTCATTTGACAAACTTCATTGTTTGAAAACAAACTGATTATACCTAGCATGCATTTAACAAACTTTTCCTTTAAGAAGCAAAATTGTATTTGGGGTCCATTGTCACTCTGTCAGTACAAAGAGCAGGGAAGTTTCACTGCTTCTCAGGGAGGAATTCAGTTCACCTTGAAGTTCGCTATTAAGACATCCTCCCCCAATGAGTCATCATTAACATGGAAACCCATGAGGGAGTCTTGAAGCATTTTTGATTCTTTAGGGGAGAGAAAAGGAGCTTCGTCCTTCTGTTTCTAATACCAGAGTTAGTCTTGGGAAATCAGAAAGGATTCATATAAGATATACATGGGCTTATGCCAAGAACCGCCTCTGATTTGGGGGCAACCAGGGTACCCACCCTCTAAAAAAGGATTCTTTATTGTAACACAATTATCTATACTGGTTATTACACGAATACGCATACTTGCACCTTCACTGAAATGTGGAAGCATGATAAAGAACCAAATGGAAATCAGATTTTTAAAATCCTTCCCCAGAGAGGGAAGATATTTTTTTCCATTGATTTTTAGGAAGAGTGGGGGGTGTGTGTGTGTGTGTGTGTGTGAGAGAGAGAGAGAGAGAGAGAGAGAGAGAGAGAGAGAGAGAGACAGAGAGAGAGGGGGGGGGGGGGAGAGAGAGAGAGAGAGAGAGAGAGAGAGAGAGAGAGAGAGAGAGAGAGAGAGAGACATCAATGGGAGAAAAACACATTGATGGGTTCCCTCCCACACGTGTTCCGACTGGGGCTGGGGGTCAAACCTGCAACCCAGGTATGTGCCCTTGACCAGGAATCAAACCCATGACCCTTCAATGTGCAGGCCAACGCTCTAACCACTGAGCATGCCGGCCAAGGCTGGTAATCAGATTGTAACATAAACACACACCCCATCGCACATGGTATCAGATCACAGAGTGCCTTACAGAATGGCCTCGCCTCTCATGTAATGTCAGGTGCTAGGTCCGCACATGCTTTTACATTGAACCACACCCCACCCTGTCCTGTACTGCAGACTCCACTCCATCGGAGAAGAGCGATTCTACCCTCATTTGTGTTTGAAACATGCAAACAACACAACAGCTGCGTGCTGCATTGAATAAGGAAGACCCACATGCATTTAAATCACTTATATCTTACTTTTTTATGATGCAATTGTGAATTATGTGCTTTTTGCATCTGTAATTAGAGGGCAGAACAGATGGCGGAGGCTTCGTTTAAAGTGATGTGTCCATTAAAATCACCTAGGCTGCCAAATGATGGCTCCCGATCACGGGGCATTCATCCACCATGGCAGGCACTTTGCGGGACTGAAATATGTTGCAAAGGCCCCTGGACTCTACATGGCGCTTATTATTTTTAAGGGCTTTCCAATAAAAGGGTTCACTGTGGCACGGCTAGCTTTGTACCTCATTTATCTTCTGAGCATATGTTTTACTATATTGTTCTAATTAAAAAGTGACCTTGTATATAATGATCAGAACTCGGCGCTGAGAATGATTCATGCAGGGGCTGGGGATATGAGAAGATGGTCGGAGCCATATTAAACTGGGCGGTGAGGCGGGGGTGGGAAAGGAGGTGGCGTTGAGGGAGGCGGGGTAAACCTTTTTCCAAGATCACAGGGAGAAGAGTTTAGAAGGTTCCATTGTTGTCTGGGACACATTAGCCTTTTACTGAACATTATTTGGAGAAGGTTTTGGAGGAAAAAAACAAACACCAAAGTGAAACTAAAGGTAAAAAAGTCGTAACATCGGGGTCAAAAGGGCTCATATAAAATGTATGCCTTGTTTAAAGCTATTAAAGAGGCATTTGTGGCCCAGCTGGTGTGGCTCAGTGGTTGAGCATCAACCTATGAACCAGGGGGTCACAGTTTGACTCCCGGTCAGAGCACATGCCTGGGTTTCAGCCTTGATCCCCAGTGGGGTTGCCTGTAGGAGGCAGCTGAACAAAGATTTTTTCTCATCATTGATGTTTCTCTCCCTCTCCCTCTCCCTCTCTCTCCTTTCTGAAAAAAGATGCATTTGTGTTTGCTGTGTTTAGTCGAGATATGTCAAAACTTAGCATATCAGATTGTCAGCTATAATAATATTAAACTTTCATTTTTATCAACTTAGGAGGACAGAGAGCTTAAAAATGTATCATAGAACACCTAGAACTCTGCGAAGTATTTCTTATAATTTCCACACTGAAGGAAAAAAACAGTTTTAGAAAGATTAGGAGGGCAGTCCTACTCATCCAGCTGGTAAAGGCATTAAAAAAAAAAAACCACATACATGGTGAAAGCCATAGAAGAAAACATAAATGACCTTTTCATGTAATTTCTGGAGAAAGGATTTTCTAAGTCAAAATCGGTAGGAAAAAATCAGAAGCACATGTTTAATATTCCACAAACAAAACTAAAAGTTCACACCCTTAACTAGAAAAAAACATTGACATGAAAAGTTTTATCCTCAATATGTGAAAAGCTTATGCAAATCAATAATTAAAAGCACTGAGACAAAACAGGAAAATGCTACCAAGGGTTTAGGTTATAGGAGGAAATACAAATCACTAATCAAAATAACAAAAGTGTTAAATTTTACTCATACTCACAATGATTTTAAAATAAATAAAAAAGTACTATTTTCAGCTAAAACATTAGAAACCATTTTCAAAATGTTCATATTCACTTCTGGTGAAGATGCAGTAAATAGGGCACAATGGTGACGGGAACATATATCAGATTTCGCTTTCTGAAAAGCATCTGAACAATTCATATCAGCAACATTAAAAAAGTGTGCATTTTGCCTTTTACAAGTCAATACCAAGGACTCAAGTAGAAATGTGGACAAAATTTTGTGCACTTAGATAGTAATAATAGTGTAATGTAATGAATTAAAAACACACACACACATACACTTGAAAATCGCCTAAATACTACCTCTAGCTAAGAGTTTGACAAATTTTGATATTTTCATATAAAGCCCAAATATTTTAGCATTAAAAATAATGTTCTTGCCCTAGCCAGTTTGGCTCGGTGGATAGAGCATCGGCTTGCGGACTGAAGGGTCCGGTGTTTGATTCTGGTCAAGGGCACATGCCCAGGGTGCAGGCTCAATCCCTAGTAAGGGATCTGCAGGAAGGAGCTGATCGATGATTCTCTCTCATCATTGATGTTTCTATCTCTCCCTCTCCTTTCCTCTCTAAAATCAATAAAAATACATTTTAAAAAATAGTGGTTTTAAAATGTGGGTTCAGTTTGCATTCAAAGAGGAAATCTTGCACACCTAGACATATTCCAAAATCCACGGTGAAAATTCATTTCTGGCGAAGCGGATTCCACCTCTCAGGAATCTGTCCCTTAGATTTAGGTTCATCAGTGGAGATTCTCACACTTTGGCGCTTTTTCTGCACCAGACTTTTTGTGAGTAGTTAATGATCTGTAAACACCGTTTAGACGCACCGGGGGACTTCACCATTTAGAAGAATTCTGTGGGGAGCCCTTTCGTAGAAGGAAAGCCTTTGGATAATACAAATATTCACCGCTAAACAATTTTTTTTTTTATCGGCTTTAAGTTTTATTTTAAAGTCCTTTCGGTGGAGCTCCCAGTCATCCAAAGAGTATTTTTATTCCTGGCCAAAAAAATAAAATAAAATAAAATAATAATAAATGGCTTTCATTTCACAGGAGTAAATGCTTCCCCTCCTTTGTCAGTAAACTTTAATTCGGCCTTGTAATGAGAGGATGCGCTGTGGATGTGGAGGAATTGTGAACGGCAGCGGCTTGATCTTCAGATTCTTTCTTTGAATTGCTATCTGTGGCATCCCATCCTATTCTTGCAGCCTTTTGGTGGGAACTGCCAACCTGGCGTGCGGCTGAGAGGCGAATTAAGCGGCTTTGCCTAGACCCTGTCTTCCTCTGGGAGGGCCTTAGGAATACCCAGGGGCCCTACACTCGGGTGGGAAATCACTACTCCGTGTGCAGGGAGTAGGCAAAGGGAGATGCTTGGCTGGGCTCCTCCCTGACTCCCGGGCAATCTCCCAGAGTTCCCAGATGTCCAGGTGTGCACTATGATGACAAACACCAGGTTCATAGGAAAATCATGAGGACAAAGGAAATGGTAACATATATTTTTAACAATAATTTTTATTGATTTCAGAGAGGAAGGGAGAGGAAGAGAGAGATAGAAACATCAATGATGAGAGAGAATCATGGATCGGCTGCCTCCTGCACGCCCCCTGCTGGAGATTGAGCCTGCAACCTGGGCATGTGCCCTGACCAGGAATCGAACTGTGCTCTCGGGAATCAAACTGTGATCTCTTGGTTCATGGTTGATGCCTAACCACTGACCCACACCGGCCAGGCGGAGATGGTAATATTATAGTGATTTTCAATCTTGCACATGGAAATCTGCACTTAGCACATTCTCTGTGCCATGACTTGCTTGCCAGGCTGCATTCTGGCCTGGAAAATTCTACAGAACACGGCCGTGGCCTCATCGGCCTTTTTATGCCCTGGGGCTCACTCCAAACACTGGTGTAGGGGCCCCAGTTCCATGTTCCAGGAATATTCGTTTTCCTTTCCTTCACTGGCCTACACATCAAGTTGTATTTCTGAGTGCACTGTTATTTATTATATTTTAAACTCTTTGCAGGACGCCCATATATCCCCAGGATCAATAGTTCTGTCTGTGCTTGTGTTATTTTTATTTATCTGCATCTCCTCTATCATCATTAACTACTTCACACAAGGACCTGAAGAAAATTTAAAAAGACTTTACCTGTCCATTAGGATCTTTGAGTCTCCTTTGTCCATGACACAACTTGATTAATCAGTAATGACCAGATTAAGGATTTGGCGGTAAGATTCAGACTTTTCACAACTGTAAAAATATTCTGGATGCATTCTTTATTGATTTCAAATAGAATCAGGACATGCAAGGGGCCCGGACTCATGCAGAAGACAGAACAGCTGAATATACAATCAAATAGGCTTGCCAAACATACCGGGAGAAAACGGTTCTTCGGAGTGGTTTTTTTTTTTATTATTACGAAAACTCAATTTTAAAATATCAATATTTTATGCTTTAATTTTTGATCTCTGACCAAGTCATTTGTCACTGTTGGAATGGGCTCTGCAGCCACTACTTACACGGGTTTTCTTTGCGAAAGGGGCCTTCGGTGGCCATTCTTTCTCACTGAGTGCATCTGTCTTTCCAGGTTAAGACTTTCGGGCTTCACTTCCCCAAAGGTTACATCTATAATAATTGTGGTCCCCGACCTGCCAGCGGCCGTTCCTCAATTACTCTCACGCGAGGGGCTGCGATTTCCAGACGGAGCCGCTTTCCATCTCTTCCCATACGCACATGTTTGCTTAATCAATGCCTGTGGCTGGTTTCCTCCGCCCCAGGATGTTAAGAGGCCATAGATCAGAGGAGACAATGTGACTGCAAGGCCAGGCAGGGTATGGTGGGTAGCTTTTGTCAGCTTGGAGAGATGGTCTAGAATTCTATGATTTCTTCAAGAAATTGCTATTTAAAATATATATATATATATTGATTTCTGAGAAGAAGGGAGAGAGAAAGATGGAAACATCAGCGATGAGAATCATGGATCAACTGCCTCCTGCAAGCCCTACCCTGGGGATCGGGCCGCAACCCGCTGGGGATCGAACCGTGACCTCCTGGTTCATAGGTCAATTCTCAACTCCTGAGCCGCACCACCGTGACCTCCTGGTTCATAGGTTGATTCTCAACTCCTGCCGGGCTGTTCAAGGAATTTCTTGAGCTTGGGGAGGTTTCAATTCTTGAGGGCCAGCCAAGCAACCAAGAAGCGTGGCAGCTTTGCTGACCTGCCCCCCCCAGGTAAGCTGTGTCTGTGTGCGTGTGTGCTTGTGTGTGTGCACGCGTCTGTGTTTGTGTGTACGCGCGCCCACGTGTGCTCAGTGAGACCTTGAGCATTATTCATTCTGATTGTGAGGAAAGCTGATGACTGACAGGTGCTCACGGAGGACCGTTCTCAGGTCTTGAAGAGGGACGTGTTGGGATACACACGTTGGAGATAATAGCGTGGGGGCAGGACAAAAGCAACATCATTGTGCAAACGCCTCCGACCTGAAGCTGCTGCTGGAACTCCGCGTGAACAATGGACACGCAGGGCCTAATGCGCTATGTACAGACAGCAATGACCCTTGATGGCAACTGTAACACGAGGCATTATGCGAGCCGGCAGAGAGGAAAATGCAAATTGATTCTCTTTTTGTTTAGACATAAGTGCTTATCAAGGTTGGTAGGTATTCAAGGTCCGTGACACCAGCATGATTGGGTTTATTATAATACACGCAAAGGAGAGCGCTCGGGGCTCTCTGAGTGGCTCGGATGGCCTGATAACACCCCATCGTCGGAGCTCTTAACAGTCTCCACGTATCTCATGTTCCATCTGATGGGGAGAAAGTAGGTTTGGAGCTGAAACCTTTGCAAACGTGAGATGACAGAATGAATAGTTATAATGGACGGTAGCCGGTAATGTGTGGTCCTTGGTGAGATTACAGCACTGAACCTGGCCTTTGGACTTGAACTGTTTTCCAGTTGCCTTTTAGGCAAAAGCTTTCCAAGTTCTTCATCTCAAGTTCCTGAAATGTAGCAACAAGTTCTCAGTTGACTCTTCCCCGTCACAGAGGAATGAAGATGGATGCGTATCTGTTTGGCTGGAATAAAAGCCACACTCAACCTTAACACCAGGTCTCTAGCTATCCCAGGTCTAAATCCTATAGACCAGCGGTTCTCAACCTTCTGGCCCTTTAAGTACAGTTCCTCATGTTGTGACCCAACCATAACATTATTTTCGTGGCTACTTCATAACTGTAATGTAGTTACTGTTATGAATCGTCATGTAAATATCTGATATGCAGGATGGTCTTAGGCGACCCCTGTGAAAGGGTCGTTTGACTGCCAAAGGGGTCGCGACCCACAGGTTGAGAACCGCTGCATAGATCATTTCCTTCTTGTGTTATCATCAACCTGAGGGAACAGCCTGATCTTTGGCTGCTGTCACATAGTGACACCTATTGTCCGATGAGGCAATTTTTGGCAGTGCCTTAGGCATTGCTACCCAGATGGTGGCGCAGGAAGGGGGGAGGCCGGAGGGCAGGAGGATCATAGTGACGGGCAAAGCTTTTCATTTGAAGTCCTGAGCCGCAGCGGGAGCTGCTGGAAGGCCTTCCCGAGCACACGTGATCCCCGATGACAAGGCTCATTGATGGGGAGCTTGGCCATGGTAAATATGGCTGCTCAGAACGTCCTTTCAGCTCTTAAGTACATGCCAAATGCAACCGGTCATTCGTAAGCACGTTGATGAAACAGATAAAGCCAGCTCCATACAAGTAGACTTAGAAATGGGTATACCTCTTTTTTTTTTTAAATATATTTTATTGATTTTTTACAGAGAGGAAGGGAGAGAGATAGAGAGTTAGAAACATCGATGACAGAGAAACATCGATCAGCTGCCTCCTGCACATCTCCCACGGGGGATGTGCCTGCAACCCAGGTACATGCCCTTGACCGGAATCGAACCTGGGACCTTTCAGCCCGCAGGCCTACGCTCTATCCACTGAGCCAAACCGGTTTTGGCGGGTATACCTCTTTAATTTTTAAGTAGGATTTTAGTATTTGCATCTTTCTTCCAGTTGGGTTACTGAATGTAAAAAAAAAAGAGCCTTTTATTCGGTGGGTTTTGGAATGATGAAAATAACTAGCTAGCTACCACTCTGGGGAATTGCATGAGTGAGATCCCAAAATATGCAAGACACAGTCACTTTCCTCAGGGACCTTGCAATCAGATTTTCAGCTGGATGTTGGCTGCCCTCTCATGCGATTGGTCTAAAAATAAACGGAACATTTTTTTTTCCTTGGGAATTGATCATTATCTATCAAGGGAAAAATCACTAAGAAGATTTATACTAATTAAAAATAATAAAATGTTCAAAATGAAAGAAACCATATTAGCGGTTTCTTTGGTTTGCAAGCAGTGGAAAATGATGTGACCTAGCGCAGTGGTCGGCAAACCGGGGCTCGCGAGCCACATGTGGCTCTTTGGCCCCATGCGTGTGGCTCTTCCACAAAATACCATGTGCGGGCGTGCACTTACAGTGCGATTGAAACTTCATGGCCCATGCGCAGAAGTCGGTATTTTGTGGAAGAGCCACACTCAAGGGGCCAAAGAGCCACGTGGCTCGCGCAAAGAGCCGCGTGTGGCTCGCGAGCCACAGTTTGCCGACCACTGACCTAGCGCATTCAAGTATGGCTCTTCATCGCAAGGATGCTGACGTGTCATAAAAGGACTGAATCAAGTGGCCTCAGAAAGAACAGAAACCACGTGTTGAGGTCCTGGGGCCTCAAATAGCAATTGCTTCTGGCCCTTCCCTCATGAGGGCTATTGTTAGTTCACTCGATCCTGTTAAAGTCATTCTCTGTTCAAGTCAAGAAGCTCATGTGAGAACAGGACTTGATTGGCCCGCCCTGGCCCAGGAGTCTGATCATGTTGCCCATGGCGGGTGGGGCGGCGGGGTAGTCACACACACACACCACCCCCACCCCCCACTTCAGAGGTGGCCATGGGAGGTTGCTCCCTCCAGCCTTTCTTGT
>NW_006296417.1:5386199-5391126 GCF_000327345.1 Myotis davidii | reverse complement strand
TAGGGAATGAAACGGATGCGGCAACAGTGTGGTCCACACTCTGGTATCTATCCATCTTGACAGGGTTTTTATATGGGGATTTTATGAGGAAAGCCTTCCCAGCCCATCGCACCTTCCTGAGCCAGCCACTCCCGGGGGCATATGTCTACAACCACAAAAAAAAAAAAAAAGGGCCAAGAAAACCTGCGACATCTTGCTGTTTCCCAACATAAGCAGCCTCCATTGTTCCTGTTCCCTTGTGCTATTTGAGTGTGTGTAATATATATAGCATAAACATTTTACATATTTACAGTTTCACTGACACACACTATACATGCATGCACATGTACATAGGAACCTGAACTGGGCGTGACATAGGGTAGTAAGCCTCTCTGTCTCTCTCTCTCTCTCACACACACACACACACACACACACACACACACACACACTACTACTGTTTTCACGCCTTCCCAGATAAGCATCATTTGTGTGTCAGAGGTAGCGGGGGAGAGGACAGCATTTTAAATGAGGTGAGATGAGATACAGGTCTTGCTGAATTTTTACATCTTTTATGTATCCTTCGTACCCTGTCTCTTTTGCTAGAACTCTGCTCTGCAGCCATCAAGGCCCGTGTTCTAATTTGCCTAATTTGGAGTTGGAGGCAACGTGGGTAGATTTTCAACTTCTCCCAGAATCCAGGGGAAGGGCCATCTGTTAGGATTAACGGGGTGTGTAAATCCCTTTTGACTCATCTTCTCTGACAACGGGGTGGGCGAGTAACTGGTCGACCACAGCGCGCGCTGGGCTCGCAGGGAGAAATATACTTTCCCTCCCAGAGGCCCATCACTTAATATTAACAAGGAGGAAGAGAAAGGATAAGTTGGCACGGAGCCCTGAATTCCCCCCGATTCCAGTTCTGAGATCCTGGAGGAAGGAGGCTCGCTGTAAAGTACACCTCTCTTCCTCCGATGGGGGGGTGACCGGGGACTGGAACCCGAGGGCGGCCCGCTCGCCTCTGGCAGACAAACACCCGCCCGGGAAGTGCCTTTAATGGGCACCAGGCCCCATCTCGGAGGAGGGCGCACAGTTGGCGAGTACGGCGCGGTAAGGGGAGAGCTGTGACATGCTGATAAGGCGTCTCTGGTTACTCTGGACTTGACTTTACCGTTGGCTGAAGGATATTATTAGTGCGGAGGCGAGAGCCACTCCCTGCCTTGGAGAAGCAAAGCCGGTGAAATGGATCTGCACAAAAGGTCTGCGATGGAGAACCCTACCCTGTGTGTTCAGTGACTTCGGGGTCTCCATTGTACAACTTCCCAGAGATAAGGCCGGAGGCCGAGAAAAAACAGCCCACCCAGTTCGCCACCCGTCCCCCCGAAGATGAAGGGAAGTCAGTTGTGTTAAAAATGGAAGCTTGTCCAAATCCAAGCCATGTGTGTAGTTTTCCCTTTTTGCAAACTTGATATTATAAAAATAGACTTGCTCTTCGGAGCCAGATGGCCCTCGGTGCTTCTGAAGTTAGGGCCAGCCTTATGACCATGGCCATGGCCCATGAGGAGCCACTTGGACTGTGATGCCAAACAGTCAGCTTTTGGGGAATTGTTTTCAGCAAACAATACCCCTTCCTGAACCTCTCTCTAGGTGTAGATACAGCATTGGGACAAGAATGTGACCACTGTTTTAGTGTGGTACCTTTTATGTTCTTGTGTTTCATCTGCCGCAGTCTTGTTTGAAAAAAAAAAAAAATAATAATAATGATAATAATAATCAAGAACACATAACAAGTAACCTTGGCCCTGATTATCCATTAGCTGGTTGCTTTACAACATGCCTGTGATGGCCACTTTCTGATGGTTTCATTGATTGATTGATTGATCCATCCATTCATTCAGCAAAGTCTACAATCTCATACAAGCAAGATCATAGGATTGGGAGTCAAAAGATCTATGTTGGGCTCATCAAGGCATCATTTGAAAAGCCGTGTTATCTTGGGAAACTCTTTAAGTTTTCTCAGCTCTAACTTTTATAGCTCGAATGGGAGATAACCATAGCAATTGCACCTAAAAATATCACTTATAAAAATGATTTATCAGCTGCAAAGCTATGCAAAACCTTTTTACTTTCAGAGGCCAGAACTATGACTGGAATATTGTATAATTTAAGTAAATAAGTATATTTTAAGCATCCATTCCATGCTCGGGAATGTGTGAGGCCTTTTGTAGCTAAAAAGGCTAATATGACACTCAAGAAGGTTAAGGTCTGTGAGAAGAAAATAATTTAGTCATGGAGAAGGCACACATTTAGTCACAGAGTTTTCTTAAATTTTCTATGAAATAATTTATTTGCCAGACAAGGCTATGGACATTGTAAGTCAGTCTGATTTTGTAATAAGCCACATTTAAAGATAATACCAGTTATTTTAAGATATGCCCCCTGTCAACATCATAAAATTATTCATTTTTATTTAAAAAGCAATACTCTGTTTGCTATATACTTGCTGAATTCTATGGAGTTTGGGAACTTAAAGATGGACACTGAAACCAGGCTACTTCTCTCTGTAGTCTTTTTAAATCCTCACCCGAGGATATTTTTCCATTGATTTTTAGAGAGAGTGGAAGAGAGAGGGAAAGACAGAGAGACATATCAATGTGAGAAAAACACATCGATTGGTTGCCTCCTGCACATGCCCAGACCAGGGTCCGGGCCAGGGAGAAGCCTGCCACCGAGGTACGTGAATTGAACCCGGGCCCCTTTGGTCTGCAGGCTGATGCTCTATCCATTGAGCAAAACTGGCTAGGGCTTCTCTATATTTTATAGAAACTAATGATTTTTAACAGTATTTGGAAAGCCCTAGCCAGTCTGGCTCAGTGGATAGAGCATCAGCCTGTGGACTAAAGGGTCCTGGGTTCGATTCTGGCCAAGGGCACGTGCCCGAGTTGTGGGCTTAATCCCGAGTATGGGGTGTGCAGGAAGCAGCTAACTAATGATTCTCTTTCATTACTGATGTTTCTATCTAGCCCACTCCCTTCCTCTCTGAAATCAATTAAAAAAATAATACTTGGAAGTATCCATTTTTAAAAATTAAGAACAAATATTCAGTTGTTTAGAAAAATTTTCCAAATGTAGGCTTTGTAAAACAAAAAGGTATTTAAACAATGGCTATTCTATTTAAGAGTTACGTGATTTCAGAAAGTAACTGTAAACATTTGAAATCAGTGTTCTGATGTGTACATGGACTAATGGTGCCCCATCTTAAAGATAAAACATAAACTGTGTATGGAAAACCTGCATTAATTAGGTCCAGGTTAGGTTTTGGTAACGGAGTCCCTGAAAGACTATAGCTTGAACAGACAGACCCCTGCTCCATGGTGCCAGGGCCCAGCAAGTCTCCATCACCGGGTACAATGACCCCACTTCCACCCGATGCCAGCAAGAGAGGTAACACCAGTCAGACAAGAGCCACTAGGGGTGGCCTGGGGGGCTAGCCGGGGGCACCAAGCACCCAGAGGCCTCTGTCTGCCCCTCGGCCACAGGGGTCCCCACTGAAGTGACCACCTACAGCTCCGGGCAGCATGTCAGGGCTTTGTGGGTGCCATGGGGCTCCTCCCCCCATATCTACTGCATTTTCCTTATCCACCAGTCACGATTTGGATGACCCTTAGTGAATTTCTTTCCACGAGGCAGCCTCTAGGTCAGCGGTTCTCAACCTGTGGGTCGCAACCCCTTTGGCAGGCGAACGACCCTTTCACAGGGGTCGCCTCAGACCATCCTGCATATCAGATATTTACATGACGATTCATCACAGTAGCAACATTACAGTGATGAAGTAGCCAGGAAAATAATGTTATGGTTGGGTCACAACAAGAGGAACCATTTAAAGGGCCAGAAGGTTGGGAACCGCTGCTCTATGTTAAAGAGGCCTTAGAATACTGTGGACCTCAGGCTGAAAGATGTGACAACGTAGCATGTGAATGTGGGTGCGTGTGATTGAACGGACTCGTTCAACGGGCCAGAAGGGGGCAGTTACACGGGCACCCGCGTCAGAGCCGGCTGAGGACTCTCACAGGTGCGGGATGCTATGGGCCAAGAGCTGCCCCCCCTCTCAGAGCAGGTGCCCATGAACTCAGCGTCTACAGGGCAGGGCTCTCTGCTCCCAGAGGCCAGGGCACGTCCGGGCTCCGAGTGGGTGTTACAGATGGTGCTGCAGGTAAGTGACAGATGGGGCACCAGCACGAGTCCTTGTCACCTTCCCTTCCCCAGAAGCCACTTTCCCGAGGCTCCTCACGCTGCCAGCGAGGCTCAGGTGCCTGGCCCTGAGCCCGCTCCTGGAGTTCCCTTGACATTGCAGCCTGGGCACCCTGCCCCGGGGACAGGGGGCCACCACAGGCAACACCAGCCGGACTGCTGGCCACGCTCTCACTCACATCGCTCCTCTCCCCAGTTTCCTTTCTAGCTCGTGGGGTGCAAAGGGTACGCTGTGATGGCCCAGACAGGTGAACACAAAGACAGCGGGACTGCAGGCAGTCATCTGCTGTCGCTGGGAGTCTGAACATGTCTGAAGGGAGGTTGGCCTCACCGACGCTGAATCTGAGGACACACTGAACCGAGAACACCCAGGCAGTGGAGATGCACTGACAGGGCTGGGCAAGGTCAAGTCCAGGGCTGTGGAAGAGGCTCAGACAGTTCTAAAGCACTTCCATTTTTTAAAAAAAGGTGATTAGTATATTAAACAAATAAAGAGAATAGGCTTGGGAACTCTGTGGCATATTGGACATTTTCACGCGTGTCAAAAGAACACTTTCAGGTACAAGCAACCCAGCTGTGGCTTTTAAAGCAAATCAGGGGATATGAACCAGCAGGTCATGGTTCCATTCCCGTCAGGGCGCCTGCCCAGGTCTCAAGCAAGATCCCCAGTAGGGGGCATGCAAGAAGCCGATTAATGATTCTC
>NW_006296417.1:5379012-5386149 GCF_000327345.1 Myotis davidii | reverse complement strand
TTGTCTCTCTCTCTCTCTCTCTCTCTCTCTCTCTCCCTCTCCGAAAGCAATAAAAAAATATTTTTAAAGAAGTAAAATAAAAAAATTTAAAAGCAGGTTAGAGTTCCTAACATTGATTTATGTGCGGAGGATTTAGTAGGGCAGCTTTACAATGGGTCTATGGACGGTGAGCATTCCCCTCACTCGGCTCGGGCTGTCCCAGCATAACCAGTACCCCGCTCCCAGAACACCCAGTCTGCAAGCTAAACTGCCTGCTCAGCTCGGGAATACTTACAATGGGTCTATGGACGGTGAGCATTCCCCTTACTGGGCTCGGGCTGACCCAGCGTAACCAGTACCCGCGCCCAGAACACCCAGTCTGCACGATAAACTGCCTGCTCAGCTCGGGGATATGCTGAAACCTGTCCGCTGAGCGCCTGCTTCCCACACTCTCCGTGTGGCTCCCTAACTCTACGTAAAGCCTATTTATAGAAGCGTCCGAAGTCTCATTTGGGGGCACTTTGGAATGAACGTGGGAGTCGTCTCCAGGGAGGGGTGAGGGGTGCCAGGTGATCTGGCCTGTTCCCAGGGATGCGCGAGGAGACCCTCCGCAGCCCTACATTGTTTTGAACGTGGTGTTTCCCAGACCCTGGCCCCATAGATGCCTCAGCGGATCCTTTGACCTGAGCCAGGCAGCATGTACCGGTAATATCATTCCTGTGTTACCCTGGGTGAACAAAATCTGAGGCCTGTGTGAGTGCACCTCAACACTCAGAGGCAGAACAGGACGGAGACCACAACTGTTTAAACTTGAACCCCGAGTGTTTCCCCACCGCAGTGCATGATGGGAAAGTCTGCACTGCATTCCTTGTCCTGGCTGTACTTCCAGACGCAGTGCCCCGTGGGAGAACTGACATGACCAGGGGCACTGCTGGGCTCTGTCACGCCAGGGGTCCACTCCAAGCCTGCCATTTCCTGAGGTCACATGCAACTTGTGGTAACTCGATCTTTCTTGCATTGCGTGGAAGGATACTACTTCTTACTTCAATCATCTGCTTGTATTACATGTATTAAATACAACATGCTATAGGCATAAAATGCAGGAGGCCTGAAACAATTCATTTGTTTCTTTAAATGTATGCAAATAGACACCTCTCCAAAGTGGACATGCATTTGGCCAAGAGACATATATTAAAAAAGGCTAAAGGTCACTAATCATCAAAGAGATGAAAATTGTACAATGAAAATGCGGTAGCACCCCACACCTGTCAGAATGGCTACCGCCAACAAATCAGCAAATGACAAGTGCTGGTGGGAATGCAGACTGGTGCAGCCATTATGGAAAAAGGTATGGAGTTTCCGCAAAATAATTAAAAATGGAATTGCCATTTGACCCAGTGATCCCACTTCTGGGAATTTATCCTAGGAAACCCAAAACACCGATCAGAAAGACTATGGCACCCCTATGTTCGCAACAGAGCAATTCACAGCAGCTAAGATCTGGAAATAGCCCCAGTACCCATCAATAGACAAGCAGATAAAAAAAAACTGTGGTACATTTACACCATGGAATACTATGCAGCTGTGAAAAATAAGGCTCTCTTACCCTTTGAGACAACATGGATGGAATGCTGAGCGAAATAAGAAAGTCAGAGAAAGGTAAGTGTCACATGATCTCACTCATACGTGGAATCCAATGAACAAAATAAACTGATGAACAAAAATAGAACCAGACAGAGACATAGAAGCATGGAACAGGCTGTCTAACAGCAGAGGGAAGGTGGAGGTGGGGGTGGAAAGGAAGAGATCAACCAACGACCTCATATGCATATATGCACAGCCCATGGGCACAGATAATGGGATGGTGAAGGCCGGAAGGGGTGGGTGTGGGTGGAGCGGGTCAATGGGAAAAAGGCGACATCTGTAATACTTTCAACAATAAAGATAACTTAAAAAATAAAGTATGTGCAAAATACTTATGTTTTTAGTACATCTTCGAGTTCTACTTGTGATTTCCAGGCCAGAGACACTTGAGCCATTTCATGTTTTTATGCGCTAAGTCCCTTCTAACGTTGGGGTCCCAGTGAAAGTGGCAGTTGAACCTGCTGGCAGATAATAACATATGGGTCCCCTCCTGGCTCCTTATAAACACGGAATAAATCAGAAATTCCCCACCTCTGGAAAGAAATTTAATATTTAAAGGTAATTTGACCTGTACATGTGTGTCCCATGAATATTTAATGAAACCTGTAGCAAATGTATTTATATAGCATTAATCTGAGGTTATTTCTTATTCATTTTTGACGATATTATTTCTCAGCACCGGTGACGTTGCTCTCTGTCAAAACGTGAGGTCCTAAGGTGAGCTGACGCCGTGGAGGGCGGCTGCTCCTTTCCTGCTGCTAATGCCCGTGCTACCTGGCCTGAAACAGAAGATGAATTGCAGGAGGACTCTAAATGTACCCCTAAGACTATGGCCACGGGTTATCGCTAAGTCCCACCCTTTTGACCCTCTATTCTACTTTACATAAATGTTTACAAACATTGACACCAGAATGCAACTTGTTTGCTTCCCTTTGACATTGACAATTTCACTCCTTTGTAATATTTCATCTTGTTAGTGCTCGCAATAAAAAGGGTAGGCATGACTCAATTTATTTGATAGTTTATATGAGATCTCATTATGGGATTTTAAAAATGGTTAATTACATTTACTGGGGTGACATTGGTTAGTAAAATTATATAGGTTTCAAGTGTACAATTCTATGACGCATCATCTGTACACTGCATTGTGTGCCCACCACCCAAAGTCAAATCTTCTTCTGAGATTTTTTTTTTAAACTTCGTTTTTGGATGGGTTGGGAGACCCCATGGAAAGAAGTTGCTTCTCTTTGATGTAGCTTTAACCTTGGGATTAAGAAAAAGCAAGAGCACTCCAAAATATAACATCAACAAATACAAAAAAACAACCACAACCAAAAGATGCTTGTCCCAATGCAGTTTTGAGTTATTATGTTATTAGAGGCCCAGTGCATGAACTTCGTGCACGGGTAGGATCCTTAGTGGCTGCCGGCTGCCAGTCCACACCTCCCTTCGTTCTGCGTCGCCCCCTTGTGGTCAGCGCATGTCATAGAGAACGATCAAACTCCCGGTTGATCTCCTGAGGGGACACTTTGCATATTAGGCTTTTCTATATAAAGAAGATGTTTTTAGTAAATTAGAAGTGGCTGATTTGGGGAGAGAAAGGATGAGGTGCTTTCTTAAGTGGAATCTAATGAACAAGGTAAAATGACCAACAAAATAGATCCAGAGAGATGAAAGCATGGAACAGACTGATGAATCTTAGAGGGTAGGGTGGGGATGAGATTATCCAAAGAACTTACACACATACAGGCATAACCTATGGACACAGATAACAGTGCAGTGAAGGCCCGGGGCTGAGAGGGCGGGGAGGGGGCTTTCCTATCCCGATAGGCAACTCTAAATGCCAGAAAAAATGGCCCAGCCCATTGACCAAGCGTTCTGGGCAGAGACAATCTCCTGAGAAAGGCCCTGTGGCCCACGAAGTCACAACGGGAAACTTCCATGTTCTGAGTTTTCATTTTATAAGCATGTTCCTCTTTAAAACGTTCCTCCAGCAGAAAAAAAACCGCAACCAGTATTTATAACATGCCCCTTTAACACGGCATGAGCAAGCTGCCCTGCTTTGCTATCTAATGGAAAGAAAATAAAGCTTAGGATTGAAACATAAACTGCTATTGAAAAGCACAGAATTCCAAAGGTAGTTTTTCAAAAACTGCATGTTTGAGGACTGCAGCTCAGAGGAACTGGGGATGCGTTCACGCTGGAAGAAATGGGCAGGGTTAGCATGGTGGGCTGGTTCGCACGTGACTCTGTTACAACAGTTGCCTAGCTCTGCCTTGACCTTCTCTGACCTTCATAGTCCCAAGTACAAAGGAAGAAGGGAAATAAAAGATAGTTGAGCCAACATACTTTGGGAATTAAATACTGTTTCATCATTGATACTAACAAATGAGTAGGGCAAAATACCTAACTTTCTAACTACTGATGAACAAATATGTAAAATATTAACTTAAAAAACTCATTTTTCAAGATTAATATTTGTTACTAATTTTTCTGTGTATGAACTTCTGATAATGCCGCAGACACTCCATTGAATAATTACTCTCCATACAGTATTTTAACCAGCATCCTAATGTATTGGATGTGTTGCCAAATTATATTGCAATGAGTTTCTATCATGTTACAGCCCCACCAGCAATGAATGGAAGTGCCATTACCTCACACCCTAGCCAACATGCTGTTAAAATAAAAATATATCAGTGCGGTCTCATGCTAGCTCAGCCATTATTTCATTCATATATTTTTCTTGCCCTGAAATAAATCCTTTATTTTGCTTAAAAACGAGTTAGTGATACATTTATACACCAAACATATCCCCCCCCCCCACAGTGAGTTAAACATCTGTCTTTCAGAATGGGACCAACTGCTAAATGCTTTTTGGTTTTAGCCAATATTTTGTTTCGGGCCAAAATTAGAGTCAAGTACCTTCAAAATATTTGATAATAATTATCATTATTCTATTTGATAAGAGAAGAGCCCTTTGGTGAAAACATTTACAAAAATTGTGATTATGGTTAGGCTTGGATAACCCATTTGTAAGTGATATTCATATTTTAATATGCAGTGTTCAGATCTCATTTTATTTGTGGAAGGAATACAATCTTGAATTATTATTACTTCAAGAATGTTTTCTCTTTTTTTAAAAAAATATTTTTATTGATTTCAGAGTGGAAGGGAGAGGGACAGACAGAAACATCAATGATGACAGAGAATCATGGATCGTCTGCCTTCTGCACACCCCCTACTGGGGATCAAGCTGCAATCCAGGCATGTGCCCTTGACGGAATCGAACCTGGGACCTCTCAGTCCACAGGCCGATGCTCTATCCACGGAGCCAAACCAGCTAGGGCAATAGTGTTTCCCCTTTAACACACTTGCTACCATCCAACCACCATCTAGCCTAATGAGTTATTTTGCAACAGTAACTTAAAAATAAATAGAAAGTAAAAATTAATGGAAAGTAATCGGGCTTTCTAAAAGTGCCTTTTCTATTTCCTGCAGTGCAGTTTTCTTGTTGGTAGTGGTGGTGTTTCTTGGCTGTGTCACTAAACTTGAGGAGCGAGAAAAGTGAATGAGCAGATAACTCAGACTTGAAAATAAGGTGTTTTAGCTATTGGCAGATGTCAAGACAACTTCAGACTTAATGATTACGGAGCTGCATACCTGCCACCCTTATCTGTCTCCAGCACAGTTGCCAAAACAAGGTAGTATTGATGTCAAAACAGAGTGGAAAGGAAGAAAGAAAGACAGAAACTTGGGCAGAGTTAAGAAGTCTTGCTATTTCAAGTCTCTCTTTTTTATGATTCTAAATGATCTCCTAAACAAACTCTTATGTGTACCCAAAATAAAGTATTTACTGAACCGCAGAAGATTAATCAGAAAGCCTTCTGCACCACTAACTACAACAATTCGGCAGATAAAATCTTATTGACCCACTTTTCCCCCCAAGTCACAACCATGAATCTTCATAGACTGTCTGAAAGATAACTATGTGTGTGACAACAGCTGTCTCTCTCCCTGCCTTACTGAAGCTCTCCTGAAATGATTTGCAGCGTGTTACTCCTTTCAAGATCTCCTTAGACTTTTTTTTTTAAATATATATTTTTATTGATTTCAGAGAGGAAGGGAGAGGGAGAGAGAAACAGAAACATCAATGATGAGAGAATCATTGATTGGCTGCCTCTTACACGCCCCCACTGGGGATTGAGCCAGCAACCTTGACATGTGGCCTGACCAGGAATCGAACCGTGACCTCCTGGTTCATAGATTAATGCTCAACCACTGAGCCAGTGGGCATCCTTAGACTTCTTTTGCACCCCCTCCCAGTTATATTGAACTTTACTTCACATACAACATTGTATGGATTTAAGGTGTACAACGTAATAGTTACACACACACATCCTGGAACTGATCACCACAATAAGTTCAGTTAACACTCATCACTTCACATAGTTACACAGTATTTTCCCCTTGTGATGAGAACTTTTAAGATCTCTCTTAGCAGCTCCTACATAGACAAACAGCCTTGTTATTGTGGGGGAGAAACACATTTTCCCTCGACCCTTCCAGGTTCCTTCAGTTCCTTTGATAATCAGACCCAGGGGAGGCGGGTCTGGGTCCTGTGAGAGCCCTCCTCATTGCAGATGGCTGTGTTCTTGCTGAGTCCCCACAGGGAAGAGAAGGAGGAAGCTAGTCTGGGGCCTCCTCTGATAAAGCCCCATCGCATCATGAAGGCTCCGCCCCCTTGACGTCAACTAACCCTAATGACCTCCCAAAGGCCCCATCTCCAAGACCACTGCCTTGGGGCCTGGGGCCTCCACATTGGAATATTGGGCAGACACAGCAGGCAGTCCATAACACCGGTATATACCTGGTCACCATTCAAACCCCAAATTGAATGTATTGAATGCAACCTTCCCTCCAAAACCTCCCCTGACCCACTTCACCTCAGCTGTGCCCCCACAGTTCTTCCCAGAAATGTCTATTGTCCCATGTTAGTGCACACCTTGTTCACTGGCTCTTCTCCCCCCTGGATCACTGCTGGCAAACATCTGACAGAGTCTTCATCTCAAAACAATGCCACCGGCAGCCTCTTCTAACCAAATGCCATTGACTCATCCATCAGGCCTATTTGCCACATCTGGTGCCAACTGTGCAGTCCTTGATGGCTGACACATCTCACCTGTCTACGCATCCCCTGCACTGGGAACACAGAATGGGTGCCATTAGGAACGTTCTTCCGGATACATCCATATTCAACAAGCAAAGCAATGACTCTTATCTACCATACCTCTTTCATGGCAATGCTTTCTCATCGTCTCCATCAGGGAGCAAGACATTTGGCTGAAGTCCATAATAATTTCTTTCCATTTTTCCCCCCATGAAATCCTATGTTTTGTTAAGTGTAGACACAGCCCGCAGCAGAAGCGACGAACCTGCAGTCCACGAGCTGGCTTTTCACATGGTCTTTATACTGTAGACACGATGCCTTTGAGAGCTAAAGCTTTCTAAGTC
>NW_006296417.1:5375429-5378476 GCF_000327345.1 Myotis davidii | reverse complement strand
ATTGTTACAAATTGAACATAATTAAAGCATAGTGATTAATCACAAAACCAATATGTAATTATATATGTGTTTTCCGATGGTCTTAGACGGCCCCTGTGAAAGGGTCGTTCGACCCCCAAAGGGGTCTGGACCCACAGGTTGAGAACTGTTGGGCTAGGGCACGATGCAATACATTTAAAAGTTATTATAAGCATTGAACTTTGTAGGCTTGTCCAGATTTCAAATATCTGACACTGTCTATGTTTCTCAGATAACATATAATATTGGGTTTTGATTCAGAAAATACTATCATTGTAGTCTAAAGCTTTCATTCCCACTTAGAAACGTTAGCCAAATGTCTCCTGTCTAGGAGACGGGTTTCTGCAAGGGGCCTGGAGATATCCCTTGGACAGCGCAGGTCTGAAAGTATTAAAATCATGTGCTTGCTTGCCCAGTTTCCCCACTAAGATTGCAAATTCAGAAAATGCTGGTATCCCTGGCACATTGCCTTCTTCGAGATGCATGCTTAGCGCAGTACCTGCATTAAAGTAGCTGTTGCATTAATATTAATTGCATCAGTAAGTCGCTTTATATCAAACTGCACCTTAAATATTTGATTTAGAATGTTCATCGGCAATGATGAAGGAAGTAGTTAATTTTTAATAATTCACCAGTGTTTAGGTGAACAGGTTGAAACAGTTGTCCAATATTTTAGTTGAGTGGGGGTGGGGCGAGGGGCAGGTGAAGGCACGCCCAAGACAAATGAGGCCTGCAAAGGACTTTGCATAAATAGGGAATGTGTTTATCATGACTGCCTGCATCGTCACTCCCCAAATCTCCAACAAGGTGGGCCGAAAGACCTTACGGAGAGTTCAAGTTCAGAAGAATTGAAAACATGAACCAAGGAAGACAGACGAAGGGAAGTGTGTAAAAATGGACTTGTTCAGTCTTGCCTCTATTTCTTGGAGCCAGACTCGGTTTGAAACATAATAAGCAGACCCTCGCTTGTCATAGATCCCTTCTCCAGGGGTTTGCAATGGTAATGAAAGCATTTTAACTCGGTGGTAACTGGATTAGAGCAATGCAGGAACCTGCCACGCTGGGACCTCTTGCTTGCGTCTCGGCCTGAATGAATGTGCATGGAAATTGTTTTAAACTGATGGCTGTACAAGATCACAAGTGAGAGTAATGCTGACAGTCTCAGCTTGGAACCTGGCAAAGCAACAAAGAGACGTGGGGCTGTGATTGCAAACGGCGCATTTCCTGACACCAGAGGTGCAGGTGGGCAACCTCTTCGGGTCAGCAGGGACGATATTTGCAAACCGCCACTCGCATCTCTCCGCAAATTGAAGCAACTAAATACGAATCCTTGCTGCAAATACGAAGTAACCTGATTTTTTCCCCAGCTTTCAGGACTCGTAAGAAGCCATAAGGAGCCCGGCCGGGGTGGCTCAGTGGTTGAGCGTCGACCGATGAACCAGGAGGTTGTCGTTTGATTCCCGGTCAGGGCACATGCCCAGGTTGAGGGCTCCATCCCCAGTGAGGGGCGTGCAGGAGGCAGCCGATCCATGATTCTCTCTCATCACTGATGTTTCTATCTCTCTCTCTCTTCCTCTCTGAAATCAATATAAATATATTAAAAAAGAAGCATCAGAAGTTTCTCAGATGTAAAGTGGGTAAAAGGTAAGAATATGTCACCTCCTAGAGGCCGAATGGGAAATGAAGAGGGGTAGTTATCACCTTCTGTCACTACAGAATGTCGGGGCAGCAATCCAACCAGCTTGCTCCCTTCGGAAGTAGGGGGTGTTTCCGTGTGAGTCCTGCCTCCACTGCCGCAGGGTTTACTGTTCTGAGCCACTGAGGCAAACATGTGTTGGTGAAGACAGGAAGGAGAAGGGGACTTCCATGTTCTTAAGGAACCTTCCCAGAGAAGTTCCGGCGAGGCAGCGTCCAAGATCCCAAGCTTCGGGGAGGCAGCAAATGGTTCCTGACTGAGATGGAACAAAGCGAGTGTTTTCTGCACTAACTGCACTGTAGTGTCAAATTTGGCAAAGTGGACCCAGATGGAATGTTCCAGAAGGCACCTGACTATGAGTATTTTGATTGCCCATAATTCAGTATGACCATGAATTCCAACTTTGCTTTCTGGGAAGCTGAGTTTGTTTCCTCAAGGAGATTCACCTGGAATCCATTTCTTCATAGAACATCATTTGGTCCAAAGAACCAGCGAAATAATTCAAGTCACAAAGTTATAGATTTCAGCAAGGACTTTAAAACATCATGTAATTCCAAGCAGAGCAGCTAGCATGGTCTCCATCTTACAGATGAGATGAGTGAGGTTCCTAACTATAGTTGATGGCAAAATGCTTCTAAGTTATACATCAGGAAAGGGTCTAGCGCATAGTAGGTGCTTAGCAATGCTTGTTGAATTGGATCTGACTAGACATGTAACTAGCGTGAACACTGGCCTTCTCAAACCTTTTGAAAAGAAGGCCACTGTCCACACACCCTCTGAGTGGCATTCACCTACTTGTTGACAAGTTTGTAGCTCATCTCCTTGCATGAGGAACATGAGACGTTCAGAATCCACACTGACCACAACTTTAGATGGCTGGCCTGTCCAACTAACTGGCACATTCGGATGCAACTTGGTTTTGAATTTTTCTTCTTTTTTGAATTGGGATGAAAGTAAGTGAATACTTAGTATCACATAAGGAAGGCATGCCACAAAGCTACCCAGGTTTCCCCTCCGTTTTGAAACAGGGATAATGGCTTGCTTTGGACTGGAATGAGAGAGCAGGAAGGAATCCCTCGGAGTATGTGACTTCTAGCCTCTTGTCCTTGCTGTTCGGCCATTTGGGGGTGTGTGTGTGTGTGTGTGTGTGTGTGTGAGAGAGAGAGTAAGATATAAGATATATATGGATTCATGACAGTGAGTTGACTAAGTTTGGCATCTTGTTAAACAGCTACTTAGGGCTGTTGTCTGAAGCTGGGGCTCTGAGAAGTGGGGGAAGGAGAGCACACACCATCCCAAATGTGAGCTGGAACCCCAGGAGGACAGCCCCAGG
>NW_006296417.1:5339163-5375386 GCF_000327345.1 Myotis davidii | reverse complement strand
TTCTTGATTTCAGAGAGGGAGAGGGAGAGAGAGAGATAGAAATACCAATGATGAGAATCATTGATCGACTGCCTCCTGCACGCCCCCTCCTGGGGATCGGGCTGGCAACCTGGGCATGTGCCCTTGACCAGAATCGAACCCAGGACCCTTCAGTCCGCAGGCCAACGCTCTATCCACTGAGCCAAACCGGCTAGGGCTCTACACGTGTTTCGTTTCTTCCCTTTTTAATACCTTCTACTCCTCATCTATCTTCTCTTCTATAAAGAAGTCAGAGGCTATTATCTGAGGCACAGTGCACATGTCTAAACTGGATCATGGGACTAGCTCCCCAGACTTCTTAAATATGCCAATATAGGCAGCCATTTCCAGGTTGTATGCTGGATGCGGGCAGCTGGTCAATTTAGCATCTGAGGAGCAGCTTTTCCTCTTGTAGTTTTTCTCCTTTCTCTGGATAGGAGCTAAAATTTTATTACAAAAACCACAGATAAGGACATCAACTGCTCGGAGGCTGGCACGCAGGATACAAGGGAATCAGAGGTAAGGGAATTTGGTGAAATACAAAAAGGACAGTGGAATTTAAACCAATGACAGCAGATAAGGCTTTCCCTGAGTTTCTATTAAAACCGCAATAAATAAGAAATCCAAAAAGATTTCTTTCCAGTCCCAGAACTTCGGTCACTTTATTGCTCATCGTAAATGTACAGAATCGTCAGCAACGCTGGGATCTTGTCAGAGTCGCCAGAATAAACACGGCTGGAGTCACATTAAAGGCATGATGGCCTCAGATCAATGCCTGGGAGTCTCTCCATATAGTCTGCCATTTGAATAAATAGACCTTATTCGCACACTTTAAGGAAGTAATTCCATAAACTCCCATGGAGGCCTCGTGTTCAAAGCAGGTGTGACTCAACAGAAATCGCCAAACACAGGCTAAAAAATGAGGGTGGGGACTTTGCTGATGATGCTCTTTATGGAAAAGTCACACTGTCTTTTCTCATGCCAATTTATGATTATTATTATTTTAAATGTGCATAATTTGCCAAGGAGCCAAAGGTGCTGTGAGTGAATGGGTATTTACTGCTGTTTCATGTTCTCTGTGGAATGTACCTGGACCCAAAGCAGAGCGGTCTGAAGAAAGGCAATCGCCCGGCAGGTGAATCGGCAGGGACCTATGCGGACCATCTCAGTGCCTTTGGCCCCACCGACCTCAGAGGGGAAAGAGATGAAGATCTGGATAAAAGGGGGATGCTGGTAGTTCCCTGGGATGACAACCCCTCCAGGGCCTGTGACCTGAGTGTGAGCTGTGGTCTCGGTGAAGTGGTCCATGGTGTCTGCTCCATCTCCAGAGGGCAACAGGCCTCGATCATAAAACGTCTCCCTGCAGAATATGGCGCATCTGTCAGCCTCAGCGTCCACGCGCTGTTTATGTGTGTGTTGGGATGGCACATGGGGGAAAAGATCACCCTATTTAAGAGCAGAGAGGCTAGCCATTTTATTTGACTCTATCTTTTGTTCTTATGTGCCATGCGTGTGTATGTGTGTGTGTATTATCCAAAAATGTACATTCAATTTTGAAAATACAATATATTTTAGTAAACGGTGATTTTATAATTATTCAAAGTGTGTGTATACATTTTTGGGGGACACCATAGATATATATGTATATTATATCTTTTATCTGGTTGAGTTTAGTTTTTAAAGCATTTATTTAATTTAGATAATGTCAGAGCATAATGTCTATGCATTTTGACAGATTGAGGAAGAATAGATCAAGCCATATTTAATCCTTCACACTGGGTGGGTTCCTGCCACCTTAGAGGGGGAATAACAATAGGATCAATGTTCAACAATAACTTCTTCTGAATATGGCAACCATCCATTCCAGGCATAGTGAATCCAGTGCCACAAATAGGCCCCGTTTACTAATAGCTCTATCATGAATGAGTATAGCCGTCAAGCAGAAGCAGAGTCCATCAGGTATCGGCTGTATGGATAGCTGTGCCATTTACATATACATGTGCCATAATCCAATACCTATTTTTAACAAGTCGTTCGAGTTTGGCATCCTCCTGCTATTTTATATTATCGAACACTAGAGGCCCGGTGCACAAAATTCATGCAAGGGGCTTGGCCCTTGCAGCCCTGGCTTCATTCGGAAGGTCAGCTGGAGGGTCCAGGTATCGGCTGTATGGATAGCTGTGCCATTTACATATACATGTGCCATAATCCAATACCTATTTTTAACAAGTCGTTCGAGTTTGGCATCCTCCTGCTATTTTATATTATCGAACACTAGAGGCCCGGTGCACAAAATTCATGCAAGGGACTTGGCCCTTGCAGCCCTGGCTTCATTCAGAAGGTCAGCTGGAGGGTGGTTTTGCTGTTCAGTCTAATTAGCATATTAGCTCTTTATTATATAGATGAGACGTTCTGGGGCCAGGATGCTGCTGGTATTCAGAAGGTACTGAGGGCCCCGGGCTTGTATGGAACGTGGAAGACGGAGATAAAATCTCTCCGGGTTAATGATTAAGATGTTTAGAGAATCATTATAGCCAGAAAAATCTAACTCTGGTCATGTTTATCTTGGGAGGGAGGCACTTTTGAAGCTATCTAGTTCTCTTACTAAAAAGCATTTAAGATCTGGTACCGAACGCACATTCCCACTCATTTGTAAACTGAGTTCTCGTAAGTCTTTGTGGTTTCTGTGCTATGACCCAGAGTCAGAAACGAATGTGAGGTTGGATGAAGGCTGACATCTAGCTCTGAATGTTGCCTGCTCTTTCCGTGAAAAGTGTGCTTTAACGTTACCTCTGAATAGTCAAATAGCATTCCTTCCTACCCCATGCGGGAGCATTTGATTAATGAGTAACTACAATGAAATGAATTGCTAGTTGTAAGGTGTTTAGCATGGTTCTGGGCACACAGTGTTATATAAGGGCTGCTAACCACACGTATCATTATCTTTATTTGTCAATGCAGATTTTTAGATTAGGACACAGTTATTAGGACAATCTAAATTTGTGTGCATCTCCCAGCAAAACAAAATCTATAAAACCTGGGACTGTGGCAGACTATGAACAGAGTCCTCAGTCTTTCTCTTGTTTTGGACCATTGATCTTAAATTTTAGAAATGACTGCTATGTTTTAGATATTCATTTCTCATCTGATATGAGAAATGATTTTTTAACTAAGAAGTCTTGAACTCTGAGAATTAATTTTAAAATAATTTCATTGACTGTTTGGATTATTAATGAAGTTATAGGCTGTGACTTGGGACATCTTGAATTTCACTCACAGCTATAAACTTCACTTGTGGGCGAGTTTACACGGGTGCATATGGGTGCAATTATCTGTCCAGCCTCTGTGTGTATGAGGCTAGAATGCCCTGGGGGCAAGTTGGAGTTCTTCCTGTCTTTTTCTCAAACTCTGAGCACTGCTCACATATATGAAATGCTTTGTATCAAAACAACAAATGAGAGAAATTTCCCAGATATTTGTGGTTATTGAAAAGCATGTTTCCTAGAGGCATTTCATATACATGTGTGTATACACACCCTTACATAAGTATTTGAATAAAAATATGCATCGATCCATTTAATCTTCCTCTGTGGTTACTTAAAAGGATTGGTTTTAATTGTGCTGGGTGAAATAAAAAATAAGTGTTGTACTTCATCCAAAGGTTTTTTTTTCAAATATTTTTGGGCTTTAGCATGCTGTTAACCCAGGGTATGCAGTACTTCCTCTAAAAATAATGGTATAATTATTTGTTTAATTATATAAAGTACAATGAATGAACATTGCTTTAATTTTCAGATTTACCTTACTTACAATATCTGTACTAAAACAGTTCAAAATCTACCATGTAGTAAAATGATAATTGGGAAATATATGACCAAGAGTACAACTGACTTTAAATCTAGTAAATTTATAAACAAAAATTACCTTATTTTTTTCTTCTCAATAGTAATGTCTTTGGTTTCATGTAGAAAACATACCCAAAGTCTTGGTCATAATCTTATTAAATATAATATACCATATTTAAAATAATTAACCATTTAAAAATTTAAATGATTATCTAAAACATCAATTATCAAATGTTTTGTTTGCTTTTATGTTACTAAATTATCTTAACCACACACTGGAAAGGCCGGCATTTCTCAAGTACTTGGTCTATTATAAAATATTTAAAAAATATTTCATGGAATAGTTATGCCTTGAATTACTTACAACCGACTGTTGTTTTGCTTTTACCTTAATAGCTTCCATACTTAAGTAATTCTGCATTTATTTAATGACTAAACTGTATTTTTTAATTATGGGGGAAAATAGGTATATTTTCTTATTTTATAAGATTTCTGCCCAGTAAAAAACCACGATAGACTGTCTCCCTGGCTGTCATTTCATCAGAAAACACACACACACACACACACACACACACTCAGTTCATTAGGCACATTGTCAACGTGTGTGTGTGTCTTTGTGTGCGTCA
Organism: Myotis davidii; assembly: GCF_000327345.1. Classification (NCBI taxonomy): domain Eukaryota; kingdom Metazoa; phylum Chordata; class Mammalia; order Chiroptera; family Vespertilionidae; genus Myotis; species Myotis davidii. The sequence continues at coordinate 5,370,897 of NW_006296417.1, read as the reverse complement.
CACCCCCTAAATTCAGGTGGCCTCAAGCTGTGACAGACAATTCCAGCCTCAATTAAACTTCCCAGGTCAGCTGTGCTGTACCAGGTCAGACATAAATAAGGCAGAGGACAGTGTTAGGGTATGGGAAAGCCATGTTTAGTCTTTATCCATGGTTCATGGGGATCAGCTGAAGCCCAGCAGAAAAGAGAGGAGGAGGGAAAAAGGAGAACTCTCAAAAATGTACTTTACACCTTTATGTAGACTTTGTTGGAAAAAAAATCAGTATATGAATAATTTAAGACATAATGAATTAGTAGAGGGTGTGATAAATATATATATATTATATATAATACATATAATACATATAATATATATGTACACACACACACACACACACACACATATAAATTTCCCCTCTCAGAATACAACTTTAACCAGAACCCTGTAGAGAATATGCTGGTAGGATTTCAAATCACTAGCCCAGAAATCAAGAGACCCAATTTCTAATTTTTCTGTGCCACAAACCAGGAGAGTAATCTGAGATGCATATTTTATCACCCTCACTTTCTTCTTCTATAAAATGAAAAGTTTAAAGCAGATAAGTGTAATAAAATTTCAAGTTCTAAATTCCACTGTAGTCTGAATTCCACTTAAATGATATTAGTGAATAAAGTCCAGTAAACTAAGTTAAAGACAAGATCCTATCCAAAAGAATACATTCCTTCATCTATAATGGAGAAGGATTCATTTTAAGAATATGTAAAGAACATATATGACCAAAAGACAAACTTCCAAAAAATGTACAAATAAAACTAACAGGTAATTCATTGGAGAGGTTGGCCAATAAACACTTGAAAAGATGTCCAATTTCCTTAACGAGTTGAAAAATGCAAAATGAACATTATATTATTTAACACTCACTAGTTTGTCAAAATTAATAAACCTCACCATGTTAGGATGAGTTGGGGTGAGATTCCCAAATTACGCACAAGACATGCCGAACACCACAGAAAAATGACTAACGCTTCACGAGATATTTATTTTTATTTTTTTTAAATATATTTTTAATGATTTTTAAGGAAGGGAGAAGGAGAGAGAGAGAAACATCAATGACGAGAGAGAATCATTGATTGGCTGCCTCCTGCACGCTCCCTACTGAGGATCAAGCCCACAAGCCTGACATGTGCCCTGAACAGGAGCTGAACCTGGGACCCTTCAGTCCACAGGCCGATGCTCTATCCACTGAGCCAAACCAGCTAGGGCCGCTCCACAAGCTATTTAAAAACTTGAAGACAACACAACCAATCTGCGCAGTGTGAGCCCTCACACTGTAGTCACCCACAGCATCAGCTTTAGGCTGTGCTCCTTTCTCTTCAATGATGTCAGATATCTGCACAGCTACGTTTGCAGAATTTGCTGGAATAAAAGGAAAGAGCGACTTCCTCCGTTTATTCACGGGCTAGCCAAGTCAAGCTTATTTAAAGATTTACAACAAAACACCTTTTCTCCTCTAGTTTTTAAAAAAATGTTCTACCAACGTGCCTTTAACACCATTAAAATCCACTGCCAGGCCCCCTAGACATGTCCCTCCCTCTTCTAAATATTTACTGGTGACTATTAGAAGGTGGCATGACATAAACAACCTGCTTCTCTGGTCCTTGTTTCCTATGAAAATCCCTCTGATAACTTGCAATCATTCCAACGTCAGGAGAGATACTAATTAAGGGATAGACACCCTGTACTTTCCAAGTCCACCTTAGCTGCATTACAACACCGACTGGGTTATTAATTAACTTAAAGAGACAAGGAGAAGGCATGCGCTGCCCTCTGTTTAGTGAGGGGGTTCCAGTCTGTTTGGGTTTCGTAGCTGATCTATTCTCCAGAACTGTGTGCATCTCTGCGGGAGAACTCAGCAGCAGGTATAGCGAGGCTCCTTTGCCAACGGCTGACCAGGACTCGGCCAAACAAGAGCGTTCCCCTTCTCTTTGGCAAACCCACTTGGAGCATGAGTTCACAGGACGCCTTGCATTCTATGTACAGAAGCAGAGATGCGAGGAGGAGAAAGGGGTAAAACCCAATAATGGTCATGGTATTATCAGTAACAACCCAGACTCTGGAGTAGATCCAATCCTATATAATAAAAGGCTAATATGCAAATTGGCCCCTCAACTGGGAGTTCAACCCAGAGTTCAACCAGGGAGCGAGACCAGCGGATCAACTGCCCATGGCCCCTCCCCAGGCAGGCCCTGCCCCTAATCGACCCCCAACCCCAATCTGGAGTGGGACCAGGTGGCCAACTGCCTGCAGCCCCTCCCCCTGGCCAGCTCTGCCAGATCAGGAATTGGGGCGGGCCAGCTGGACCCCACCCGTGCACAAATTCGTGCACCAGGCCTCTGTTTTGTTTTTTTTTATAAACTTAAGTTAATTTGATCACTAAAATGCTCAGTGATTTCAGGGATAGGATGGCTGAGACCTATTATGGATGTGCCCTTTCCAGACAGACATTTGGCTGAACACTTCCAAACCCTGGGTGTTACCATTCTTGCGTTCCAGGTCATGTGACCAGAGCCACAAAGGCACGGGGTGGCTGAGCCTGGACTCAAACCTTGAGGAATGAGGGAGGGAGGGTGCTATCATAACATCTGGCACTGAAATTCTTGCAGGAAGAAGAGAGCTGTGAGGATAGCATCTGGCTAAATGCTTGGTGAAACAGGTTTGCATCACATCAGAGAAGAACTTGGACTTCTTGGTTAATGGTGGTGTGAGGGAGAAGAGAGCAAAAATGAGAAAACTTGAAAAACTGTCCAGTATGTGATGGGCCTCTTTGCGTTTGTTTCTCAGAGTGGACGTTGAAGGCAAATTTTATGCTGGAATAAAGGTGCTAAGAAGAGAGGGCACTGTTTAGAACGGCCGCTGTGTGTACAGCTAGGAGATCCAAACAGCCTGGAATGGGGGGGATTATCATCCTAAAGCTAAGATGATGTGAAGTAAGTTCTACTACGAATCCACCAAACCACTGTGTTCCAGCCAGGATGCGACCCCAGCGGGTCCGAGTCGAGATCTGTATGGTGAACAGTTATAACACGGAGCCTCTCTAACACAGTGGGATTCTTACTGATTTAGAGAATTTAAAGAATTGTAGTGCATGAGAGAACAGTTTCCTCCTTTTTACTGAATTTATTGGGGTGACACTGGTTAACAGAATTATACAGGCTTCAGGTGCACAAGTCTCCAGCCCATTATCTGTCCACGGTACTGGGTGCTCACTACCCCAAGTCAAATCGCCCATCGCCTCTTATCCCTTTACCCCAGTGGTCGGCAAACTGTGGCTCGCGAGCCGCAGTTTGTCGACCATGGCTCTACAGCATCCTCCACTATCCCTCCCCCCTTCCCTCGGTAATTAACACACTGTGGTCCCTGCCCATGAGTTTTTTCTGTCTTTTTACATTTTTGGCTCAATCCCCAACCTCAATCCAGTAATAAGGAGAAGTCATTAGCCTATGTCCAAAAGCTTGTTTTCTCTGTGGCAAGGGGAACTGTGAGTAATCTTGGGGACCTTAGAGGATGGGGATTAAAAATAAGAAAAACAAGAAATGAGTCTAAGACCACTCTCCTGGGAAACGGAAGGGAAACCAGTTAATGTGGATGCTTTAAAATAAAGGCATGCACAAGCTGAAGAAAAAAAAGAGAGAAATGATTCCAAGAGAATAATTTTCTTAAAATACACTGAAAAATTGTACCATATGGGAAAATTACCTAGTTGACATATTTTTTCCTATCATAAGAATTTCCAAAAAATTTCATTAGTGAAATCTACGTTTAAGCAGCTGCTGTGTATGCCTCTGAGACGGGCTAGAGTGCGAGAGAGAGGGAGGCGGAAATAGAATGATATTGGGCAGAAGTCTTTGCTTCTTGGGATCGTGGCATTCCAAAGGCCCAACTAGCCAGGGAAAGTAAGTAGGGGTTGGAGGCTATGTCTATTTTGGAGAACCACTAGCACAATAGCCATTGTGAGAAAAATGCATCATGGGAAAGTTGGTGTCTGCAATACTGATACGAGGCTGGAAGGATTGGGAATGGATGCTAGGTAGTCTGCACAATCAACAGTGTCCTGAAAAGGCAGCGAGGAACTACTCACAGAGAACAGATGGCAAGACACAGCTCTAGTGAGAAGCCACCTGAGTATTTCTCATCCTTCAAAGGCTCCCTTCATGAATGCTTCTGGCTGCCCATCCCAGAGGTGCGTCATCATAGATGCTTTACGCCCACCTAATCGCAATTTAAACCACTTATCCCGTTCCATCCCCAAAGCGAGGGAACAACCAGACACATGCGTTCTGGTGGTGATTCTGCACATTCTTGAAGAACATTGTAAAACGGCCCTGCGTTTTTGGTTTTCTGAAGAACAAATATTCTCAACTCCTTTTATCTTTCCTCAGAGGTCCTATTTCCCTATCCTTTAATCATCTTTATTGTTTCCATCTGTACCTGCTTCGGTTTGCCTGCCCCTTTTAAAGTGTGTAGCCGCAAATTAGATACAGTGCTACCCCAACAGGACAGGTCTAAAATACCTGCTGATCTGTGATTGGAATAATCTACTGACCTGTGATTGGAATAGGCAATATTTAGAAAAGGGTGCAAAGGACAAGGGGGAGGGGGGATGGGAACATTTAACTGCCACCATATAAGGGTATTTTCAGATCCAGAAAGTAGTTCTAAGTAGTGGAACTTGCCCTGCAGAGAAATGAGAAAATGCAGAACGGTCTGAGAAAATGGCTACTATGGAAGCTAAATAAAAAATGAGGAACACAAAAATTATATCTATAAAATGGCCACAACTGCAAATGTATGCCTGCACATAAACGGGCAAGCACAGAAAAAGAACGTGCACAGGGAAAATTTTTTTCTTAGAGTAGCATAACTTTCTGCATTTTTTTTTCAGTTTTAATTTCCCTGATTTTGGCAGTGGTGCATGTGCAATAACTAAAACAACTTTAGAGGAACTATCTGGGGAATATGAAAGAGAAGCCTACGACACCTAATAATGTAATACTACTTTAAAATTTTTTCAATTATAGTTACTTTCAATATTATTTTGTATTGATTTCAGGTGCCCAGCCTAGTGGTTAGACAATCATAAACTTGACAAAGTGTTCCCCCTGATATCCCAGTACCCACCTGGCATCACAAGTAATACTACTTAAGAACTAAAAGGACTCAAAGCGCATATGGATCCAGATTTGTACTTTTCTAATGCATTTAGAAAATCCGATCGAGATTATCTACTTTGCTATCCAGGCTTGTAATGAATACAGAGTGAACACGGTGATGTCATTTCTACCCTGAAATTCCTCAGTCTATCCCTCAAATGTAACTGACAATGAAAAATCAAAAGGAGAAAGGAAAAAGCAGATAAACGAAGAAACAATAGGCTTAGAATTTCAGGGTTACATGGCCAAGAGGCTAGGAGTGGATTTTTCATGCAAACACCCACAGAGGAACACAGAATCCAGACGTGTTCTGCTCCGAGGCACCTCCAGGTGTCTGTGAATTTCCCTCCAGTACTGCACAATGCAGGAGTCACAGAATCCCGTGAAAGGAGAGAGTTAGGACTTGGTAATCTCTCTGCTGGTAGAGACCATGTGTCCTATCACTTGACGTTTCCTACATGAGAGGCCGATGCAGGGAATGATAAGTGTTTGGTCTTGTTCTGGCTCACAAGGGAAAAAGGAAATATCCTAAATCCATCATAAATAACTTAATGAAATTCCAAGGGATTTTTAGCCTGTCAGAATTTTGTTGTAGTTTATCAGGTTTGTTTCCTTTATGTAATGTAATATGCTATGATATGCCATGATATAACCATATATTACTATATATGTTGCCTAATTAATTTTAATCACCTGTTTTCACTTCATATTTAGTTCATAGTTCTTTTAAATTTGTAAAACCTGAGTGCCCGGTTTCTCATCTTCATCTTGGATCTGTAGAATAGTTTTTCACCTTAATTTCTGACATCCATCCTAAACTCAAGTCTAATTTTCTGAACTGTCCTGTGGAAGGTAAGAAAACTGCCTCAAGTTTTGAAAATGACAAAAATAATTTTCTATACCTCTAATAGTCAATGAAGTGGAATTCCAAAAAGAAGCTGCACAAGTATGATTTTAAAACTTCCTCCTTCTTTCCAGAATATTCTAGAAAAAATATATACGTGTGTGTGTATACACACACACACACACACACACTCACACACATACACTAGAGGCCCGATGCACGAAATTCATGCAAAGGGGGGACTCTGCCCTCGCAGCCCTGGCTTCGTCTGGAAGGTCATCCAGATGGTCGTCCAGAAGGTCTTCCTGCTGTTCGGTCTAATTAGCATATTAGCTTTTTTTTTATTATACATAGGATATATATAATTGGAGGCAATGCATATATATACAAATCTGAGCCTAGGATAATGGCATCCTGTAGCTTCTGATGTAGTAACCAGGCCAACCTTGGAAAGGCTGAGTTAATATGTACCAGGGCCCTGTATTGTCAATCAATTACTTAAAGAGAGTTGATGGGCTTCCAGAAGCTGAGGGAAATGAGGAAGATCAAGCAGCCGTGGGGAATATGTCTCTTTTCTGATTTAAGGAAATTAGATTGAATGTTAGCAAGTGACATTCTCTAGTCAACAAAGTGGACTGTCTAGTTGTGTTTTGTTAATCTCACTTCAGTCAATTTCCTAGTTTTGTTTTTAATTTTTGAAGGAAGGTCTTTCGTTTCAAAGATTTAAAACATTTTTAAATAGAAATATTGAAAACATTTTTTAAATAGAAATTACTGTTGTTCTGGAGCGTGCCTCATAGGAACTCTGACCACGATATGTATGCTTCAGGAGAATAATATGAGAATAATGGAAGGGCATTTGCTGCTCTCTTATGTGCAATTACTGATTTTTTTGGTGTAGTTTCTTGGTAGCAGATTGCCCTTTATAAATGCTTATTTTTTAGTTTGAATGGCCCTCTCTGATAATGTTTAAAAAATCATCTCTTTTTTTAGACTAGAATATATGCATTTTGGAGCAAATGAGAGCACAGGCTTTGATATCTCATCTTCCCCCAGGTATGACAGTTTATTCCACAGTAATAGAATACGAATATGAGTTTATTAAGTTTACCTAGAAATGATTCCAAGATAGCTGCGTAGCTCTGTGAGCTCTGTCAACATTTTCTTGAAAGATACCTGCGATTATTTGATGTTTACTTTTTTAAGGATGGTATTTGTAAGTTAAGGTGCACAGGAACATTTTATTACATTTTCAATGTAATTCCTGATCCCCAGTTGCTGTCCATATAAATCTGAACAAACCCAAGACATCGCTATCTATATTAGATCAACAAATCCTCTCACTCCTGGGCTAGTGTTAGAAATAAGCAGCAAAAGTGAAATTCCTCGGTAATAAAACTTCTGTTTCTTGACAAGTATGATGTAAGGGCATTTTTTGCTATGCCGCCTACACCTTTCAAAGTAGGTTACACTGTACACTGTGATTATGTCTTCCTGTAACCTCTATTTCCAAAGCACACGGCGTGTAAATAATACACTTTTCTAACAACTGTTTCAATGGTCACCATCTTTAAGGTCATCGTCATGTTCAAATTCGAAACTGCAAAATGCTGAAAATCCAATTTTGCTTCATAGGGCGAGATGTTTTCTCTCCCCCCCCCCCCACTTTTTGGGTTTTTATTCCTATTTCTTAAAATGGCAACCTTGATGAGAATTGGCATACTCATACATCAAACTTCATTTGTGCCAACATGAGGTTAAATAATTTTCTAAGCTTTAAAAGCTCCATGCAACTGGGCAAACCTAGGTGGGCAATTGCTATCGACTTCTCAAATTATTACATTACACTTTGCTTCCTGAAAAAGACTAATATGATCTTTTCAGGACTAGAAGACACAAATTTATCTCTTCCCTCTGCTCCCAAATGACACAATAAGATGCTATGTCTCCTGGCTTCTGCAGGAAAAACCCCCAACCACTTACTCCCAAGCTAGAGCACCCCAAAACCATGTTTAGATCTAGGCCCCGTGCCCCAAATAACGACAGGTCTGCATATGTGCTCTTACATAATAGTCATTATTTTTTTTCCAATTATAACACGTTGTTACAGAAACTTGGAAAATTACAGTGGAAAAAATCTTTTATAATTCAGCCCAGATAATCATAATTTGTATTTTGAGATATAACACTCCCTTGCCAACCCCAGCTTTGCCAACCCAAGTTTCGAGATGACACTGTTTTGTATCATTTTGCCAACATTTGAAATCCACAACCTATTTACATATATGGGATTCGGTCCAGTCTCCTCTAGCAAGTACATTAGGATGAGATCTCTTTAAATGCCACCCCTCTGATATGAAAATAAAGGGAGAGACACAGAAAAGTGTGACTCTGTACAAAGATTAGAGGGCTATTTAAAGGGCTGTTTCTTTTTTTTTTTAATTGACAGAGAAACACAGGGTCGACAACAACAACCAACCACTAATAAAGGTTAAAAAAGTTCTGAATAGCCTGCACATAACAGACCATCAGTGGAACACACTGCGTTTAGCAGATAAAGGACATTAAAAATAATATTTCACTGGAAGACTGAAGAAGGAAAATCAATAGAATAATTAACTACCAAATCAGATACGTTTTACACTACAAATCTCTTTCACTTTGTAACAGATTACTTTTTAAGTTTTACTCTTTTTTAGTAAAATGTGTATTTACCATTATCCTATACAATAAAAGCCCAATATGCAAATTGTCCCCTCAACTGGGAGTTGGACTGGGAGTTGGACGAGGAGTGTGATCAGGGGCCGGTGGCAGTGGAAGGGAGGCGCCCCCAGCCAGCAGCCACTAGGGACTTACCTATGCACGCATTTTGTGCACTGGGCCTCTAGTTTCTCAAAATAATTGTGGATTTGTCTTTCATTAGAGTCCCAGACATTTAACTTCTATATTGATAAGGACTACCTACATATATCCTTAGTTTAAATTTATATTTTATACGTTTTTTTACAAAAATGAGATAATTGTATTTTTGTAACTTGCCTTTTATTTAACATCAGAATATATGCTTGTCTTCCATACTGCTATATTTTCTTCTAAGTAATTTTGAGTGGTTGCATGGATGCCCATCAATGAGTGAAACATAACGCCTTAAAGCTTCTTAGATCTCTATGAATGAACTTGCACATTGGACATTATCATTAAAAGGTTTTGCCATTACGATGAATAAAATATATCTTATTGTTATATTATTTTGCCAGGAATTTAAAAACATCCTTTATATGTTTACTTTCCATGTGCTTTTCTTCAGGGAAGTGCCTTATTTGTATTTTCATGTATTTTTAAATAGATGAATTCTCTTCTAAGAGGTTTTTTTATACGATGGTCATTCATTTTTTGTTTGATTTTTCTTGAGTTGATCACTGCCATTTAGATAATTTCAAAGTTTTACTTAAAACGTAGAAGTTTACATTTGTATTCAGCCAAATTCAAGAGCCTTTTCTTCAGGTTTCTTATCATTACTATTATATAATTCAAACATGTCTAACTGTATGAGTACACAAGTACAAATACCATATTCACAGTAATATTTTTATCAGTTCAGATCTCTAAATTTCTTATGAGCTTCCTTGCAGGTTTTTCTATGTGTACTCATGAAAAAAAAAAAATCTGTGACTTAAAGCCATCATCTTTCCAGCTCCCTTACTGGCTAACAAGGAAATCAGCTCCCTTATTGGCTAACAAGGGAACCAGCTCCCTTATTGGCTAACAAAGGAACCAGCTTCTTATTGGCTAACAAGGGAACCAGTGCTAAGTGTCCAGTTGACTGGTCAGCTGTTCAACCAATCCAAGTGTGTGTAATATGTATTGGCTAACAAGGGAACCAGCTTATTGGCTAAGAAGGGAACCAGCTGCTTATTGGCTAACAAGGAAACCAGCTTATTGGCTAACAAGGGAACCAGCTCCCTTATTGGCTAACAAGGGAACCAGCTCCCTATTGGCTAACAAGGGAACCAGCTCCCTTATTGGCTAACAAGGGAACCAGCTCCCTATTCGCTAACAAGGGAACCAGCTCCCTATTCGCTAACAAGGGAACCAGCTCCCTATTCGCTAACAAGGGAACCAGCTCCCTATTCGCTAACAAGGGAACCAGCTCCCTATTCGCTAACAAGGGAACCAGCTCTCTTATTGGTTAATGATATCTGTCCCTAGTATTTTTTATTCCTTCCAGGTAAGTTATTTCCCAGGTTTTCTCGGGTTTCCTAGGCAAATATGACTCTCCTGGGCAGAGACCAACAGTTGCCAGGCACACAGAATGTCTGTTCTGCCAGCTGAGACCCAGGGACATTTAGGTATTTGCCACTCAGAAGTCAGGTGCTCTCCGAGAGGCTAGAAGGGTCCCTACCTGACTGGAAGTTGGGCATTTATCTTGGTGTCTAAAATATCACTGACTGATATCCATTGTTCCGAGTGATGGTGAAATGGAGCATTCTTTTGGCGTTTTCACATGGGAAGGTAGAGGAAAAATAGCACACCCCCCCCACCCTGACTGTCTTTCTGTATTCCAAACTCAGAAGTTCCCCCTGCGAGGAATTTTAATATTTTCAACTGAAATTAAATCTAGAGCAATTGAAACATATAAAATTCAATACTATAATGTATGCTAAAATACATTCCTTTAGCCAAACGAAAAATACAGCAGCAGATGGAACTGAGAATTTTCTTCAAGAAAGAATACCAGAAGGGTAAGTATCTTGGTAAACATAAAAGACCTACTTCAGTAGAATATTCACTTTAGATATATGTATAGCTTTAAACAACTAATGTCTGTTTGAAGCAAAAAATTAGTAAAATTACTAATGTATTGTAGGATCTATAACATAACAGAAAAATATAAGAAAATAAGAGAAAAAAAGGACATCAACTAATATTACATAGCTGACACTTAGTGAATGCTATACCTAACAAATACCCATGAAACATTAGAGCACAGACTTGATACTAAAACATGTCTTAATAATCATGGAAGGCTTGAAATGAAGTTCTGTTTATACCATCTGACCACAACAATATTTAATTAGAAGGGGCCAGTGATGAAATATCTGAAAATAATCCCTAAATATTTGGAAATTTATCAAGACATCTCCTCCACATAAACCATGGATTTCCCAATTAATCACAGGTTGAAAAACAGAAAATATTTTGGATTAAATAATAACAAACCCCCCAAATTGGCTGAATAAAGTGCAAGCAGCACTTAGAGGAACATTTATAACTTCAGATGCTTGTATTACAAATTAAAGAAGATGTAAAATCAATTAAATAACCTTCCACGTTAAGAAACTGAAAAAGCAAAAGCCAATTAAACCCAAACCAAGTGTACAAAAAAAGAGAATCAAAGTAAGAGCAGAAATCAATGATATAGAAAACAAACCACATAGGAAATTAACAAAAATCAGATGCTAGTTTTTGAAAACATTAATCATATAGATATCAATTATATTCAAACTGATCTATGGATTCAACATGATCCCAGTCAAAATCCCAGAGAGTTGATTTTTTAAGAAATTGGCATGCTTATTAAAAATGTAAATGTATATTCAAAGGACCTCACTAGCCAAAACAATTTTGGAAAAGATAAAGCTGGAGGACTTATGCTACCTGACTTAAAGATTTATACAGGTAAAATAATCAATATATTTATTGTGGTTTTGTCTTAAGGACAGACATGCAGAAAACTAAAATAGAATCAGATACCCATAATTCAATTTAGATATATACAGACATTGGATTTTTGACAAATTTCAATGGGGGAAGGGACTATCTTATGACAGTAAGTGATGGAACTGGGGTATGAATTCAGTCTAAATCTAAAGGGAACACCTTGACCGTTAGATGTTTCAAAAATGGATCACAGAACCAGAATTAAAGCCCGTTAGAAAAGCTTATAGTGGGAGTTGGTCTACGGACCCACTCAGGGACTCTCAACTCAAGTTAGTTGCCAATAAATCCCAGTCATAAAATCAGGATGCATTGAGCATAAATGTACTGTTGGAGCTGATTTTCTTTTAAAGCCCATTTTGCTATAATTTTCATTTTTAATCTACAAGTGTCTTCGTGAAAGAGGAGCCGGGAGGAAAACACTGAAAATTTACAACAAGCCAAGGATGGCAAATGGAAGTTAAAATATACGGTGCTCATTATGACTAATTTAAAAATGTATAAAGTGTCATTGCTATTTTCTTTATTTCATGGGCTGCTTTTATGATTCTCTTTTACAGGATGTAAAAGTATTTTAAAGGCTTTCAGTTTTAGGTTCACTTGCAACCTCTGTCCCTTAAGCCTATTTTCCGGAGAGTTAGTAATTTCTCAATCGGAAGGGCCCTCCCACAGTCACTGGGATTACTTGCGTGATGACCATCTTGAGTCACCCACTGACCCGAATCTTGGGAAATGCCAGCCTCAGTCAGGGCATGTGCAGGAGGCAACCAATTGATGTGTGTCTCTCACATCAATATTTCTCTCTCTCTGTCTCTCCCCCTCCCTTCCACTATCTCTAAGAATCAATGGAAAAATATCCCCAGGTGAGGATTAACAAAATAATGTAAAATAAAGAGGCAATTCTTACGATGCAATACATGATATTTGCTGTGGGTGCCAGGAAAGGTACAGGTTTAGTGGAAGACTAAACACTGGAAAATAATATTGGGGTGGCATTCTGGTTACTTCGAGGCAGGGGTGACAACAGAATTACTGTGATGGCAACCGCGGTGTACTTTAAATCTCTGTGAGCTGGAGAAACACCTGTTACTTCATGACATGGACTGGAATTTTGCTTTACTGGGATGAAAAACCAAGATGGTCACATGGGAGCTCTCTATATTCTTATTTAGGAAGTGGATGTGTGTGTGTGTGTGTGTGTGTGTGTGTGTGTGTATACGCGCGCACACACACACTCCCACATATGTATGGGTGTGGGAGTTTAATAGCTGGGTGTGGAGAAGGAATTTTAATCCTGGGGTGATGTAGAAGTCAAAGGTATTTATATAACACCTACAAATGGGTGGAAGCATTTTCTAGCAGCTTCCAACCAGTTATTACTGATCTGTTGGGTATGCAGAATTAAGAAATAGCCTTATTATTTCAAAAACTAAAAAAAAGGAAAGCATCATTCATTGTGAAGAGGAGAGCCAGAATAAAATAACGTCTGTAATGCAGACTTATTAATAGTCATTCACTGATTTCCAGTGGAATACGCTTCACGTAACCTTGACTTTATTAAGGAGTCCTTAAGGTGCATTCGGAAGGCAGATAATGAGTTTGGGGAATAGCCTTATCTACATCAAGCTAATCTTTAACAGCTTGGAAAAGAACTAGCGTCAAGTTTTCCAATTTGAGTGACAGAAGCGCGTTAAGATGAAACCATTTAAAACGTCCTTTTAATAGGAAGACTTTACAGTACATGACAATGTTTTTAGAAGCACGCCTCCTGGAGCACTGGGAACGTAAAATAAATAAGAAATATAGCAAACGAAAGAGCCTGAATACGATTCTTGAGGGGCAAATGAATCGCTAGTTAGGAGAATAAAGGATCCGACTGTCCGGGCCTCTGAGTGGCACTTTGAATCTGGGTTAATAAAAGCAAGTCAGACGTCCCCAGGGGGAAAAAAGTGTTTCATTCACGGTGGCTGTCTCCTTTAAAGGGAGGGACAATCTGAAGGGAGGGACTTTGAGTGGCATGCCATTGTCCGGACTGCACATGCCGCATTGTCGGGCTTCTATGGGGAGAGATCGGCCGGAACCTTTCTGACCTTCACAGGCGCGGGACGGGGTCTGTGTGGGTGTGCGTCAGACGGCCGGGAGGCCAAAGAAAGAGGGAGGGAAGAGAAAACTAATTGAGAAGTATCTTTCTAATGAGACAGCTCAGATTTACCCGTGTGGGATTCCCAAGTTCACATTTTGCCCCTTTACAGAAAATGCGAGTTCCCTTCTTTAGCATAAGAGCAGCCATGACACAAGGAGCTTTCTTTATTCTTTTCTTTTTTCTTTTTTTTTTTTAGCCCCGAAGCTTCTATGCAAGAGTTACATCACACTGCAAGCTGCAAGGGGCCATGGCGCTCACAGCCTTCCTGGTGTTCATTAACCAAGCTTCTCATTCGTGTAGTGTCTGATAACCTTAAATTCAAGTCTTTTGTTTGTTTTTAATCCTCACCCGAGGATATTTTTCCATTGATTTTTAGAGAGAGTGGGAGAGAGGGGGAAAGACAGAGAGAAATATGGATGTGACAGAAACACATCGATTGGTTTCCTCTTGCACGTGACCTGACCAGGGCCCGGGCCGGGGAGGAGCCTGCAACTGGGGTACATGCCCTTGACCGGAATCGAACTCGGAACCCTTCGGTCAACAGGCCGACGCTCTATCCACTGAGCCACACCAGCCAGGGCCTTAATTCAAGTCTTTCAGTTTGTTTGTTGATTGGTTTTAAAGGATTTCCTTTTCCCCCACTTCCCTCCACGTTCTCAAATCATTTCCCTCCTCGGCCTTCAGTCCTGATCAATTTAGGATTTCACCCCAAATGTCCTTAGCCAGGAGGTCATGACACAGGTGCAAACCAGGAAATTGCAGCACTTTTTTTTTGCGACTTCACTTTCCCCAGCTCCAAGGCTCCTTTCTTGCTATTTCAGCATTTTACCCCATTTTTCCTAAGGCTGGCATTAAGGAATTTCTTTATCTTAATAAGACCCAACTGGATAGCTGTAGATATTCCTGCAGTCTAAAAACTTCTGCTCCTGATTCATTTGGAGTTGGGAAGATGTGAATGGAACTGGGCAAAGGCAAGAAGCAGGTCTCCCTCAACTCAGCAGACTCATGGGGAAGAAGTCTGGGACTCAGCTTTTTTTTTTTCCCCTTTAAGAAGCAAGTGATAATTCATCTGCAAACACACCTTTCTTTGCTCTGTTGTCAATAGCGAAGTTGTTTTGCTAATGGTTATCTGTCTGCAAGTCCTTGACCTGCTTGTGAACACATTTGGGCAGGAAAACCCTGGGCCACGGCCTGGGGACTTTGCGTCAACAACAAGAGATAAAGTGACCACAACTTAACCTGATGAGGCCTGGAGTGCCCTCTGCTGCCCCTTGACCGCGAGCGGCCCTAATCTCTGCTGAAGGGACAGGCTGTTTGCAGGGCCGGGCATTGACACGGGCTGACCTGCTGTTCTGTGGCTCCTGCCCTCACTCTATTTTTAGTGTGATTACATCTCCCTGCCAGGGAGCCACTTTCTTTCTTTTTAAAATTTTTTTATTAATTTTTAGAGAGAGGAAGGGAGAGGGAGAGATAGAAACATCCATGATGAGAGAGAATCATGTATCAGTTGCCTCCTGCACACTCCCTACTGGGGATCGAGCCTGGAACTGGGCATGTGCCCTGACCAGGAATCAAACCGTGCCCTCCTGGTTCATAGGTCAACGTTCAACCACTGAGCCACACCGGCTGGGCCCAAGGAGCCTTTTTCAACCATCTTTCTACCCACTGGGGCCGGGGGAGTTCTATGGGCTGATAAAAGTTGGTCAGACTGGCATTTTTATGATCCTAAAAGGAAGGGTGAAAAGAAAGAGGTCCATATTGATTGATCGGTGTCATACACATGCCAGGCATGCCCACCTTTTACCAAGACATACTGATTGGAATTAAGACAACTTAAAAGAATGCCAAACACAGGTCACTGCAATCACTGTGTGTGTGTGTGTGTGTGTGTGTAATGAGTTACATCTAGCCCTAGGCTAAATAATTTTCTCTCTCTCAATCTCTATTCCTGTGTGTCCCAACCCCCTGCCGTGCAACTCCCTCTAACCGTGTCCCTCCCTGGAGTGCCCGCTGTTTTCCTTTCTTCAGGCCCCGTTTTACTTTCTTTGCTTCTTTCACCCGCCCTCACCCCTATCTTTTTAAAGGAACTTTACACCGTGAAGCAGAGCTTAAATGTATGTCCCCGAAGTGCCGGTTGCTAGTGGAATTCTACAGGCCTCATTGCCAGCTGGGTCTGCGGTCCGGCACCTCTTTAGGCCAATATTTTTTCCTTTTTCCTGAGAGTTCTCATAGGATGGGGCCGCCCTCCTTTCTATCCTCCCCTTCCCACTGTAACTTGCCTCATTTCCCCCGTCACTGCCTAAGTGTTTTTTCTTACCTGAGCTTTACCCGGCATTTAGCTTGCTCAAAATGAAGTGTACACAAAGTTAACAGGCATCTTTCAATGGGTGCTTTGTAGAGAGAAGACAAGCCAAGTCTTGCCCAGGTTCTGCCCTTGAAAGGTGTCCTCCTTTGATAGGTCCAAAGTGACAAACTTATTCATGAGTGCAGTTCCTCATCCAGTATTTGCACATCAGAATGAAGTCAGATTTCTTTATTCATGCGATTTGCGTGTTGTTTTCACAATTAAATTGATACCCTCATCGATTCACAATCATAATTTAACTAGAGATGATGGGGTTGTATGTTTCTGCTTCAGGTTAGAAGCAGGATTCTCAGAGGAAAGGCGTGAGCCAAGTCTTTTGGTGCCTGTTCCACGGCCATGGTCATTGTTTTCTAAATTGTGAAATGCCCAGAATTTCAACGTGATCTTGAATAAGAATTTTGCTTCATATGGGGCGCAGGCTTTACTTTCTGTATTTCCCTAAGGTGATTTAGTCCTTGCTTGAGGCATAGGTAAACTGAGAAGAAAGTCCTAGAAGGGCTGTTTGGAATTTGCTCACATGAATAACTAGAACACCAATTCTTTTAATACCTGTTTTTCACATCTGTGACATAGACCTTTGATATTTCAATCAACGTCTCTCCTTAGTGAGAGACAAATAAACAGTCAAAACTTGCTATGAAATATAACCCAAAATTGTTCAGAAAGCTATACTAAAAAAGATATGCAGGTAAATGATTTATGGCAAAATGAACACCCACATAACCCCAACCCACGTCAAGAAATAGAACTTGCACTAGTGTGT
Source organism: Myotis davidii (assembly GCF_000327345.1). NCBI lineage: Eukaryota > Metazoa > Chordata > Mammalia > Chiroptera > Vespertilionidae > Myotis > Myotis davidii. Next base: position 5,353,875 of record NW_006296417.1, on the reverse strand, counting down.
TTGGTTCAGTGGATAGAGATTGGCCTGCGGACGGAAGGGGCCCAGGTTCAATTCTGGACGAGGGCATGTACCTCGATTGTAGCCTTAACCCCCAGCCTGGGAGGCAACCAATCAATGTGTCTTTCTCACATCAATATTTCTCTCTGTGTCTCTCCCCCTCCCTTCCATGCTCTCAAAAAAAATCAATGGAAAAATATCCTCGGGTGAGGTTTAACAACAACAACAAAAGAAACAGAACTTGAACAGCCTCCTAGAGCTGCCCCGTCTTAATTACTACCTCCTATAGCTCTTTCCAAAAGTCATCAGAACCCTGGCATTTACATAATCACCTTCGCTGCTCCTTATACCCCTAAGCATGCATCCAAAACTCTATGGCTTTCACTTGATATGAATGGAATCAAATGGCATTTATTCTTTTGTGTCTGGTTTCTATGGATTAATATTATCTTTGTGTAACTTATTTTTGTGTCTATGTAGCTACAGCTTGTCCATTGTTGTAGCTGAATAGTAATATATTGTATTAATATACCACAATGTACTTATTATTGGTACATGTTTAAGTGGTTTCCAGGTACTCTGCATGCTTCCTTTGATGCACACTTTTTTTCTCTTTCATTTGATGAATGTGGTGAATATAATGATTGCTGTAAATATTAAACTGACCTTGAATACCCTGAATTAACCCAAAAGATTAATCATGTTTATATTTTGCTGCATTCAGGTTTCTAGAATTTTAACATGTAGGTACTGTCATTTTACTTACTCGTGGTCAGATTTTAATAATGAGGTTATACTGTCTTTAAGGAAAGAGTTGGAAAATAAGTTTCTCTTTTACTCCTGGGTGAAATAGAGGAGGTGGAATAGGTATAAACCTTTCTGAAAGTTTGATGGGATTCAACAGTGAAGCCATTTGGAATTTGACGCCTCTCTCTCTCCTCTCCTCTCTCTCTCTCTCTCTCTCTCTCTCTCTCTCCCCCCCCTCTCCTTCCTTCCCTCCCCTTCTCTCCTTCTCTCTTCCCCCTAGATCAGTGGTTCTCAACCTTCTGGCCCTTTAAATACAGTTCCTCATGTTGTGACCCAACCATAAAATTATTTTCGTTGCTACTTCATAACCGTAATGTTGCTACTGTGATGAATCATAATGTAAATATCTGATATGCAGGATGGTCTTAGGCGACCCCTGTAAAAGCGTTGTTCGAGCACCAAAGGGGTCGCGACCCACAGGTTGAGAACCGCTGCCCTAGATTAATACCTTTGGGAAAATTAAACCATTTTATTTTATTTATTTTTAAAATCCTCACCAAGGATATTTTCCCATTGATTTTTAGAGAGAGTGGAAGAGAGAGGGAAAGACAGAAATATCGATATGACAGAAGCACATCAATGGGTTGCCTCCTGCATGAGCCCCAACCAGGGCTGGGGCCGGGGAGGAGCCTGAAACTGAGGTACATGCCCTTGACCAGAATCAAACCCGGAACCCTTTGGTCTGCAGGCCAATGCTCTATCCATTGAGCCACACCAGCTAGGGCAAGATGAAGCCATTTTAAACAGTAGATGGACATAACCATTGCCCCTAGCTCTCTGAAACACACTGAAAAAGACTGCTCATCCCTGCTGGTATCCAAGTCAAATTCTCTATACACATCCTCAACTGTTGCTTTCATTTCGCAAGAAAAAAGAATGCTGCTGTGGGTAAAGTTAGACATAGGAACATAGTTTTCGGAAAACAGCAAGATATTACTGATTCAATAGCGTCATTTTAAAAACATGACTACATGGATGTATATTTACATGCATTCATGTCTAGGCTACAGAGAAGCCACAGGCCTAAATGCAGTCGTATTTGTAGTTAAACTGAGAGCAAACATAGCATTAGCTCTTCAACTGTGTGATTACATGGCCTTAGCATGTCGAGTGGTGAAATATGATGGTGTATGCGAACACTAGATAGTCCCAGAAAGTAACGTGTAAGAGACACTTGTCTGTAATTGGTCCCGGGGCAAAGGGCTGACTGCGTGTATAAAAGCCTCCACATCTGCACTGGGTCTGACTTCTAATTAGTGACGCAAAGAAGAGCTGAACTTCCGGGACTGTGATGAGTCCGTGATCTCTTTTTCCTTTAAGGAAATAATCACTTTGCCCTTGAACTCCAAAAGGCCCTGAAATCAACAGACTCTCCTCTTCAACTCCTTAGCAAGCATGGGTACTAGAGGCAAGCAGTGCAGAATGGTGCATATTAGATAAAAACGATAATGGCCCCGAGAAATTCACCTATGAATTAGCAAGTTCCTTCCAGAAACCTAGGTTTCTTTCTTTTTCTTTTTACCAGATATTAGGATTCTCCCGTTGCAAAACCCTGCATAATGCAGATTAATGATGAGCCCACTAGAGAAAGAGAAGTTGAATGCAGAGTTCTATGTCAGAACAGTTTTTTATAAAATGTTGTAAGTGGTAACAGTGTTACATTCATTAAACCAAGTACATCATGGAAGGAAAAAATGTCATTAAAATTACTGCTTATATATTTATTTCCCTCATTAAAATAAGTCAGTGCAACTCTATCACTTTTTACTGTTGTAAAGAAATACAATTGTGAATGAAAAAGGCATCATTCACCACCTACCCATTTCAAGTCCAGAATCTTGTCCTTAAGTACATCCAAGTGACCCTTGGCACTCTGTCTGAGGTTCTGTCATCTCTGTGTATAATGATTTTCCTGGCTCTTGGTCCCATTCTCACCCTTAAATGAAGAGTCTGACCTGCTGCCCTTCACCTTGAAGGAGACATGTTCCTGGATTTCCTCTCCCTCTGCACCCCAAGAGCAGATGCAGGTAATGAAGCAAGGAAGAGGGTGCGAGAGTAAGGGGAGGGGAGAGGTGCAGTGGGTTTGGGGAAAGGATACAGCCCTGGGGATTCCTATTGAAGTTCTGAGCCCTCAGACATCAACTTTTATTCTCTCTTCCTGAGATAGGCATGAACTTGTCCAGGCCTGGCTCAGGGCAAGAGCCCATAGTAAGTGATACTAAATGTCAGGGATGCAAATATCCTTACATTTTCCTCTTTTTGAAAAACCATAGGAGGGGATCTTAGTGTTAGAAGATCTCCTGTAGGTTTCAGAACCTGCCTACCTGCTCTCTCTAACACTGTTCGGATTGATTTAATATTTAGACAGATTGATATGCTCATCATTTCAAAGTGAGCCTGAAACCTAGTTGATTAAGTTTTTCACTGTGGGAGCTTCTAGTATGGATCTCACGTGCAGTTACATACTGGGAAACACACACTGCGCTCACTTCCAAGGATGCGAAGATGAGTCACTGGTATGATTGAGAAGCAGAGAAATGTGGCTTATTTTGAACACACAGGCACAGGCGCGTGCGCACAGGCGCGCACACCCCACATGCACACACACACACACTTCGCGGGGCCACCTGGAGGCAGCTTTCAAACATCCCTGTGATCTCACCCTGCTACTTGTCAGGGAGGGTGTCTCGGCCACGGCCATGTGCATACTTTACAGGAGCTTAGCATAGAAAGGACATATTTAACAGTTTATAACTGTCTCGGTGACAGCAAGTTCTAATTTAAAACTCCTGTGTAATACTTGTTAGGAAGTTTTAATATCAAAAGGCCAGCCAAGGTCTTCCATGAAAAATTTCTAGACAGTGAAAGAAACTAATCCTTTTTAGTGATGTTTGGCTTTTCCTGGGCAGTAGGCGAACTTGATTTCATATATTATACCCATGGTTTGTCAATGAACATTCCCTTCTTTAAAGAGCAACCAGGAAAAGAAAAATAGAGCAATCCCCCGTAATAAATATTTGAAGTGAAATTTATGCAGAATGCCAAAACTACCACTGAGACTTTAGTGCTTTATAAAAAACTGCATTTTGCTTTCCTGGGAGACTTCTGGTATGGTGTTCTTATATATGATGACTAGAGGCCCAGTGCACGAATTCGTGCATGGGTTGGTTCAGGGTGGAAGGGGCTGGTGGGAGGGGGAGGGGACATGAGAGGTTGGCCTGCCAGCCCGCCCCTATGGGGTGTGGGAGGCTGATTGGGAGCAGGGCCAACTGGGGGAGGGGCCACAGGCAGTTGGCCAGCTGGCCCTGCCCCCTGGTCGAACACCCAGTGGAACTCCCCATGGAGGGGCCAATTTGCATATTAGCCTTTTATTATATAGGATGAGACGGCATTGGGACCCTTGATGGATTTGTATCCCCCTGTAAAAGAATTAGCATGGTCCCCATGCCTCCAGCTCCTCTCCCTGATCAACATGGGATATTAACCAGGGAACTTAGATGCATACTAGAGGCCCGGTGCATGGATCTGTGCACTGGTGGGGTATCCTCTGCCTGGCCTGTGCCCTCTTACAATCCAGGACCCCTCGAGGGATGTTGGAGAGCTGGTTTCGGCCTGATTCCCGCCTTTACCTGTAGGGAGCTCCCATGCTTGTTACAATAACCTTGGGGGTACAGTCACAGGTGGGGACAAGTGGCTGCCTCTCAGGGATGGGATCCTGCTTGGCAGAAGGCCACTCACCTACTTGTCTTGGGGCTCCAGGGGCTTGCAGACCACAAGCACTAGGAAATGCCCTGACCTCCATCCACAGCTGCCTTCTGGGAGTATCTCTGTCCACACATAGCAAGTACACATATACCTACATATGCTAAAACAGAAGCATACAAATACACGTGACTACATTGTAAACGTGTGAATAAAACTGGGCTAGCACACACAGACAATATCCTATGGAGATTTTCTTGTTAAGAATGACTATTATGATTCCCGCGTGAGCTTGTGAAAATGACGTAAAAGATGGAAAACTATTTTTCCAGAATATTTATTGTTTCTACAGTAACCGCAGATGACTTGATATCTTGTTGCATACTTATCTTCTCTAAAATGAATTACCTGGGCAAATACAATAGGAATATCGTTTAGTTGATATAGATAGAGTACTTTTAGGTTACAGGATGAAAAGCAACCACTGTTAAAGAACATGCTATATTGTTCCTTTTAGTATTTATATGACTTGCTATTTTTAAAAAATTTATCTTTATTCTTGAAAGTATTACAGATGTCCCCTTTCTTTTTTCCCCTATTGACCCCCTCTACCCCACGCCCACCCTTCCCAGGCCTCCACCACACTACTGTCTGTGTCAATGGCCTATGCATATCTCTCTATATAAAAGCCTAAGTGACTATGCCACGCACTGACCAGCGGGGGCAGACGCTCAATGCATGAGCAGAAACCACAGGCATGGAAACATGGAACAGACTGATGAATCTCGGAGGGAAGGGGGACGGGAGGAGGGTGGGAAGATATTAACCAAAGATCTTATATGCATACTACAGGCCTGGTGCATGGATTTGTGCACTGTGGGGTCCCTCAGCCTGATCTGCACCCTTCTTGCAATCCAGGACCCCTAGGGGATGTTGGACTGCCGGTTTTGGCCTAGGCCAGGCAGAGGACACCCCACCAGTGCACGAATCCATGCACCGGGCCTCTAGTATGCATGTAAGTTCCCTGGTTAATATCTTCCCACCCCACGACCCTCCCTTCCCTCTGAGATTTGTCAATCTGTTGCATGCTTCGACATATGCCTCTTTGATTTCTTTACCTATTTTTGTCTTTGTGAATGTGTGCATTTTTTAATAAGCTGTCTCAAATAATCTTTGTAAAGAACTGCGTGTGGAGGCGAAAAGCTGGCTGGGAAAGAAAAAGGAGTAGTAAATAAATAAGTAATATCTGATTTGTGTGGGACATTTTAATTTTGTGGACAATGCATTTGACATTATGTCAGTGCAATGAATGGCAAGCATTGATATGATGATCATTTTCTTTCTCAATATAATGAAAAATGGGAATAATCTTTAATACTAATGAGTTTGTGCTTAAACACATTATTGATTTCTTTTAGCTAAGACATCGCATTTCTATGCATATCTCTCTATATAAAAGCCTAAGTGACTATGCCACGCACTGACCAGCGGGGGCAGACGCTCAATGCATGAGCAGAAACCACAGGCATGGAAACATGGAACAGAATGATGAATCTCGGAGGGAAAGGGGAAGGGAGGAGGGCGGAGGGAGGGAAGAGATTAACCAAAGATCTTATATGCATACTAGAGGCCCAGTGCACAGATTCATGCACCAGTGAGGTCCCTCGCCCTGGCCTGCGGGAATCAGGCTGAGACCCGCTCTCCAGCATCCCCCGAGGGGTCCTGGATTGTGAGAGGGCACAGGCCAGGCAGAGGACACCCCACCAGTGCACGAATCCATGCACCGGGCCGCTAGTATGCATGTAAGTTCCCTGGTTAATATCTTCCCGCCCCACGACCCTACCTTCCCTCTGAGATTTGTCAATCTGTTGCATGCTTCGACATATGCCTCTTTGATTTCTTTACCTATTTCTGTCTTTGTGAATGTGTGCATTTTTTTAATAAGCTGTCTCAAATAATCTTTGGAAAGAACTGCGTGTGGAGGCGAAAAGCTGGCTGAGAAAGAAAAAGGAGTAGTAAATAAATAAATAAATAATATCTGATTTGTGTAACCTTGGAGATGTTTCTGACCCAGTGATGGCTAACGTGCATTTGAGAAATTAAATAAGGGGTCTTTTTGGATCTCCTCTTCACCAGTGACAATGTCATACGTGTTAACTAGATTCTCTCTTTTTTAAAAACACAGTTTTATTGATTTCAGAGATGAAGAGAGAGAGAAACATCAATGATGAGAGAGAATCATGGATTGGCTGCCTCCTGCACGTCCCCTAGTGGGGATTGAGCCCTGACCGGAAATCAAACTGTGATCTCCTAATTCATAGGTCCATGCTCAAGCACTGAGCCACACTGGCACGGTTATACCTTATTTTTATTTCCTCATTTGGCTTCCCAGAAAAATATGTCACCCTCCCTCTCTCCAGACAACCCAAGTGCCTTAGGACTGATGAACTTGACCAAAGCGAGACCTGCCGAGGTTGGCAGCCCGCACACAAAATTCAAGATCTGACCCAAACCCACAGGTCTCTTTCTCAGACGTCCCTGCTTCATTCACTTTCCCTGCTCCTCCCACCCCCCACCACCAACACGCAAATACACACACACAACAAAGCAACCTCCAGTCGGTGGAGGACAGCCAAGGCTTTGGGGCTGAGGTTCCTGTGCCAAGAGCTCCCCCGCTAAGCTGGGAATATAACACCTCCTTCTGGCTTCCCTGAAGCCTCGAGACAAATCTTAAAGCAGATGCACTCCTTTGAATCCCACTGTTACTGTCTCGTGTGATGCCAAAGTAAAGAAAGGACGGGCCTTTAAAACGGGGACTCTGAGGGGAGAGAAGTCGGATACACAAATCACACACGCAGAGCCATTCCCAACGGGGTGAATGCGTGATCTCTGCTAACCACACTTCCTCCTTCCTGGTTCCCCCTTCCTGTGCCACCTCCCACGTAAATAAATGAAGCAACAAGCAACATTCTACTGTGTTCTTCTGAGAGGATAATATAACCTAAAAGTTTAGGGGTGTTTTTGGTCCACAGGGAAGCAAGTGCACCTACTGTGAGTCAGAACCTGGGGCCATCCCTTTCCATACATTATTTCATTTATCTTTATCACAGCCCCTACAGGCAGCGTTAATGACAAAGGGGTGGCAGCTCAGAGAACGGAGTTTATTTAAGATCAAACGGCTAGGAAGTAGCTCAACTGGGATTTGAATTCAAATTGGATGATTCAACATCTGCATTTTTTTCACTTCTACTACGTAGTGAAGAATGAATAAAGAGGTATGTGGCTTTGGCAGAGAAACTTGACTTCGATTGAATATTACTGTAATGAGAGTTCAGATGAAGGTGAAGAACTGGCAGTGATGATGGGGGCTGCACTGGGCATGCGTGGTATTAAATGACATGTGCTTGTTGGAAGGCGCGTATCTTTGGATTTTACCTGCTGCCTGACCCACCGTGCAGGTCGGCAGCAGTTGACACAATCAAGCAATAAACTGCCTGACAGGAAGTGGCTCATGTGCGGCTCTGGGCTCTCTGGCAGGGAGAGGGTACTTCCCGGGGAGCAAAGCCTACAGCTGATGAGTTAGTGCTTTTTAGCAGCAGGAGTCTGGACCCCTTGAGTCTGAGGTGACACCACAAATACCGGCTCCGTCACATCAGTGCTGTGACAACCCTTTGTCAACGCGTTGACATAGGGTTTCAAGGGAGAAAACTGGAAAGAAGCAAATATGAAAGAAACGTTTATCGAAACACAGATGGGAAATAAAACCGTTGATTCTTTCTTTTTCAAAATTACCCGAGGTAAGCAAAAGGGGCCAACGTGTGAAGAAAGTGGAGGACTTGGCTAATTGTATTGCATGATTGCTAAGAGCTATACACCTCCCTCCATAGAACCAAGTGGCCACCACAATGCAACTCTCCTTCCAAAGGGGCACCGTGGAATGTTAAGTACATCAAGGACATGGCAAACCGGAGGCCCAGTGGCCAGCCCTGGAATGCACCCAGGTTTTGATGGATGACGGGAGGACATAAATTACACAGTCACTTCTATGAGGGCATTTTTTTTTTTTTAATTTCAGAGAGGAAGGGAGAGGGGTAGAGAGATAGAAACATCAATGATGAGAGAGAATCACTGATTGGCTGCCTCCTGCACGCCCCCCTACTGGGGATCGAGCCTGCAACCCAGTCATGTGCTGACTTGGAATTGAACCATGACCTCCTGGTTCATAGGTTGACGCTCAACCACTGAGCCATGCCAGCCGGGCATCTGAGGGAGATTTGAGGCATTTATTTCTATATTTCTTAGGAGATGAATAAGTTTGGTGCTGAGTTTGATTCTCATCTCTGGTAGAGAAAGCCCAGTGCAAAAACCTTATAGGGTGAACTTCCAAGTCTCTTTTCCTTCCTTCTTGCAAAATACTTCACTAGGCTAGAACTTTATACACAATTTGATACTATCATTTGCCGTAACTACTGAGTCGGAGTGACTTCTGAAAGTCTTGCCCTTCTTCGTACCAAGTGTACAGATACTAAAATGACAACCTTCGGGTCGGATATTAAAATGTACAACCGCTCCCGCTCTTGTAATGCTTGGCTGATAAGCAGTTATTGTCCCGAAAGCCAGTCATTGGAGTTGAAAGATAAATATTATTCCGTAACTTATTGAATGAAATATATTATATCACAGGTGATGGAGACAGATTGGCTCAATAAATTCTAATAGTGTATGCTGAGGAAGAGGGGCAATAAAAATGCTGATGACTTGACACGGGGAGAATGCTGAAAGTCATTAACATGCGATGGGCTCTGTCCCCATCCCCCTGTCATGTTCTTCACACCGTTACAATCTCTACTGGAGGATTTTTCGTTGCTTTATCGGCGTGAGAAAAAAATGGCATTTTTTTTAGGGCTTTAAATTATCCAGTACTTGCCCAGCTGGCGTGGCTCAGTGATTGAGTGTCAATCTATGAGCCAGGAGGTCATGGTTCGATTCCTGGTCAAGGCACATGCCTGGGTTGTGGGCTCAATCCCCAGCAGGGGGCGTGCAGGGGGCAGCTGACAAAATGATTCTTCCCATCACTGATATTTCTAGCTCTCTCTCCCTCTCCCTCTCCCTTCTTCTCTGAAATTAAGAAAAAAAATATCTGCATATAAAAAATATCTGCTACTCGACTGGTTGCAGAAATGATGCATCAGGCTAAATGCAGGTAATTAACAAAGGATTTTATACATGGTACTATCATTGGCTTGCATTTGAGTGGGCCCCCAAATGTCAGTTATCACTGATTCTTGCTGTTTAGTCTTACCACCAAGTTCTGTTCTGGCTCTCATTTTAGCTAATTTTTATTAACCAACGAAATCTGGAATAATGAGTCAGAATTTACAATGGGATCTTTATTTTTAAAGGAGCTAGTTCAAGGATCTTATTTCAGGAGATGCAGTAAGGTACAAGAAATGGAAATTTTAAAGTTTGTTCTAATCCTAATGATTTTGTAATTGTTTGGGATAGATAATGAACATATATTCCACATGCTAACAGAAGGTACCTTTTAAGTCGCAACCCCTAAATTGATATTAAAGAGGAAGTATTATGTTAGGAGAGTGGTAACTGGCTGTTAATGAGTTAGTCCCCTATATGGGAGCATTTCACAAGATTCTACCCAAAGTTTTCCAGCCCCATTACAACCAATATTCTCTCTAGACTTCTGAATAAAGTATCCTTAGGAGACATTACTCCTTAAATTATTTACAAATACGCCAAACTGAAAATATCTTAAACTGCAATCATCTTTCTCAACACAAACTTATTCCTCATCCTTTTAACATACTGTGTGTGTGTGTGTGTGTGTGTGTGTGTGTGTGTGTAATTACTGATTTCAGAGAGGGAGGGAGAGAGATAGAAACATCAATGATGAGAGAGAATCATTGATCAGCTGCCTCCTGCACGCCCACACTGGGGATGGAGCCCGCAACTCAGGCATGTGCCCTGACCAGGAATTGAACCGCAACCTCCTGAGTCATAGGTCTATGCTCAACCACTGAGCCACGGTGGCTAGGCTCATCCTGTCTTCTTTATTTCAGAGAGTAGCACCATGGTCCCATCTGTGCCCCTAACCGGAGCTTCCCATCATCTGTCCTCTTCGCCACCCATGTCCTCCACAAGTGAGCAATTACTGAAGATGCAGATGTTCCTCCTTGTAATGTTTAGAATCGGTCCAGTTCTCCAAATCCTAACTGTTCGTGTCCCAGTTCAGGTCATTGCCATCTGGTCCTCAGATTGCTACAATAATCCCTCATCGCTTCCTCCCACTTCCAATCCGCACCTCCCGCCACCCACCCAACCTCCCTTCATTCCCCACATTGCGGCAAATCTGAGGCCTTACTGTGGTGGAAAACCCTTTCATGGCTCCCCTCCATCTTCAGCAGCTTATCCCAGGGGTCCAAAAGCCCCCAACACTTCCTGTCCTTAAAGGCAGTAAGGGGTCTGCTTAATTTCCACTTTCAATCAATAACTCAACTCTCAAAATATTTCCTCCTCAAAACGGGGCCTCCCAAGGTGACGTGAAGGTGAAAGCACATCCCGCATTGATGGGGCTCAGACAGCCCTGCCTTGAGCTGTCACTCACAACCCACCACTCAGAAGGACACCCTGGGATGCCTCTGTGATCACAGTGGTCAGATGAATTATTTTTCAATCCTTAAGCTTATTTCCTTTATGTCTCAATTAAACTACTGGTTAAAGAACAGAAGCCTAGAACCCTAATGTTAAAAAAGAAGTTAATAAGCAGCATGAAAATTGACCAGGGGTTCTGTAGTTTTATTCATCGAATCAGAATATGTATAAACGATAGCAAGATGCCTCCAGTAATCAAAGATGTCTGGAGTAACTACTTCCTGAAACAGGACTGCTCCAATGACTGAGGAGGACTGGAAATTCCCAGGACCTGCCTGGTAAGTCAGCTATGAGTGGGGCTTCCAGGGAGGCACTGTGACACAGCAGGCAGCAGCTTCTCCATGTGTTTGTGCTGTGGAGTTAAGATCCCAGATGCTTTCCTGCAATTCTTTTATTGGGACGAAAATGCTATTCGATCCTGGTCCTAGTCACCAAGGTAGATTCATCCCTCTTAGGTTTACACTAGAGGCCCGGTGCACAAAATCGTGCACAGGTAGGGTTCTCTAGGCCTGGCTGGCGATCAGGGCCGGTCTGTGGGGTGACCAGTAGGGCGATCGGGGTGGAGGGGCCCGCTGGCATCCGCCTTGGCCAACCTGGCGCCGCCTGCTCACCAGCCCTGCCCCCACTGCTGCTGCTGGTCTCCTCCCTCTGCAGGATGACTAGTGGGGTGATGGGAGGGGAAGGGCCCCCAGTGGCACACACCTTAGCTGGCCTGGGGCCTGCAGGCTGGGGCAGCTCCTTCGTTGAGCCTCTGCCCCCTGGTGGTCGGTGCGCATCATAGCGACTGGTCGTTCCACCATCCGGTCGATTTGCATATTAGGCTTTTATTATGTAGGATTGTTTGATTCATAACTAATTATCATTTATTGTTTATCAGCAGACGATGCCATGTTTTAATGGCCATAAAAAAACTTTTTTCTGCTCACTGATTTCTTCTTTTCTTTCTTCTTCTACTCCGCCCCCGCCCCCCCATTTTTATTTTTCTCAGTACACTTACTTCTTTTGTTGATATCCTTTGCAAAGGATGTCCCTCTGCATAGTCCGATTAGGAGAGCATCAGGTAGGTGATTTTAGGTCAGGGGGTCTACGTCAGAATTGAGCTACGGAGCTCAGCCCTAGCCACCAAAGCTGGTTGTGTTGCCCCTTTGTTGCTTTTGCTAATTCTATCTCCCTCTTTTCAAAATGAAAGATACAGTCTCTTAAACTTTTTCCAGGCAGGCTCATCTCCACAATGCCATTCTTCATGCCTGGGGTGGGGGGTAGACAACTCTTTATTTTCCTTCTCCACAGCGCATGGTCCCAGCTGTGTGGCTCCCTTCATGAATATGCATGAAATCAGATATGACATTGCCCTGCTCCCATTAATAATCTTGTCATCTGACTTGTGCTCCAGAAAGCTCCAGTCCGTGGCTTCTCAGAGCAAATGTAGCCTGAAGACAAACAAGACACAACAAAACAAACCAGAAACGATCTTTTCGTTTATCTTTTTTTTCAGTTGCCTGGGATTAAGCATTCCAACATTTGGGCCAGAGTTTGCAAGGAAGCAGAGGAGGGATGGGAGGAAGAGGGGGGAGCTGGGCAGGGAAGAGAGAAGTCAGCCCCTGTGTGAATGGCCGGGCTTGTTGGGAGCCCAGAGCGGTGGGTGTAATGGCATGCGAAGTGACCTTGAATATAGGCACTGTGGGTAGCCCCAGCTTTTTTGTAAAAGAAGCATTTGCAGTGGAGGTTTGGGTTTCAGGCCTCCCAGTCATCAATCATCTCAGCCCATTCTTCTCTCTGACAGCTCAGTACAAGGCCTGACATTTGACACCTAGGACCCTCGGACTCACAAGAGGGGGAAAAGGCTGCTAATTCTTTTTTTTCTTTTCTTTTAAGCAGCAAACTGAGGACAATACCAAACAAACCGTAACTGTCCCAGGAACTGATTCCGCCGAGAGCATGGCGTGGGGTTTTGCTGCTGATTTGCGATTTATTGGGCAGCCGGAGTGCTTTGTGAGGACGGTGTGAGAACCGACGGCAGCCTGGCTGGCCACTTTCCATTTGGCTAGATGGAATCTAACCTCGGCATCCGAGGATGGAGTGGTGGACAAGAGGGTTATCACTTTCTGGAAGATGACTCATGACATGTTGACCCGAGAGTCATTACATCATACTGTCACCTCCGAGGAAGGCCACCCTCGGGGTCCCTTTACCTTCGGAAAATTAAAAGAAATCAAAGAGGAGAACCATAACTCAGGTTCAGATATGAGCTCACTGAAGTCCGGGGTCAACTAATGCAAGCGTCTCAGAGATCAAATCATGGTAATTGGTGTTAAGAAGAATTAGGTAATTTATGGCTCCAACATGGAGAGAGTCTAAAAGGTTTACACCAGGCGGGTCTCGGGATTTCAGGGGCGGAGGTCCAGGTGGCTTTGGCTCAGCCCCTATTCTTCTGTGGCCGGTTAAATGGAGTGCCGAGCCCTGAGCATGTGAGGCCAAGGGTGTGTGATTAAATTCTTACGCGAGTCGGAGACCTCCCAGACCCATCTATCAAGTATCGTTTGACACTGACTATATGCCCGGCACTCTAGTGTCATAGAAAATGCAAATGGTCTAAGAGATGATCCCAGCCCACGCAGACACTCCTGTCTATTTGGAGAGATAAAGTGTACAGTGATAAGATAGCGCGGGATTCACAAAAACAAATCCCTTCTGATCTATCCACGAGGTTGTCTCCGGAATTACTCAGCACATCTTTCATTCTGGGGGCATCTGCATCCCACACACAGACTTGAAAAATCACATGGTTGCTGCCAGTGAAATTATGAAAAACATGGGGGGTGGGGGCGTTGCTTAGGAACTAGAAAAGCTTTCTAAGAATACTTAATAGTATACAGGCTTAGAAATATAGAGTACAGTATTAGGTATGGTTCAGAAAAATGGACTGAAGAAAGTATACAATATTTGTAATAAATGGGGTGGTTGGATTAAAATGCAGTTTTATTTTAACTCATTTCTCAATCATCTATAATGAACAAATATACCTTTTTATTAATAAACTAGAGGCCCAGTGCACAAAATTCATGCACAGGTATGGTCCCTAGTGTCAGCTGGCTGGGGCCTTCCTTCGTTCTGCACCACCCCTGGTGGTCAACGCATGTCACAGCGAGCAATCGAACTTCTGGTCAGTCGAACTCCCACAGGGACACTTTGCATATTAGGCTTTTATATATATAGATGTCACAAATATGAAATAACAGGGCTCTTCAGTGGCTACCTGGAATCATACACCATTTTCATTTCATTCCATAGTTTTATCCCAAGATAGAGAGTCCATTAAGGTCCTCTTCTCACTGTCCCCCTCGCCCAATAGCTAATAATGCCCATGCTTCTACAAGAGCAAAGACGATTGGCCTCTGAGCTTGACTGCAGGTCCCTGTGTTCCCACAATGCCCGTGTTCTACACAGCACTGACCAGCTGTATGAAAAACGGGAGTGGTTTCTCAGTCTTGCTCACCAAACTGTCCTATGCATTTCCCTATTTTCTGGGAATAGTCC